>NW_026731810.1:442500-1042500 GCF_028476545.2 Physella acuta
ATATATATACCGAGGGGTATATGGTGGGGGTTATGACCCCCCCTAACCCCCCCTGCCTACGCCACTGCGCGAAGACATAGGGGAAATAGGCCTTCTTTAATTATTAACGGCATTTTCGAGTGGTAATTGCCACAGTGGTTTGTAGAGGTAGAGGAAAACCACACGACAAAATTGATGTTTTTATTTATGACGATGTCCCATTTTAACCTAATCTTAAAAAAAAAACATCACCATAAAACAAAAACAAAACCCCAGACCTTTAAATAGTTTCTATAGTCAACTAACTCTATAATTAGCCTTAATGTTAAACAGTGCAGACAATTTCGAAGATACTTTTAATAAATCTAAATGGTTATAACTATGTATTATTAGCGTCTGGCATTAAGAAAAGATACACAACTCATTCAGACCCGAAGTAATTACAAGACAACTCAGAGGCAGAAACTCGGCGCATACAGCGAATGGTTTCTTGGTCATACAGTGGCGTAGCCAGGATCGTCTCAATGGGGGGGAGGGGGGGGGGGGGAGGGGGTGTTCCAATTTTAACCCGGGGACAAACTTTCGATTTGCACCCCCCCCCAAACTAACCCTAACCCTAACCCTAACCCTCAAACTTTCGATTTGCATCCCCCTCAAACTTTCGATTTGCACCCCCCCTCATACTTTTTATATATATACCGAGGGGTCTATGGGGGGGGGGGGTTATGACCCCTCCCTACCCCCCCCTGCCTACGCCACTGGTCATACAACAGAAGAAATAGAACTATTGTAGCACTTTTCGTGTCGTTGAGAAAAGTTTACTTTTATTGATGAAAATACCCGAATCTTAAACGCTAGCTTAAACTGAAACAAAAGCGAGTTCCTATCCAAAGGGCGAAATTTTGAGAGGTTTACTCTGACTTGTAGTCTAAACTTTAAACTTCCTTTACATGTTAAATACAGTCAAATGAAGGTTTTACTTGATAATATTACATGTAAAAAATAATGTTACAAAATAAATGCTGTCAAAAGATGTTTTCATTGGATAACGCAGTCACGTGGTACTAGTCCCACCAAAATGAAAGTGACCCAGCAGATACATATCCCACCAGCTGACATAGTTTGATATCATTGAGATCAACTCATTGTTGCTGACCTCTAGTACGTCCGTGGCTTCCAACACTAACCACTGTAAGTGACATGTAGCACGGTAGCTGAGAGTTCTCAATCACAAACCAACTACACAAGTTATTATAAAACAATCATCACTGTCTTCTTGAAATGATTGTAAAATTCGTCCTTACATTTGTTTTATTAATTTTTTTTTGGGTTCCAACACTACATAATGTGCTATGGTGAATTATAGGACAACGATGGGCACGTTTAATAATTCCAAAGTTTGGAGTTTAAGCATGAATTACCTGGGTCTGATAGTTAGGCTACCTCTGGGGGAAGTAAAGATGGCTGGGTATAGTGCTAACCATTTGATGTTATCGTTTGCCGTGGTCCGAGAATTCTACTTCACCTGCACATTTCAGCATCTGAGCTGAAAGGCTGCTTTGTTTAATTTTACAATCGCCCCGCACCAACTACAGCAGTAGGGAGACAACCCAAGCAGCTCGTCAAAAATCGTGAATTTAAAACCAAACAGCTTCGTTTCAATTCGCAGTGACTAAGCCAACTAAACTTTTGCACAATTTATTTTGTTGTTAACAGTGTTGGTGTCACATAAAACCAAGCAATAATGGACTGGGAAATTATTTTATCTCTATCTGTAGAATCACCTCGTGGATGACGTCACTTCCTGGCTCTTGTAATACTACTGGCCACCCACCTCTTGTAATACTACTGGACACCCACCTCTTCAAATACTACTGGCCACCCACCTCTTGTAATACTACTGGCCACCCACCTCTTCAAATACTACTGGCCACCCACCTCTTCAAATACTACTGACCACCCACCTCTTCAAATACTACTGGCCACCCACCTCTTCAAATACTACTGGCCACCCACCTCTTCAAATACTACTGGCCACCCACCTCTTCAAATACTACTGGCCACCCACCTCTTCAAATACTTCGTCATTCACAACTCTTTCATTACACAATATCACAACGCCCCCTGCCTTTCTCAAAGCATCACCTTGCCCGTAACATCTTACCGATCATCACCACTCCCCCAACACCTCCCACATTACCACCACACCTCCCACATCATCACCACACCCCAACACCTCCCACATCATCACCACACTCCAACACCCCCACCTCCCACATCATCACCACACTCCAACACCCCCAACACCTCCCACATCACCACCACACTGACATCTCCCACATCAACACCACACCCCAACACCACCAACACCTCCCACATCACCACCACACCCTAACACCCCCAACACCTCCCACATCACCACCACACTGACATCTCCCACATCATCACCACACCCCAACACCCCAACACCTCACACATCACCACCACACCCTAACACCCCCAACACCTCCCACATCACCACCACACCTCAACACTCCCAACACCTCCCACATCACCACCACACCCCAACACCCCCAACACCTCCCACATCACCACCACACCCCAACAACCCCACCACCTCCCATATCACCCCCAACACCTCCCACATCACCACCACACCCCAACACCCCAACACCCCCCACATCATCACCACACCTCAACACCCCCAACACCTCCCACATCACCACCACACCCCAACACCCCCAACACCCCCAACACCTCCCATATCACCCCAACACCTCCCACATCAACACCACACCCCAATACCCCCAACACCCCCAACACCTACCACATCACCACCACTTCCAACACCCCCAACACCTACCACATCACCCCTAACACCTCTCACATCATCACCACACCCCAACACCCCCCACATCATCACCACACCCCAACACCCCCAACACCTCCCACATCACCACCACACACCCATCACTCCGACACCTCACAAATCACCACCACACCCCAACACCCCCAACACTTCCCACATCACCACCACACCCCTAACACCCCCAACACCTCCCACATCACCACCACACCCCCAACACCTTCAACATCACCACACCCCCAACACCCCCAACACCCCCGACACCTCCCCCATCACCACCACACCCCCAACACCTCCCACATCACCACCACTCCATCAGTCTATCGTATCACGCATTGTCACTCGCATCTGCCCTCCCCTCTATTAATGCAAGCTAATTGTCGACGGCAGTTGCTTTCGATGATAGCAGTTTATAACTAATTAGTCACTCTCGGGCGACTAATTACCATCAAGTGTAGCCTGGCGCGCTTTACAACTCAATGTAACACCAGCACCAAACTCGCTGTTACGTTATACCCCCCCCCCCCCCCCACATGCACACTCTCCCACTAAGACTGGTGCAAAGAAATCAAAGATGCAACACGCCCTACGGAGAGGATCGCCAAGGTACGCCACTGCGAGAGCGAGTTCTGAATGGTCTCCCTTTGTGCCTCCAGTCTGCCGAATTACTCTCGCCTGTCTAGCAACAGGGGGATAGGCGGGAGGGGAAATAACTCCACACGTGAGAACGTATTTGTAAATGTCGGCAGTATAGGATAAATGTCGGCACTCTCATGGTTTTGGTAGGTTGAAATTTTTTGACTCTTTGCTTTTTTTGACATCTGCTCTAATAACATCTAGTTTTCATGTTAATTAATTTTATAACTGGTAAATATGTTTGCTCTGTAAACGTTATCTTTTTATGTTTATATTTTACAAGATGTTTTGCCAGACTATGATTAAATTATTACACCGATTTGACAGTTAGGCTAGAATGTATTTTCGTAAATTCAATCAAAAAAAAAAAAAAAAAGTAAATTCTATTGAACAAGTTTGATAACGAGCTTCTGTAGTCAATTCACGTAAAAGACATTATGTAAACAATCGTATTTAGTTCATTGGACCGTACATTTGAAAAAAAAAATCAACAACACGTCACTATGGTATCTTGTTTCAAGGCTACAACATCTATACATATAATTCTCTTCTTCGAGCCGCTAGAAAACAAGCTGTAAACGCGCTCCCTACCACCCCCACCCCTACATGGTCTTAGTGAGCTGTGTTCACTCTAAATGTTTACAAGCAGAGTCGGGCTTAGTGACGACTATTAGGGGCAGATAATTTAGTTTGAAACGATTTTAAACGTAAAGGGGGGGGGGGAGGGGGGGGGGGGTTATGGTCCTTAACGTGCTACTTATAGTATTTTAAAGAAATATTTTCAGTGGCAGCGTTGGTACCGTCGAATTCACAAATTATGAATTACTGAAAAGTAGAAAAAACAACTAAGTAGCGGCGTATGTTATGCCGCGGGCCGGCTCGTACATTATAATTGATGTAGTCTGTTTTTAACCTACAACTTTGAATCATTTATATCCATGCTTATCTTCTGCTTTACAACAAACCAAGAATCTTGCTTTATAAGCTTATGACGGCAACATGTTTTATATGCCTATGGCGGCAACATGTTTTATAGGCATATACAGGCAACATGTTTTATAGGCATATACAGGCAACATGTTTTATAGGCATATACAGGCAACATGTTTTATAGGCATATACAGGCAACATGTTTTATAGGCATATACAGGCAACATGTTTTATAGAGCTATGCCGTAACATGTGTAGGTTTGTCCTTTATAAAACTTTATTCCCTGACATGTAGAGCTTCATACTAACCCACTTGTAGCAACTGATTTACTGTACTAGATATGCTGTCATTCAATCTGCCATTGTTACGTAACAACATTCAGTCAAGTGTCTCACTGGGTATATTTGTAATACCGTATGCATATAAATAAACACACCAAAAACATGTGATAGCATGTTTGTAAATTGTAATACCGTAATACCGTATGTCTATAAATAAACACAAAAACATGTGATGGCATTTTTGTTATAACGTATGTCTTTAAGGACAGCTTAAACCCCTAATTGAATTTTAGTAATTAGACTTACTCTACCTAGTTTAGATAATGTGGGGTGATGATGAAATCATAAGAAAAGCTAATTTTTGCTCTCAAGTATTGTATACATTCATTTAAAATAAATTAAGTCTTGAAATTTGATGAAAAACAGACTTTGTCTTGTACAGAGTATAACACAAACTAACGAAGATATTCAAATAAAACTTAGCACCAACATTATTTATTCCCTTAAAAATATAATGAACTAAAAAAAATTAAGTTGGCATATCAAATTTTTTTTTTACATTAACAAGTGTGGGGTCCAGGAAAAAATTGTTTTAAAAAAATCTATAATAGATACAGCTATTATTTTAGTTCAATTTGTTCTTCTATCATTCAGCTAAGTGTGCGCAGAATTTAGTACAAGTATATTGAAAAGTGTCGGAGATATGATGTACACAAGAATTATTTAATTTTCAAAGCCGTTTTCTCCAAAATTAATGAAAACATTTTTTTTTATGGAATTTTACAATATTTATAAGCAAAAAGTGTGTTTTCTTGTGAGATTTTCAACACCCTACTTGATTTAAAATAAGTAAAGTAGGGTTAATTTCAAAAAGTCAAATTAAGGGGTTTAAGCTGTCCTTAATAAACACACAAAAAACATGTGATGGCATTTTTGTAATACCGTATGCCTTTAATAAATGCACCAAACATATGTGTAGAAAAAGCTGAAGGCTAATTTCTAAAGCCAGCAATTAGCTTGACATTAATTAATGCCATTATTCAGGAAGATTTAGATTTACGTTTAAATGAAGCTGTTAGAGGGGTTTATCTTCTCCAAAAGAGTAAAAAATAATACTAGTAAATAAAGGTGTAACTTCTTCTAGTATTTAATTTTATCTCAAGATAAAAACCACTTAACATAATGAACATCCTGACTAAACCTGGACATGTGGATTATCGCGAGATTAAAAGAAGCTCGTGAAAATACGAGACCCTTCTTATCTCTCATGCTATTTCTATGGCTGCCATTTCGGGCCTTTTAACTACAATTCTTAATTGATACACTTAAAATAGCTCAAGGCTGACACACACACACATATATATATATATATATATATATATATATATATATATATATATATATATATATATATATATATATATATGTGTGTGTGTGTGTGTGTGTGTGTTTGTGTTTGTGTGTCTGTGTTTATCTCCCATATTGATTACGAGAACGGAATTTAAAGCCTTGTAAACTAGGCTACATTAGCTGACTGTCACAACGTAAACCCGATATCAACATAAACGACCCAAAATTAGGGGGGAGGGGGTAGGGGGGGGGGGCTGACCATACTGACTACATCACTGGTCTCAAGCAAAAAAAGTAATAAAATATTGGTGAAAAAAACTCACACCAAACCAACCAAGTTTATAAGACCAAACAAACTAGAAAAGCTCCCCTATATGTTGAACTTCACTCGGTGGTTATGATATAGCAAGAACAGAGCCGAGGCTCAATGGGTTTTAAATTTTTATATTTTACTGACAGTTCACCCACCAAAGGTTCGGGTTTAGTGAGAACGGGTAGGACAGTCTTTTGTTTCCGGAAATTCAATAGTTTAAATTCAAACATAGACAAACATCGAGCATACATTTCACTACAGTAATTAAAAAAAAACCCCACCAACAACTTAGATCTAATTGATGACCCATAGATACCTCGACCTCGTGACCTTGACCCCACCCTCGCCCTCTCCCTCCTGCTAACATCAGGTATTTAGATAAGCCAATACGCCAGGTAATTTTTTTTTTACATCTGACATCTTGTTGATGTACTGATTTGGTTAAAAAGCTGCGTCACTTTAAAATAGAAGTACCTAATTCCTTATTCATAATTTAATTAAGTTCATAATTAACTCGACTTAAGTATTGGCGTGGTTGGGTCGGTAAAGTTTATGGTTGCTAAACTGAAAAATCCAAAGTTAAAACCTCCTGGTAGACGAGGTTCCATAGCTGGGGACCAGAGGCGTAGCGATGGGGGGGGGGGCAGTGGGGTACATATGTCCCCGGGCGCCGACCTTAGGGGGCGCCAAAATGGGTTGTAAAAACAAATTAAATTGCCATTTTAGCTGCATTTTTGCGGTTTGAGGGGGGTGCAAATCGAAAATTTGCTCCCGAGGGGGCGCCAAATTGAAAGTTTGTCCCCTGGCGCCGGGGAGGGTCGTTACGCCTCTGCCGTAGACAACAACCCATCTAGGAGAGAAAACGAAAAAATCAAACAACTGTTGCCTTGTAGTTTGTTCTTGGATGGACAAATGCGGTCCAAAATTACAATCAAGAACGAAGGAGAAGAAATTCGACTTTTAATCTGTAACTAGCGCGAAATATTTTATTTTAAATGGATGCATATTTTATATGCAGCGGTAGTTTATCAACTCGATATATTCGTGTATGGAGGGGGGGGGGGGGTTATATCGAACAATTTTATATAAAATAGCCGTTGTTTTTCGCTGCATATTTTTGCCAAATGTTTGCCTTTAGCTATAATTTGATAGATCTTTGTCGACACTGCTTGGATCAAAGATCGTCAACATTTTAAAACAGAGATGTTAATAGATAAATTATCATTTCAATTGTTAGCGGTTTTTTAATTGTTAAAACATGATTTAAAACACGCTTCGTATGTAAACTACACACCCCCACCTCCCACCGACTATTTTCCTAGTTTAAATATCTTCTATTTAAAAAACGCCGCCATTATTTATTGGAAAATCCGCCGGTAGGCAGCATCTAGTGCTAGTCTCTACTCTACACGATGTAGGAGATATGAAGCAGTACATGGATGTAAACATGCGGCCATCAATCACCCACTGGACGGCCACCAAATGCAGGTCGACATGGCGACAGCCTGGGCATGTACCACATCATCTGTCACCTCGCTGTTGCTGGGGTCTGGGCACAAGGGGAAACAATGAATTGAACGACGCGAATCTAGGCACGCAGGGAGACAACACTGTCGTAGAAACAAAGGGACGCAACTTAAAACTTCCATCATTTCTTGTACTTGATGACTCCATGTTATGGTGGTTTAAAGATGATGTGCTGTAGAATAAATCTATAAAAAATTAAAATTTGTTTACACGCTTTAAACGGAATACTCATAAATCTGTTAACTAGTATAAAAATATGGTGTTTCTAAATTTTCCGTGGAGGCGGACACTGGGAAAATATATATTTTCTAAATTTCTATTTCGTCAGGGGGTATGGGGTCGGCGTGGTCGAGTCGGTAAAGCTCATGGTTGATAAATCGAAAAGTCTCGAGTTCGAAACCTCGGGCAGATGAGGCTCGTTAGCTGGGGACAGCCACTCTTCTATGAGAGACAACTCCAAAATCAAACAACTGCTGCCTTGTAGTTTGTTCTTGGTTGGACAAAGGCTATGGAAGCAAATCCAAAAAGAAAAACAGGCTGAAATCGGAGTCAATGGCCTCAATGGCGCATAACCAGTTGACACGTATCCTTAATTGGGTTGGAGGGGGATCCCTTCCAACACTAAAAATTAAGAACGAAGAAGAAGAAGAAGTCAGGGGGCGGCGGCGGTAGATGTTTCGGGACCAGAAGGGGGGGACCATGCCCCCCCGCCACCCTAACAAGGAGATGTCTGAAAGAAACACTGCTCATTCCACCCCCATCTCCCTTCCCCCACACCCACTAGCAATAATCAAACACTATAGACTGTGACAATCCATCAATATCCTCCTATACACCCTCTCGCTATTCCGACCCACACCACCCTAGGGCTACCCGTGCAGTTATGTTTATTGTTGTATACAACCCTAGGTTTACAAGTAAAATGTAGAAATATATTTAAATTTTTTTTATGAAGATGCAAAACGATAAAAGAATCACGCACATTTAAACCATTTCTTATAAACCTGCGACATTCGTTCGTGCTTGTTTATACTTACTCACTCATCGAGATGTCTATATTTAGCTCTGCTTTGTACCATGACCTAGATACACTTGAATTGACCTCTGACGTCATCACTCCGACCAACCTCTGTAAACATTGCCAGATTTTTTAAGCCCTACCTGCTTACAAAGCAGCGACATTTTGGTTCGACAAATTTGAAAGCAGCGACTTCCTGTAGTCACCCATCACCCCCCCCCCCCCCCACCCCACCCCACCCATTTTACCCGTTCGTTAATTTCCAGCCAATCCCTAACGGTTTCCTCATTGCTTTAAAAAATGCGAACACGAATTGAACCTGTAATTAAAATACAAATGTACCCGTCAAGTGTACACACACACACACCAATTGCACTTGTTACTTGTGTACACATCCACACAGCACTGATCACACACAGCTTTGTCGCACTCGAGCAGTTAAAAATCAGTTTACACAACAAATTCAGTTTCGATTTTTAAAACCCAAGTTTATTGACCTATAGGTTAATCGGATTCAGGCGGAGGTCAAGACTGACTTTTATTCGTTTTCGTATTATTGAAAAGTTTTGATACTCTAGCGAGCTATACCTAGGTGATTTAAAAAATGGTTTTGTTAATTTAAACCGTTAAACGATCATAGAGTCAGTGGCACCAAAAAGGGTGTGTGTGTGTGTGTGGCGGAGGGAGTGGGAGGTGAGGGCATAGACGAATGCTATGGGGAGCCATTGAGATAAAAAAACACTATTTACTTAGGACATCTGCTTTGCTCAGTTAAAAGGTTATTAAAATAAGACGCAGTGTAAGCACACGGTGACAACCTCATTGATAGAGATGGGGTGACACGATGCTGGTTACAGTTATAACTCAGGGCGTCACCCCATACATTATATGTATATATGTATATATGTATATATGTATATATGTATATATGTATATATGTATATGTATATATATATATATATATATATATATATATATATATATATATATATATATATATATATATATATATATATATATGGATAGCTAATAGGATATCTTAGGGTTAGGGTATATGTAATCTGTTAGATTTGGGGTTAGGATTTGGGTTAAGGTTGAGGTTAGTTATAGGTTTTTATCAGAGCTCTTAGGTAGGAGTCTCGAGGGGGGGGGGATGGGTAATTAATTACCAAGGGGGTAATATGTGTGTTGGGGGATGGAGAAATGTCCGGGGGGGGGGGGGGGTAATTGACTGGTTGGGTATGTCCTTGACCCATATCCATAGATTACCGCACCAGGAGTGTAGTAGTAGTCTACGAGATGCTCCGGTTACTCAGTATCAACTATGTAAGTCAACCACTACTAGCTACAATTACAGCTGGATGTAGGAATCTAAGGCGTGGGCGGGGTGGGATGGGGGGTGGAAAGAGAAGGAGTGGGGCGGAAGACTTATTATCTAATCTATTAGCCAACTATTAAATGTCTAGACACCGTAGTAGCAGCGCTCTAAAAATATTTAAACACCAGCCATCCCAGTAAAAAAACAACAACTCGCTTTGTCTCTAATTTCCATAGCTCGAGCGTCCTGCCTACTTGCTGACTTAATGAGCACGCCCTGAGGGGGCGGCTAGACAAACGACTGCACTTATTCACTTACAAAAACCCGATGTATTAAAAATATGCTGTATTCATTATGTAAGCATCGATCTGTAAGATATTGAAAAATACACAGTGAAAGGCGTTTTAACCAGCGAAGTTGGTCCGTGATTGTTCTCTACTGTTCTAGAAGTGAAATCCAATAAAATGGTGGGGCATTAATTTATAAGCTGTTCAGGGGCTTTAATATTTTCAGGTTGTCCACCCATACTACTTTTGTAGAATGTCCAGTGATATTAATTTTTAGGCAGTCCAGTGATATTAATTTTTAGGCAGTCCCGTAAACTAATTTTTAGCTATCAATTGATATTAATTTTTTAGCTGTCCAGTGATGTCAATTTTTAGGTAGTCCAGCAAAGTTAATTTTTAGCTGTCCAGTGATATTAATTTTTAGGTTGTCCATAGCCACACATTTCTAGACTTTCCAGGGGCTTCAACTTTAAAAAAAGTCCCATAACAAGGGCAGTGGTAGTAACAAAACAATGAACGCTGCTGTATTCCAAATACATAAATCTATATAATACACTAGACCTATCGACAAAACTCATGTGTTGTCTACTATTACCTGATCACCCTACCAAGGCCGCTAACTTGTATCACATTTCATGGGTTTGACCAGATGTTCCTGTTCAATTTTTTAAAAGCTCAACCTTTCTCTACCTGTACGTGATGTCATTCCGGCTCACTCCCCTCCCCCCTCTCCCCGTTTGTTAAGAATGACGTTGAACTTCTTAACACACAGCAGTCACAATGTCGCGAGCCTCAGAACCGGCTCTTCTCGTTCTCGCCCTCTCGCGTGAGGCAGCGAGAAAACATTTTTTGACCGGGATAGTTGAAATGTTGTTGCGTGTTCGCGAAATTTTATTCACAGTTGTCTCTTCACATATTTTTTTCCCAACAGTTGTGTCTTAAAATTAGAGCAGCCTCGTGTGTGATATTCCTCCCCCTTTCCCCCCTTTCCCTCGGTGGTTTATTAAAAAAAGACCCCACAATGAAAAGAAGGGGGCTCCGCCTATGGTGCGGAAATTAAAAAAAGGGGACATAACTGCTACCTTGTGCCTGCGGATAAGACAATCAGTGTCTGATTTCGTTGCTATGTTGGTAGGATAACTTTCTCACCTAATGACGGTCCGATGAATGAGTTTACATGGAATTATGTAAGTTTTTATTTACATCATTTCTAATATCTTTTATTTTGTGATCTATTTAAGATTTGTTTTCATACATAGTCATTTACTTTACCCACACTACGCTTTCGACGCAATCGTGCTTTTTTGGGTTAATATTAATTGAAATATGCAAACTGCTTCATAACACAGACGTTGGATTCAATTAGAGGCGAAAATTAAAATACTGTGGTTTTATACATTATTTTAAAGTTAAGACATTATGAATAATGTATAAACTATTGAATGATTAACCTTACTTTACCAGTTAAAAGCTATACTTGTCTTTAAATTCTTATGCTTGATCATGTTTGTTTGTTTATATTTTAAAAATATTTTTAAAAAAATTATCTTACAAGTATGTAGCAGTGTTAAAGAAATCCTTTTCTTATTAACTAGAGTTCTCGCCCATGGAACCTAATTCCTTCCCCTTAATACTAAATTATAACACTATTTTCTAGACATATTATCTGACCCAAGAATGATTGTGGGTTGGCAGTTGGCAGTCTAGACTTTATTGGCCAGTTTTATATTGTTAAGCCGCATAGACTACTATTTTTGATGTTTCTTTTGTATTGACATTTGACTTAAAATCGATATTTAGTAGCTGAAATAAAACTTAAGATGTTCGCGTATGTTTTCGTGGACGTGCTAGCGCACGATATAGACAGGGGCGTAGCTAGGTAGCTATTGGCGGAGAGGACGGCGCCCCCTGGGGCTAACTTTTTTTATAAATATATTATAAATTTCACTGAAGATGAGGGTTTATCAAACTGTCAGTGCATCCTATTGACACTTTACGCTTCAGGTGGAAGTATACCAATGACAAGTTACGGTTATCACGTGACTGTGATGTCAACTATCAGCTAGAAATTTATCCCAAAAAACTCGTGCCAGCGTGTACATGTGTGTTTACATCATGTTGCTATAGAAACCCAACCACGTGTGTCTACTCTACTTAACTCAGCGGAGATTTTCTTATAAGTTCTTATAAGTTCTTAAATACACTCACCACTGACGGGGTGGTGGTGGAGGGGGGGGGGTATCTTTAGCAGACAGCTACTTCCGGGTGTAACGGTTGCCATGGACGCCAATAAACACACAATCTTTAAACTGGAACCTATAAAGCACAGTGGAAGGTGAAGCACGTGATCTCTGACCACGATTAACTGACTCGTCTGGTTCTATCTTAACGCCCTGAGCTCTAATGGCTTTACACTTACACATGGCGGTGGGCTTGTGGTTATCTCGTCATTGTAGGGCACATTTATTTTAGGTTCACCCGTGAATACATGCATATATATATATATATATATATATATATATATATATATATATATATATATATATATATATATATATATATATATATATATATATATATATATATATATATATATATATAGTCTAGACTCACACGCATACAACACACTTTCAGAAACACCCACACATACATAGATAAACACACACACACACACACACAGTCTCTCTCAATCTCTCTCTCTCACACGCAAATATACCCGTTCTCACACACGTTTTCACACACAGACTTTCAATAACACACATACAATTTTACTCTCTTTTCTCTCACAAGCACACAAACACACGCTTTCACAAACACTCACACACACTTATTTACACATAAATACATATAAACACATAAATACGCAGAGGCGTCACGCGGCGGGGTCGGTAGTAGGGGGAGGGGGTTGCGGATCGCACCGGGTGACACAATTTAGGGAGTGACACCATGGCAAAAAATTGCAAAAGACATAAAAGAAATATGCTTTTTGCCAGTTCAATTAATGATTAATTAGAGTTAATCCACCTGCATTAATAACCGACTATTTACTGTGTATACTTAAAACTACTACCCAGGGAGGTACCGCACCGGCTGACACGCGACCCAGCGACGCCACTGTATATTTGCATTTTTACAGACTATATATAAATATAAATATATTTTACATGCAAAAGCATATTATATATGACCTATATATATATATATATATATATATATATATATATATATATATATATATATATATATATATATATATATATATATATATATATATACATATATATATATATGTATATAATGATGTGTTAAATTAAAAAAACTTGAGAACACAAGTTGTCCTGCCGTACGCCCTTAAGGCCTTTGTCCCTTGTTAAGTGACAAAACGTGTCCTAATTATTAATGGCTGGCTGGCTGCTTTCTTGTGTAATTAATGTCCTGTTTTAATGAACAGAGTAAAATGCATAAAGAAAGATTTAGTTGGGATTGTGTGAAAATTAACGTGTGTAGACAGAGGATTAAAAGTATGAGGACATAATATGTGTACAGAGGATTAAACTTATGTGAACAAAATATATGTGTACAAAATATGTGTACAAAGGGCTAAGTGAACAAAATATGTGTACGGATGTACAAAGGTTAGGTGTGAACGGTAAAATGTTTAGCTATAGATGTATAGAATAAGACGTACAAAGCTTTAACACCTTGAGTATATCTTGATGACCGCGCCTGGCGCCGACCCTATGTGGGCGCCAACTGAGGGGGGGGGGAGCGGTGCTTGTTTCACCAACTTGAATAACTATATGTATGAATGGGAGTAGAGGGGGGGGGGTCACACAACATTGATAGTTCGTCCATGGCGCCGGAATGGGTCGCTACGCCTCTGACAATACTTGCATGTAGTTTTATTAGTTGGCTGCGTGTGTGTTTGGGGAGGGAGGATAAAGGTCTGTGGAGTGTCATCTGGCCAGTGTTTCTACAACTTTTTTCTCTTGAAATTTTCGGGGGGGGGGGGGGGGCGGTAGATATTCTTCGGGGGGGGGGGGGGGGGCGGACACTGTTAAAAGTATATATTTTCTATATAAATTTCATTTCGTTCGGGGGGGGGGGGGGGCGGAAGAAACTCTGCATCTGGCGCCATCACTTTACACGGTACGCGCCCTCATAGGACTGACGCCACTGACATTGGTGTTGCACGTGATGCTAGCTATACGACACGCTACAACAAAATCTACCTGTTTAAAAAAAATTCTTTATTATTTACCTTGAGGTATAATTTTTAAAATTTCAAAAAGATAAATACAGGAATTCACCTGCTTGTTAGTACACATAGCAGTTCGAGTTCTCTATAAAGATAAATCAGTTCCCTGCTCTGATAAAACCACAAACCAATGACAAGGCTAAAAAGTCAAACGTCACTAATTTAATCATTACATAAATCAACACTCGGTACGGTTAAGCACATCGGACGTTAGAATTTCCCTGCCACTAATCCCACAGGTAAAGTTTTATTGCGACTTTTCCCACTGGCGGAGCCATCTAAATTTACTTATGCTCGGCCCCCTGGCGAGAAAGGACAAACCTAGGGCGTCAACTCTGTCTGGATGAAATAGACCTGCCCCTTGTTAGATACCTGATATGTGGTCATGAATGAACAGCACTGAGATTTACCCCATTTTCCATAATCTCCCTTACTCAATGACGGAAAGGGTGCTGATAAAACTAGCTAAATTAAAGATGTATTGTCTATTTAGGTGAAACAGCTTGTTCCAATGAGGGGCAATAACTGGCCCCCAGTGAGGGGCAACAACTAGCCCAAAGCTAGGGGAAACAACTAGCCCAAAGTTAGGGGAAACAACTAGCCCAAGGGCTAACAACTGGCCCCAGTAAAGGGCAACAACTTGCTCCCAATAAGGGGCAATAACTGACCCCCAGTGAGGGGCTTGACGAATGAACGTAGATATGAAAAGATAACACGTCTTAGACAAGGAACAATTAAGTCTGTTGTCATTCATGTGTGAGCTAGATTAGACTTCCGCTCACCCCTCTAAGCCAAATACGTCATTGATTTAACTCAAGGAAAGGACCTGTGAATGATGTTAATATCATTAGATTTTTTATCCGACGTTTTTAAACATATTAAATTGAGGTCAATGAAATACTTTGTCCACTCTAAAAATATGTTATCCAAATACGAAAATAGAAAAAGTTAACGTACGGTTAAAAAACAACATAAATACAAATGAATAGCCTCTTACAATCTAGTAATAATTGCAGATTATTGAGTTTATTTAGCAGTTGTACATATTATTTTTTAAAATAAAAGACTTAAAATTGTACAGTATTACTTAATCACATACTAAAGTAGATTTATTTTTAAAAAAAAGTCCACAAGGGGAGAAAACTCCCAACATTTAACCGATGAGAGTCATCGACCCTGTTATCCTACATAAACGTATTGATTGTGAGATTTGCGACAAACATTTTTCAAGATAGTCGACCACATCCCATTGTGTGGGAAGGTTTGATCCGATTAGTGTGGGGGTGTTTGATGTTACGCTAAGATTTAAAAGGTTTATAGTATTCAACAAGCGACAGCAGCTTGAGGCTTCAATATTCAAGCTTTAGATTGTATCTTTTACCAAGCCGCTTAGACATAAACATCACATCACCTATCAACTAAAACAGCACATAGCCTATAGACATTATCTCTAGAATTCAAAACCACACCTCGTATAAACTAAAACAGGGGTCTCCAAACTTTTCAGCCCGAGGGCCGCTTTAACTATCAAAAACAAGTTCGGGGGCCAGAAAGCTCTTCGGGGTGTTTTAAATTTACTGGGCAAAGTTCCTCAGCCAAACATTTTTTCCGTGGACATAAAGACCTTCGCGGGCCGGATGAGAGGACCTCGAGGGCCGCATCCGGCCCGCGGGCCGTAGTTTGGAGACCCCTGAACTAAAACATCACGTAACGTATACACTATAATATAGACTTAAACATCATATCACCTCAGTAGCGTAGCGAGGGGGGGAAGGGGGGGGGGCGCCAAAATGGGTTGGAAAAATAAATTGAAAGGTTAAGGGGGTGCAAATCGAAAGTTTGAGGGGGGTGGGTGCATATCGAAATCTTGAGGGGGGTGCAAATCGAAAGTTTGACGGGGGGGGGGGGGGGGGGTGCAAATCGAAATCTTGATGGGGGGAGGGTGCAAATCGAAAATCACGTAACGTATACACTATAATATAGACTTAAACATCATATCACCTCAGTAGCGTAGCGAGGAGGGAAGGGGGGCATAATTCCCCGGGCGCCGACCTTAAGGGGCGCCAAAATGGGTTGGAAAAATAAATTGAAAGGTTGAGAGGGGTGCAAATCGAAAGTTTGAGGGGGGTGGGTGCAAATCGAAATCTTGATGGGAGGGTGCAAATCGTAAGTTTGAGGGGGGGAGGGGTGCAAATCGAAATCTTGAGGGGGGGGGGGTGCAAATCGAAAAGTTTGTCCCTGGGCGCCAAGGGTCGCTACGCCTCTGTATCACCTTTCAACTAAAACACCCCATAACCTATTGGTATTATCTCTAGAATTCAATACCACACCACGTATAAACTAAAACATCACATAACCTATAGACCATAATATAGACTATAATACCACATCACCTATCAATTAAAATACTACATAACCTATAGGCATTATCTATAGACTTAAATACCACAACACCTATCAACTAAAACACCACATGAACAACACCAACTTTAAACTAAACAATCACAACAACAACATCATCAACTAAACCTCCAATATTGCTTAGCGACTGAAACACATCACTAAACCACGTTGGCTAAACCACTTCCGTCACATGAGAATAATTCCTATATTTTACCAGGTCCATAATGGGGACTAAGCAACAAAGTAATACAACATCACTACAACAACATCACCAGAATAATGACTACATCACTACCGCAACATAACCAAAATGGTGACTATTACTACAGCAACATCACCAGAACATAGACTACATCACTACAACATCAACATCACCAGAACATAGACTACATCACTACAACATCAACATCACCAGAACATAGACTACATCACTACTACATCAACATCACCAGAACATAGACTACATCACTACAACATCAACATCACCAGAACATAGACTACACCACTACAACATCAACATCAGAACAGTGACTACATCACTACAACAACATCATCAGAACATTTTCTACGTTACTGCAGCAACATCACCAGAACAGTGACTACATCACAACCTCAACAGTATCAGAACAATTACAAAATCACTTCAGCTACCATATTTTTGCCGTGTTGAAATCATTACTATGTCTTTCTACAGTAACGTTTCTTTTGTCCCCCCCTCCCCCCCCCCCCACACACACCGCAATATTATTCAATTTTCCTAAAAAAACTTATAACAACTTTGTGGTAAGAAAAAGTGGGGTTCTAGGCTGGTAATGTGTATATTTACACCGACTTAATCCACGTTTTTAATTTATCGTATTCATACAGCTACTTTAAAGTATGGTTTTCACAAAAAAAAAAGTATTTTTCTTTAAAAGTGTATAAAGTATTAATAAGTTACAAATTGTATGAAGATTGCTAGAGTGTCTCGAGATTTTTGTGGATAAACTTATTTTTAGCAACACCTCAGGGCGTGGTCAAAAAGTGCAGTCTCTGTCTACACATATAGGTCAACACACTTGTGATCTAATGAGACGTAAGGGGAGAGAAATAATAATTGATAATGTATACGAGAGTTGTCGCGCGTGAAGTCAGAGGTCGCGAGGTCACCCAGTGTAGTGGTGGGATCCGATTCGTAAAAAATCTGTCTTGTCTTGTGTTTGAATATTACAATTGCTTACAAAGTAAACGATCAAAAGATTAAAATATACTTTTGAACACTCAAAAAAATTAAATTTAGCGAGCACCATCTCAACTCGTACAGTTACCATAACATAAACAATAGTTTCAACCCCAAGACTAGTCATAACTTATGCTTACCTTAACGGTCGTCACAATTTAAAACCTGATTTTAACCCCGAACCCCAGATAATTATACACCGTCACGTAAAAGAAAAACAAATTTTCCTACCCTAAGATGACGTCATATTGTTCTCACGCCCCTAAAAATCATATTTCTAACAACAAAACAAACATTTTAAAACCAGTATTTAAAAAAATATGCAAACTAAATGCTTCATCATAGTGCCTTATTCCCCCCTCCCCGCCCCATAAAAATAAACACACGTCTTTACAAAGTCCGACCCCCTCCCTTTCACACCAAGGGTGTGACGTTCAGAGTTTCTTCCAGGTATCTCTTCGGGGGGGGGGGGGGGGGGGCTTGCCCCCCCCCCCCCCCCCCCCCCGAAAAAATTCTACCGCCCCCCCCCGAACGAAATGAAATTTATATAATTTATATAGAAAATATATACTTTTAACAGTGTCCGCCGCCCCCCCCCCCCGAAGAAAGTCTACCGCCCGCCCCCGAAAATTTCAAGTGCCCCCCCCCCCCCCCCGGAGAAAAAAGTCTGGAAGAAACACTGGTGACGTTTTGGACAACCGATCATCAAAAAACCTTAAACCTGACCCTAACTTAGATGCCCTCACCTCGCTCAACATTACAGCAGTAGAATCTAATATCTTATACCACGTGTTGCTAACAACATTTGCGATTGAATCGAGACAAAGATTGAACTTTAAATCTCTCTAATAAAACATGTGTTACATGTGTATTTTAATGAAATATTCTACACATTATTATTAGTCTGACACTGGTTCATGTGTTTACTAATCCATCCGTAGAGCTGAAGTAATTTAACGTAAAAAAAGCTGTGAACGTTATTAAAAAAATAACACTATTCCCTAATCAAATCGATTATTTCATTGTTTGCCTTTACTTAATAACTTGCTACTAATGCTAGCAAATCTATCCTTTTGTGGGAAGAAATTCATTACCGGAATAATTGTAGTGTGCATATTCGGGTTGTATGGTCTGATTTACTCAAAATTTTGTTGGGTGAACGTTACCTTCTTACATGTTGTCTATTTAATGCTTCTCTATTTGCGAGGGCGTTATCATTTACCACATCCCACCTAGCTCGTACTCCGAGCGTCACTCCATCAATCTTACCCCCCCCCCATTCACAGCCGACCTAACTCTAATGTGTCCATCTGATATGTCCACCCAACTCTGATGTGTCCATATGATTTTTCCATCCAACCCTGATGTGTCCACCCAACTGTGTCCTCCCAACTCTAATGTGTCCACCCACCTAACTGATGTGTCCACCTAATGCGTCCACCCACCTAACTGATGTGTCCACCTAATGCGTCCACCCACCTAACTGATGTGCCCATCCACCTAACTGATGTGTCCACCCACCTAACTGATGTGTCCATCCACCTAACTGATGTGTCCACCCACCTAACTGATGTGTCCACCTAATGGGTCCACCTAATGTGTCCACCTAATGTGTCCACCCACCTAACTGATGTGTCCACCTAATGTGTCCACCTAATGTGTCCACCCACCTAACTGATGTGTCCGCCTAATGTGTCCACCCACCTAACTGATGTGTTCACCCACCTAACTGATGTGTCCACCTAATGTGTCCACCCACCTAACTGATGTGTCCACCCACCTAACTGATGTGTCCACCTAATGTATCCACCCACCTAACTGATGTGCCCATCCACCTAACTGATGTGTCCACCTAATGTGTCCACCCACCTAACTGATGTGTCCACCCACCTAACTGATGTGTCCACCTAATGTGCCCACCCACCTAACTGATGTGTCCACCCACCTAACTGATGTGTCCACCTAATGTGTCCACCCACCTAACTGATGTGTTCACCCACCTAACTGATGTGTCCACCTAATGTATCCACCCACCTAACTGATGTGTCCACCTAATGTGTCCACCCACCTAACTGATGTGTCCACCTAATGTGTCCACCCACCTAACTGATGTTTCCACCCACCTAACTGATGTGTCCACCCACCTAACTGATGTGTCCATCCACCTAACTGATGTGTCCACCTAATGTGTCCACCTAATGTGTCCACCCACCTAACTGATGTTTCCACCCACCTAACTGATGTGTCCACCCACCTAACTGATGTGTCCACCCACCTAACTGACGTGTCCACCCACCTAACTGATGTGTCCACCTAATGTGTCCACCTAATGTGTCCACCCACCTAACTGATGTTTCCACCCACCTAACTGATGTTTCCACCCACCTAACTGATGTTTCCACCCACCTAACTGATGTGTCCACCTAATGTGTCCACCTAATGTGTCCACCTAATGTGTCCACCCACCTAACTGATGTTTCCACCCACCTAACTGATGTTTCCACCCACCTAACTGATGTGTCCACCTAATGTGTCCACCTAATGTGTCCACCCACCTAACTGATGTGTCCACCTAATGTGTCCACCTAATGTGTCCACCTAATGTGTCCACCCACCTAACTGATGTTTCCACCCACCTAACTGATGTTTCCACCCACCTAACTGATGTGTCCACCCACCTAACTTACGTGTCCACCCACCTAACTGATGTGTCCACCTAATGTGTCCACCTAATGTGTCCACCTAATGTGTCCACCCACCTAACTGATGTTTCCACCCACCTAACTGATGTTTCCACCCACCTAACTGATGTGTCCACCTAATGTGTCCACCTAATGTGTCCACCCACCTAACTGATGTGTCCACCTAACTGTATCACCACCAACTCTGATGTAGCAAATAATACAATCCAAACATCGCCTCATGTCAAAAACGCCACATAAGGTCCACCAATAATAACACTAATACACCGTGTCACATGATTTAAACACGACCTTCCTCCCCCAAACCACACCATCCCCCCCATCTGTCACACTTCTGTAAACAACTGTGATCACCTTTGACGTCACCGAACACATGTTTACCCCACCATTTCATCCCGTATCCATGGCAACACGTCTCAGCGAGCAAATCATGCACGTAGTGACGTACTCTCTATCCCATCCGTCTCCTATGTTCGCCATTCTAATTAACATAAACGGACATCGTCATTTGTCACGTGGCTATTTCGGTCACGTGTTCATGTTGACAGGAATTAGACGACATGGAGAAATTCCCATCTTTATACAGTTAAAAAAATTATTTATAATGAATGTTTTTTTTTAGTGTTTTCCTTAATTTACATTAATTTACACGTTAACGGGGATTTGAAAAAAAAACTAAGGTGATAAGGAAAATGTTTATTTATCTGATATGTTACGCGCGGCGTCAAAACGGCCAATGACAAAACGGCCCCGTCAAAATGGTTCATGAAAAATGTTTTCACTCAGAGGTTATAGTGGTAGTGGAGGTATGAACTGTATGTGGTTGGTAGGTTGGACAAAATGGTTATGTTTATTCCAGTAGTTGTCCTACGATTCGTTTGTCTGGAGCCAATATGTCGGGAGTCATTTTTTTCGCGAGCCAATGTGCCGTGAGCCAATATATCGTGAGCCGGAAAAAATCGGGAGTCCATTTGTCGAAAGCCCATATGTCGGATTCAATATGTCGTGAGCCCTTATGTCGTGACCCTATTTGTCGAGAGCCTATATATCGGGAGTCCTGTTGTTGGGTCCTATATGTCGCAAGTCAATACGACGAAAGGCCATTTGACAGGAGCCAATATATCACACCCTTTTGACGGGGTCGTTTTGTCGTGGGCCGTTTTGACGGTGTACCGATGTTATGTTGTCTATGGGAGCGGATGACTGATAGGGACAATTTAAAAAGTGTTTCATTGCATTTAAATGAACACCTGTGCATTGTAAAGTATATTTTGTTTTAATAGGCACATAATAGACACGAAAATTTTTAACACACATTTAAAACAAACGCTATTTTAACACATCAGCTAAAGACACACATCAAACACTATAGTTACACACTAACAATACACATATCAAACACTACAGTTACACACTAACAATACACACATCAAACACTATAGTTACACACTAACAATACACACATAATCCGCTGTACTTTAATTGTTTGGCCTGTTTGGTAAAGATGTATCTGGCCAATAAGAAACGCACACATTGGTTATTTATTTGTTTGTTGTGATCGATAAATTACTGGTCGATGTATACCATAGTTTAATCAGCAGATGTAACAATTCGCACTGATCTAGCCGGGTCGTATAGTGGTTTTTGGTTTCAAAATATTTCCGAAATATTCTGAGAAAATATTCTATAATTTAATTGTTTGAGTATTTAAAAAAGCGAATAATAAAAAGACAAATTTATGTTTTTTTTAAAGACGTATGCTCTCATCCTATTAGTATTTTAGTTTTGTTTTCTGACTAAGTAGTTTCTTCAAGGATGGTTTAATTCGCCTTAGTTAACATTTTAAGGTCACCGAGTTAACGTTTTTATTGCCGTGGTTTAGTTGTAGACGTAGCCTTATGCGGAAATTATACAAAAATGTCGTTTTTATGCTAGTTAGGAATTTCTTGAATAAATTACACTGCACTGACTTAGTCTAGACTGTTTATGTAATTAAAATTTAAAATTAGGACAATTACAAAATATTACAAAATCTATTAGTCTGATATATTTCGTGGTATTTGTGAGATAGAAGATAAGTGGATACTATTGTAAACGGTGACTGTAAATTGAATGTAAATGGGTGTAAATTATCCCTCAAGGAGAAAGTCATGTCGCTGTACCAAGCTACGGGTTCTGCTGCTGGCCGTACCTGCCGTCTGGGTCACCCTCATCCTCTGGACCATGTACAAGACCCAGGTCATGACCCAGAGTCTACCCAGGAGGCATCACCACACCGGGCGTCCCAAGATGGGGCCGGGACAGGCGGACCCGCCCAAACAGGGGCCGGGCGGGGTCGGAGGTCAGCAGCATGTGCTGATGGCACCGGATGCTGATGTCTGGTTGAGAGCGGCACAGCCGGACGCTGGGGACGGTGCTGACGTCAGAGTTGATGACGTCAATCATGTAAGTAATGACGTAGTTCAGTGAGCGTGAATGTGGAGGGTTGGGGAAACATTGTAGACCATACCAAAGGTATCTCTACACTCAGCATTATGGTTTAGCTTCTTTGTTAAACATGTTTGTCTGTCAATATTTGTTTCTTGTGTTTGAATCAAACAAAGTATAGCTTTGATGGGGCAGATTGGGAGTCAAACTGTTATTGTAGAATATTCTCTGTCGAAGTGTAAACTATGGGACGGCGTGGCCTAAACGGTAGAGCGCTAGGCTGCTAACCCGAAAGTCTCGAGTTCAAATCCGTATCCAAGTACACCTGGCTCTGATGGGTACCTAACTCACTTTGGGGAAACTAAAGGCGACTGGGCAAAGTGCAGACCATACTTTCTCTTCATATGCCGATGTCAAGAATCATATGAACTCTATTTCATCTTTTCAGTTGATCGTTAAGTCTAAAAAGTAATCTTTTTTTTAAAGTGTTAAACTATCATTACACCATGTCTAAATATGAGATTTAACATAAGTGTAAAGTTTAAACCTTTGATGTGTTTGTCAAAGTCTGAAACAAAGTATGTTACCACAATTAGATCACACACATATGGAGACCAAGTGTAGCAGGCTGGCCCATAACAACACAGTCGTAGCTTGTAGCTACACATACAGTGCATTTGTCTACTCGCTGGCTCCACAGTGTATACAACATATACAGTACATTTGTCTACACGCA
This sequence comes from Physella acuta, assembly GCF_028476545.2. NCBI lineage: Eukaryota > Metazoa > Mollusca > Gastropoda > Physidae > Physella > Physella acuta. The sequence goes on from NW_026731810.1 coordinate 466,752, forward strand.
GGGTACACAGTGTACACTACACATACAGTACATTTGTCTACACGCAGGGTACACAGTGTACACTACACATACAGTACATTTGTCTACACGCAGGGTACACAGTGTACACTACACATACAGTACATTTGTCTACACGCAGGGTACACAGTGTACACTACACATACAGTACATTTGTCTACACGCAGGGTACACAGTGTACACTACACATACAGTACATTTGTCTACACGCAGGGTACACAGTGTACACTATGCATACAGTAAATTTGTCTACACGCAGGCCACACAGTGTACACTACACATACAGTACATTTGTCTACACGCAGGGTACACAGTGTACACTATGCATACAGTAAATTTGTCTACACGCAGGCCACACAGTGTACACACATACAGTACATTTGTCTACACAGTGTACACTATACATACAGTACATTTGTCTACACGCAGGGTACACAGTGTACACTACACATACAGTACATTTGTCTACACGCAGGGTACACAGTGTACACTACACATACAGTAAATTTGTCTACACGCAGGGTACACAGTGTACACTACACATACAGTACATTTGTCTACACGCCGGCTACACAGTGTACACTACACATACAGTACATTTGTCTACACGCCGGCTACACAGTGTACACTACACATACATTACATTTGTCTACACGCCACCTACACAGTGTACACTACACATACACTACATTTGTCTACAAAGTGTACACTACACATACATTACATTTGTCTACACGCCATCTACACAGTGTACACTACACATACATTACATTTGTCTACACGCCGGCTACACAGTGTACACTACACTTACACTACATTTGTCTACACGCCGGTTACACAGTGTACACTACACTTACACTACATTTGTCTACACGCCGGTTACACAGTGTACACTACACTTACACTACATTTGTCTACACGCCGGTTACACAGTGTACACTACACTTACACTACATTTGTCTACACGCCGGTTACACAGTGTACACTACACTTACACTACATTTGTCTACACGCCGGTTACACAGTGTACACTACACTTACACTACATTTGTCTACACGCCGGTTACACAGTGTACACTACACTTACACTACATTTGTCTACACGCCGGTTACACAGTGTACACTACACTTACACTACATTTGTCTACACGCCGGTTACACAGTGTACACTACACTTACACTACATTTGTCTACACGCCGGTTACACAGTGTACACTACACTTACACTACATTTGTCTACACGCCGGTTACACAGTGTACACTACACTTACACTACATTTGTCTACACGCCGGTTACACAGTGTACACTACACTTACACTACATTTGTCTACTCGCCGGTTACACAGTGTACACTACACTTACACTACATTTGTCTACTCGCCGGTTACACAGTGTACACTACACTTACACTACATTTGTCTACTCGACGGCTACACAGCGTACACTACACATACAGTACATTTGTCTACACGCAGGCTATACAGTGTACACTACATACAGTACATTTATCTACACGCCGGTTACACAGTGTAAACACATGTTACATGATGTGTTGTCTTAAAACTTGATTTTACTAGCTAGGTAACGGCTCGTTATATTGAAGTAACCGATAGTATATATTCGCAAAGTAACTGACAGTTATATAAACATAGAAACCGACAGTTATAGAAGCAAAGTAGCGGCTCTACGAAGAGTTGATAACATCAGTTACACAAAGATATTCAAGACTTCGATCTGATACGATATTCTTGGCATCAGAACAAGACGTTTGTGTTGTAAACAAACAAGACATGCAAGTTGCTAAACAAACAAGACATACAAGTTGCTAAACAAATAAATCGGACAAGTTGCTAAACAAATAAATCGTACACGTTGCTAAACAAACTAGTCATACAAGTTGCTAAAGCCTAATATATTACAGACACGGATTTAGGTTATTGAACCTCCCTACTGTTTCAACTCTCTATTTCTTCTATGTCTCTCTAATATGCGGTTGTCGGTCACTGACATTTCTCATTTGTAAAGACATTTCTCATTGTTACATGAACACACTAATTACACACTAGCCAATCACTAAGACAGACCTTTAAAACACACTAATTACACTCAAGTCAATCACTAAGACCGGCTTTTAGAACACACTATATTCACGCAAGCCAATCACTGGGACAGACCTTTAAAACACACTAATTACACGCTAGCCAATCACTAAGACAGACCTTTAAAACACACTAATTACACGCTAGCCAACCACGTGACAGGGTGCTTTATCTTCCAGGTGTTGGGAGTGGACGGTCTAGGCGCCCACGGTCAAGTGGACACAGACACTGATGAACACCATTATGACGACAAAGCCGACCAGGTAACCAGATCTGGTACCACACCATACTGCCATCTTCATTTTAAAAAACTAGCTGCAAAATAATCAGCCGTATCATTAACATTTTATTTGTTCAAATACTCAACAGCGGTTTGTTTTGTCCTAGATTTTTAAAATTAAAAATTTGTCTTTTTTAATTCTCTGTTCAACGCTTTGTCCTCTAGGACTAAGCTCTTTGTTCAATGCTTTGTCCTCTAGGACTAAGCTCTTTGTTCAACGCTTTGTCCTCTAGGACTAAGCTCTTTGTTCAACACTTTGTCCTCTAGGACTAAGCTCTTTGTTCAACACTTTGTCCTCTAGTCAACATTTTGTCCTCTAGGACTAAGCTCTTTGTTTAACACTTCGTCCTCTAGGACTAAGCTCTTTGTTCAACACTATGTCCTCTAGGACTAAGCTCTTTGTTCAACACTATGTCCCCTAGGACTAAGCTCTTTGTTCAACACTTTGTCATCTAGGACAAAGCTCTTTGTTCAACACTTTGTCCTCTAGTCAACATTTTGTCCTCTAGGACTAAGCTCTTTGTTTAACACTTCGTCCTCTAGGACTAAGCTCTTTGTTCAACACTTTGTCCTCTAGGACTAAGCTCTTTGTTCAACACTTTGTCCTCTAGTCAACACTTTGTCCTCTAGGACTAAGCTCTTTGTTCAACACTTTGTCCTCTAGGACTAAGCTCTTTGTTCAACACTTTGTCCTCTAGGACTAAGCTCTTTGTTCAACACTTTGTCCTCTAGGACTAAGCTCTTTGTTCAACACTTTGTCCTCTAGTCTACACTATGTCCTCTAGGACTAAGCTCTTTGTTCAACACTTTGTCCTCTAGGACTAAGCTCTTTGTTCAACACTTTGTCCTCTAGTCAACACTTTGTCCCCTAGTCAACACTTTGTCCTCTAGTCAACACTATGTCCTCTAGTCAACACTATGTCCTCTAGTCAACACTATGTCCTCTAGTCAACACTTTGTCCTCTAGGACAGCAACGCCAAGTTCGCCGTCCCCCGGGCCATACAAGACTTTGCTTCCAGCCAGAACAGGTCACGTGGTATGATCTTCGTGCAGCCGGAGCCAGAACCCTGGGACTCGCCGTATGTGGACCACATGGAGGTCGTTGGCATCGAGTCGTCGTCTGGTAGAAAACACATCAAGCCAGGTCAACGGTTTGACACGCCTAAACAAGGTCAAGGATACACCTAATGTTTTCTTCTACATCCATTTGCTTGTGAATTAACAGCACACACACACATACATATACACATATACACACACACCACATACATACCACATAAATACACATACATACACGTACCATACATATACTGATAGCACACACATATACATAAAAAAACACATACACACATTCACATACCACACATACCAAACACAAATATACCAAACATATAATACACACATGCATACATATATCACACACATACAACACACATACCACACACATGCATTTATATAGTACACACCACACAGGGGTCATTCATATATGACGTCCATACGGGGGGGGGTGGTTAAAAATTGACTTTTGCTGACGCGTATGGACTTTTATATGGGAAATAAGTGGATTTTTTAGAGGGGGGGGGGCAAAATCTCCAAAAATTGTTGACGTCATAAATGGATGACCCCACATACCACAACCACATATACTCATGTCACACACCTATACATATACCTTACGCTCCATCACGCTAAATCTATTTTCCCACAATCTTACGCTCCATCAAAAGTCATTAAGTCCGCCTTGTTTACTTGACTTATCACCACGACAAAACTTCACAAAAAACAATGACACACAAGGAACCGTTCCCTGCTTCCTCCCATACATCTCCCAGTATCACGTGACACCCGGTGCAACAACCTGTCCCTTGTTCCCAGGCGAGAAAGGACATCCTGTGGTCATTAATCCACAAGATCTGAGCCCGCAGGAGAAGGAGAAATATGACGAGGGCTGGAAGAACCACGAGTACAACGAATATGCCAGCCTGCAGATATCAACACAGAGAGAAGTGCCAGACTTCAGAGATAATGAGTAAGATTTTGGGTACAGATATACCGTACTTACTATATATATAAATAATAAATACTATATATGCGTATTATATATATACATATAGTCATACATATATATATGCATATATATACACATTATGTGTGTATATATATATATATATATATATATATATATATATATATACATATTTATACATATAATATGCATATATATATATATATATATATATATATATATATATATATATATATATATATATATATATAACATGCATATATATATATATATATATATATATATATATATATATATATATATATATATATAATATATATATATATATATATATATATATATATATATATATATATATATATATATATATATATATATATATGACTGTATGTATATATATATATATAATATGCATATATAGTATTTTTTATATGTATTTATATGTATGTATAACATGTAATTAGAAGTAAACGACGTCACACCCATGAGGGGGGTGGTAGTTGTGGGGCGGGGGGGGGTGAGATTGTGTGATGAGATATTTGTGATAAATATACCACTTACCTTACGTTTACTACTTACCTTTACTAATCAACACGTGGTTACAGGTGTAAGGAGAAGACGTACCTACCCAACCTACCACGTGCCAGCATCATCATCTGTTTCTACAACGAGGCTTGGACCGTGCTACTCCGTACCATTCACAGTGTTCTCAGCCGCTCTCCGCCATCTTTAATTGAGGAATTAATTCTCGTCGACGACTTTTCTACCATGGGTATACACACTTATAATAATAGCGTCAACACTCTATCATACTGTCATACTATTGTCAACACTAGCACACTATCTTACTAGTGTCAACACTATCACACTATCAAAGTAGTGTCAACACTATCAAACTATCATACTAGTATCAACTCTCTATCACACTATAATACTAGTGTCAACACTATCACACTGTTAAACTAGTGTCAAAACTCAATAACAAGACCACACTAAAAATGTTTACTATTATGAGCTCCCCTCCAAATGGTGTATCCATGTGCACCCCCTCTCCCCGCCCAAGCCTAGTGACGCCACTATATTTAAAATACAACCACGCCATTCCTAACCTTATAACACCACGTCACTGCGTTTAAACACCATGACACCATTACATCCTTAAAACCATCTTTACATGTTACACCCGGTATCACAAAACTACCATTCTCTTAACGTAAAGCTAATTTATTTTTACTTTAGTCTAGTTAGTTATATATGTATATATACTTTAAACATATATTTTAATGACACACTGCAAAGAAAAACAAACAAGCAAGTTTATATTTTACTATACAATAGTCTACTTGAGTATAATATCCAACATTTAAAATGCATTTTCTTTCAAGGGACAAAGCAAGGAACAAGCAAGTTTATATTGGACTATACCAAAGTTTACTTGAATAAATCCATTTTTTTAAATGCATGTCCTTTCCAGTGACAATGCAGGATACACTGGCCAAATACGTGTCTCAAATACAAAAAGTCAGGCTACTGCGCATGACGAAAAGGTCAGGGTTAGTGCGTGCCAGACTTGCAGGCGTGAAGGAGGCCAAAGCTCCTGTCATCATCTTCCTCGACTCACACGTCGAGTGCACAGAAGGTACTCACTTTTGGTTCTAGTTTACAAACTTTGTTCAGTTTCCTATGTTTAGACACGTACTTCTGAGAATCAGTATAATTTTCTATCTACAAAAGGTAGATTGAGTTTTAATACTAAATCAAATAAGTCTAAAATTAAACGCTTAAATGTTGTTAAACAGACTGTCCTTAAAATGACGTCACACGATTTTAGCCGATTCCCCCTACCCCCATCTCGATCGTCACACAGCAACATTACGAAAACCTTCCCCCCACCCGCTATAAAAGAACTTAACGTTCTTCTCATAGTCTTTCCCCTTTTAAACAAGCACAATTTTAACGATAATTAACATGTTTTTTTAAAACTAGATTTTACATGCTTTTAACCAAAATTAACATGCTTTAAACCAAAATTAACATGCTTTTAACCATATTTAACAGGCTTTTAACCATAATTAACATGCTTTTATCCATAATTAACATGCTTTTAGCTTCTTCTTCTGATTTCTTAATTTTAGTGTTACAAAAGATTCCCTCCAACACAATTAAGTATACGTGTCAACCTTTTATATAAGACTTGACTCCAATTTCAGCCAGCTTTTCTCTTTGGATTTGCTTCCATAGCCTTTGTCCAACTAAGAACAAACTAAAAGGCAGCAGTTGTTTGATTTTAGAGTTGCCTCTCCTAGAAGAGTTGCTGTGCCCAATTGTCGAGCCTCATATGCCCGGCGGTTCGAACTCGGATAAGCAACCATGCACTTTACCGACTCGACCGCGCCGACCGCTTTTAACAATAATTAACACAATTTTAACAATTTTCCCTTTAAAATACACATTTTAGCAACAACATATAAGTGTACTTCACACAACTCTAAACCCCTGCCTTGATATATACATGACGTCATTAGATGACCCTATGATGCTGAATAACTTTTATGACACGCATCGCTAATGACCAACACAACCCTACCCCTAGGGTGGCTGGAACCTCTCCTGGAGACCATCTCCCACCACCCCAAGATGGCCGTGACCCCGGAAATCGACGTCATCGACGACAAAACGTTCGCCATCGAGCCCTCAGTCGGGAACATCGGAATCCTGGAGTTCGCGACCTTCACCTTTGACTGGTCCTATGTCCTGCCCAGGATCAAGAAGAGCCTCAAGACGGTCATTGACCCCATACCGTAGGCTCGTCTCCTTCATTAGAGTAGTTTTTTTTGTTAATTAATGTCATTATAATTAGTTAAAACTTTATCCGTATTTCAAAACTTTCCATAACATTGACATGATTTTAAGTACTGACATCAGTTTTTAAAATTTTTTTCTCAAAGATCACCAACGATGGCAGGTGGGTTGTTCGCCATTAGAAAAGATTATTTTATTCAGCTGGGGACGTATGATGTCGGCCTTGAACTATGGGGAGGTGAAAACATTGAGCTCTCGCTAAAGGTAGTATGTCAGTATTGGTTTATTTCTATTTTAATGTCAGTATTGGTTTATTTCTAATTTAATGTCAGTATTGGTTTATTTCTATTTTAATGTCAGTAATGGTTTATTTCTATTTTAATGTCAGTAATGGTTTATTTCTCTTTTAATGTCAGTATTGGTTTATTTCTATTTTAATGTCAGTATTGGTTTATTCCTCTTTTAATGTCAGTATTGGTTTATTTCTTTTTTAATGTCAGTATTGGTTTATTTCTATTTTAATGTCAGTATTAATTTATTTCTATTTTAATGTCAATATTGGTTTATTTTTATTTTAATGTCAGTAAGGTTTATTTCTATTTTAATGTCAGTATTGGTTTATTTCTATTTTAATGTCAGTATTGGTTTATTTCTATTTTAATGTCAATATTGGTTTATTTCAATTTTAATGTCCGTATTGGTTTATTTATATTCAAATGTCCGTATTGGTTTATTTCTATTTAAATGTCAATATTGGTTTATTTCTATTTTAATGTCAGTATTGGTTTATTTCTATTTAAATGTCAGTATTGGTTTATTCCTCTTTAAATGTCAATATTGGTTTATTTCTATTTTAATGTCAGTATTGATTTATTTCTATTTTAATGTCAGTATTGATTTATTTCTCTTTTAATGTTAGTATTGGTTTTTTCCTCTTTTAATGTCAGTAATGTTTTTTTCTCTTTTAATGTCAGTATTGGTTTATTTCTCTTTTAATGTCAGTATTGGTTTATTTCTCTTCTAATGTCAGTATTGGTTTATTTCTATTTCACATTAGCTTATTATTTATATTTTATGTCAGAATACTCAACAACTAGTTATAAAAAAAAATCAAATTAAATTGATTTAATTCAAATAAATAGTGCTCAATATACATAATTATGAAATATCTGATAATTTAATTAAGACCCTAGGTCTAACCTGTCTAATCCTATCATACCAGATTACCATGCTGTCTTTACTAATCCACCAGCCGCGTAATGAGGGAAAATATTTACAACATGCTCATCCTGCATTTAGATTACTATGCTGGGTAATTGGGGGTGGGGTGTGTGCTGGGGGATTGTGGTGGGGGTGGGGGTGGGGTGAGGGAGGGGAGGTAGTACCATGAACACGTCCTATCTGAAGAACGTTTAAACCTTAACAACAAACTAAACGCTTTATGTTTATTTTTGGTGTTTTGTATGTAGTTGTAGACTTAGTTTTAATTGTGGAAAATTAAAGTAAATTTTCTTTCCGACCATTGAAGAACATTTTCTTGCCGACAATTAATAAATATTTCTTGCCTCCCAGCTATGGATGTGCGGGGGCGGCATCTTGATCAACCCGTGTTCTCGTATAGCACACGTCTTCAGGGACCACTCGCCCTACCTCAAGGGAGAGAAGAGCAACGTTTTGGTCAAAAACTCGGCCAGAGTTGCGCAGGTTTGGCTCGACGACTACCGGAAATTTTTCTTTGATGAACCTTATGATGAGGTAACATTCTAAAATGTTGGTCACTAACAATATTATAACCATAAATACACATTTTATAGTTGATTATAAACAATATTTAAAAATCGTTTTATCACAAGTAAAATTAAAACAATAAATAGTCGTATTATATAAATGCCAGTGATAAGTTGAATCTACACAGTTGAATAAAAAAAAGTTAAAAAAAAAAAAAAATAAAAAAAATAAAAAATAAAAAAAAAATAAAAAAAAATAAAAAAAAAAAAGTATAAAAGAAATAATTTTTTCTTAAGTTTAATCAACTATAGAAGGATGAATCGGATTTAAACAGTGGCAGATTAGCTTATGTTTTTTATGACATAATGGGTTTTGTGAATTATTGATGAGTGATTAAATGGGTTTTGTGAATTATTGATGAGTGATTGAATGGGTTTTGTGAATTATTGATGAGTGATTGAATGGGTTTTGTGAATTATTGATGAGTGATTAAAACACGGTCGTCTGCAGGCCAGGTATGGCAGCGTACAAGAGCGGCTGGAGCTGCGGGAACGGCTTCAGTGCCACAGCTTCGACTGGTACATTCAGAATGTTTACCCGGAGATGTACATCAAAGGAGCCGGGAAATATATAGGGAAGGTGAGCTAGGGAATATTTAGGGAAGGTGAGGTGGGGAATATTTGGGGAGGTGAGGTGGGGAATATTTGGGGAGGCGAGGTGGGGAATATTTAGGGAAGGTGAGGTGGGGAATATTTAGGGAAGGTGAGGTGGGGAATATTTGGGGAGGTGAGGTGGGGGTATTTGGGGAAGGTGAGCTGGGGAATATTTAGGGAGGTGAGGTGGGGGTATTTGGGGGAGGTGAGGTGGGGAATATTTAGGGGAGGTGAGGTGGGGAATATTTGGGGGAGGTGAGGTGGGGAATATTTGGGGGAGGTGAGGTGGGGAATATTTGGGGAGGTGAGGTGGGGGGTATTTGGGGAAGGTGAGCTGGGGAATATTTAGGGAAGGTGAGGTGGGGAATATTTGGGGAGGTGAGGTGGGGGGTATTTGGGGGAGGTGAGGTAGAGAATATTTGGGGAAGGTGAGGTGGGGAATATTTGGGGAGATGAGGTGGGGAATATTTAGGGAAGGTGAGGTTGGGATTATTTGGGGGAGGTGAGGTTGGGAATATTTGGGGGAGGTGAGGTGGGGAATATTTAGGGGAGGTGAGCTGGGGAATATTTGGGGAAGGTGAGGTGGGGAGTATTTGGGGGAGGTGAGGTGGGGAATATTTGGGGGAGGTGAGGTAGGGAATATTTGGGGGAGGTGAGGTGGGGGGTATTTGGGGGAGGTGAGGTGGGGAATATTTAGGGAAGGTGATTTTGGGATTATTTGGGGGAGGTGAGGTTGGGAATATTTGGGGGAGGTGAGGTGGGGAATATTTAGGGGAGGTGAGCTGGGGAATATTTAGGGGAGGTGAGCTGGGGAGTATTTGGGGGAGGTGAGGTGGGGAATATTTGGGGGAGGTGAGGTAGGGAATATTTGGGGGAGGTGTGGTGGAAGGTATTTGGGGGAGGTGAGGTGGGGAGTATTTGGGGGAGGTGAGGTGGGGAATATTTGGGGGAGGTGAGGTAGGGAATATTTGGGGGAGGTGAGGTGGGGAATATTTGGTGAAGGTAAGGTGAGTTGGGGAATAATTAGGGGAAGGTAAGATGAGTTGGGGTATGATTGGGGAGGGTAAGGTGAGTTGGGAATGATTGGGGAGGGTAAGGTGAGTTGGGGAATGCTTGGGGGAGGTAAGGGTTAATGGGGAGCAATCGGTTGAAGGTAAAGAGGAACTGGGGAGTAATTGGAGAATTGAGGGATGCTAGAGAATAATTTGGAGAAGAAAGAGTATTATTACTATTATTATTATCGTTAAAAAAAACGACACCAATTTGTTTTGGCAGATCACAAGCCAATCTGGCATGTGTGTTCATCGAGTCAGCACAGCTCTCGACGTCCCACTTTCTCTCATCAAATGTGCACGAGCGGCAAGTATTTATTTATTTCAGTACTTCATCCTCCTTGTGGATCTTAGGGCCTCAACCATAGCCTTCCATTTTGTTCGGCCCCCTGCCGGAAAAAAATTCAAATCTTCCCCATGAATAAAAATATGAACTAAAAAAAGAAGTAAAATAAAAAGTAAAGTAAGAAGCAAAAAAAAAAAAACTTAAATAAGAACTAAAAATAAAACTTAAATAAGAACTAAAAGAAAATTAAAAACTAAAATACAAACTAAAACAAAATCGGAGCACATTTTCCCAAACTTTCATTCAAAAGAAATTAAAATCAATTCTACACAATGTTTAACAGATGAAATGGGAGATGACTCGTATAAAAGAAATCAGGTCAAGGAACTGGTGCATGGATGTCCTCCCCGGATCTTCCAACTTGGTGATGCAGGCATGTAACTACCAGAACACAACACAAGTTTTCGACTATACGCCGGTAAGATTTGGTAGCGGATGTCCTGTTATTGATTGTATGTGTCCTTTATAAGGACGTGACTTTCTATGTCCTCTTTATAGACATTGACTTTCTGAGTCCTCTTTATGGACATTGAATTTCTATGTTCTTTAAATGTAAATTTACTTTTTGTGTCCTCTTTAAGGACATTGAATTTTCGAGTCCTCTTTAAGGACATTGACTATTCGAGTCCTCTTTAAGGACATTGACTATTCGAGTCCTCTTTAAGGACGTTGACTATTCGAGTCCTCTTTAAGGACGTTGACTATTCGAGTCCTCTTTAAGGACGTTGACTATTCGAGTCCTCTTTAAGGACGTTGACTATTCGAGTCCTCTTTATGAACACTGACTTTCTATGATCAATTTTTATTAATTATATTTCGTAGAAAGGTCAAAAATAAAAATGTAAAATAGCAATGAGTTATACAAATAATCTTTAAAAATGCACAAGTGTGACTCACGTTTTCCGTGCCACCCCCTCCCACCCGTCGCATATCGTCACCAAACTGTCCCCTCCCAATGTATGACGGTATTTTAAGACGACTCTGATCATTGGTTGCTTGTATTTAAACAACTGCTTCGTGTGATGTCAGACACATTGTTGTATGGCATACATACGTTGTCATACATTGATAAGTCATACACAAGTCATAAAGTGATAAATTATACATAAGGTTTAAAGTAATAAATCATACATAAGGTTTAAAGTAATAAATCATACAGAAATTATAATATGCTAAGTCATACAAGTTATACTGTTAAAAGTCATACACAAGTTATAAAATTATAAAGTGATAAGTTATATCTAAGTCATAAAGTTATAAGTCATATACAAATCATAAAGTGATAAGTCATGTACAAATCATAAAGTTATAAGTCATATACAAATCATAAAGTGATAAATCATCAAAAGGTTTAAAGTAATAAATTATACAGAAATTATAATATGCTAAGTCACACACGTCATAATGTTATAAGTCATACACAAGTTATAAAGTGATAAGTCATATACTAGTCATAAAGTGATGTCATATACAAGTCATAAAGTGATGTCATACACACGCCATATCATGATCAGTCATACACATGACTTCTGTTGCAGGGGAGAGCAATCTACCACCCGATGACTGACAGCTGTCTGACCAGAAGTCAGGTCAGCTCGGCTCTGACATTCCAGACGTGTGACAACAGTGAGGCTCAAATGTGGGCGTGGCCTGATAACCTAAATTACATTCCACCTCTAGACAGCTGACATCACTCTCCCAGGGGCAGGGGAGGTCAGTGGAAGGGGGTCAAGGATATTCCTGCAGCTAGAGCATTAGCTAGTTGACGAGATTGTGTGTGTGTGTGTATGTGTGTGTGTGTGTGCTTCTTTGTATGTGTTTGTATGTATGTGTGTTTGTGTGTGTGAGCTTTTTTTGTATGTGTGTTTATGTGTGAGTGTTTGTGTGTGTTTGTGTGTGTGCTTTTTGTATGTGTGTATGTATGTGTGTGTGTTTGTGCTTTTTTAAAATCGTTGTGTATGTGAGTGTTTTTTTTTGGAATCGTTGTGTTTGTGAGTGTTTGTGTGTGTGTGTGTGTTTGTGTGTGTGCTTTTTTGTATGTGTGTGTATGTGTGTGTTTGTCTGCGTTTGTCTGTGCATTAGTGTGTATGCTTAAGTGTGAGTAGATTCGCTACTATGCTCTTCATGTATGCAGGTGCCAGCTTATATTTGCATGTCTGGTGTCTTTATTGTGTCAGATAATTTATATTTAAAAATATACTATCATGCCTAAATATTTAAGAGATGATGTTGAAAAAACAAACAAAACGTATGTGATATTTAAAATACAGTTGACCATATTTAAGGTTGTGTGCTTAGATAACAGCTTAATATTTTATTTTATTTAAATGAGTGAAAAAAAAGGGGACGAAATTATTTTGTTTGACTCAGTGAACCTCATAACTTCTGAGCGGATACATGTTATTTTATTGTTATATTGATTGTTTGATTTAGCAGAAAAATTATATTTGTAATTTAAATCAGATGTCTATATAAGTTGATTGCTATAATATAAAGTGTTAAGGGATGATATCCATTTGTAGTATTTTCTTACCAACTACCTATACCCATATGCTTGATATTGCTAGAATCGACAATGAGAATACACAAAAAAACATGCTATTTGATATTCTAGTCATTACGATAACCATAAACCTAACACTTATAGCACACATTTTTGGGTAACATTTCTTTATTGTCAATACTGGCACATATAAGGGTATAGCTATTCGATTAAAAAAAACTATTTATATTTTATTCTTATATTTTTGCCTCAATTTAAACTATGCAATTAAAATTAAAAATTGAAAATACATGAACAAACTTGGATGTTCATTGTATAACAGTGTGTTTGATACATTGTATCACTGTACAGATGTAAATAAATGACATGAACATTTTTCAACACAGGTATTGCTTTCACACAACTCACCTAACAATATTTGTAAATACCTCAGGCATGTAGTATTGGTGGAGTCTTCCGCTAGTGCGTCACTGTGCTCATCATTCGACAAATGAGGACTCTTTTTTTTTTCAACAAACGAGGACTGTTGTAGATTAATATTGAAAGCTATTTCTTTCGCTCTCATATCCACGTGGTAGAACTACATTTTTATACAGGATCTTAAAAAAGGAAATGTTTTGTGGCTTTTTATTTATAGTTTTTATTTATAGAGAATCGCCATGTATAAGTACACAATTTAAGTTAATCTGGTTAATTTAGTAGGGATAGATTTATCTTGAAATCAAAAGGGGTAGGCCCAAACGATTTGCGGGAGTGACTGTTGAAATAGGAATATTATTATTATCATAATTATTTTTTGTGTGTGTGCCTCAGGCATGTAATTCACAGCGTCAGTTTGCCTTGCATTTTCGCTTTAGTATTACAGTTTTCATCATCGGCTTGTGAGGACTGATACAGATTTACAATAGTAATACTTCTTTCTTACTTGTAGCCTACTTTCATTCATTTAAGATGGTTTACTTATGCATAGATCTAATTCAAAACGTCTAATTACAATTGTGGCAAATATGCTCTAGCGAGTCATACCGCACATAAATAGATATAGCCGCAGCTACAGAATGACTTTGTTTGGTCTAGGGTTTGTCTCGTTGGACAAGAGGTCCCTTAATAATTAGTATTGTGCGTTATTAATGTTATATTATTATCATTGACTGATTACCGATATTTGGTTCAGTGAAAAGGTTTAAAATTATGATTAAGTAATTAACTCAGTTTCACAATCGTTTAACTTTTAATACATGAATTATTGGCTTAGGAGTAATGATACAACTTAGAGTAGCATGGAATGGGCGACTGGTCTTCAGGGCGGCGTGGTCACACTTGCTCACACACGGACCTCTGTATTGTCTAAGTTTTAGCCCCAAGCTGGCCGGCTGTAAAGACATTTGACAATCTTCCTAACATATGTGTGATATACACATTCATTCAGACTTGAGACATACAATTTATTATTGTAACAAAGATAATACTACATTTACGTTAGCCTGACATAGGGCCTACAATAAACATTACTAGAAAATATGCTTTTCATTCATACATTGTTTTATACTCATTCCATACTTATTAATTAATATTATAACAGTACAGCTAATAAAAGTAAGTGTTAATTACCTTCCAATGAAGCCACACAATCCTCTACACACGTTGCCGTAGCACCAAAATAAGTATAATATGTTATGTTGGCTAGTGCCTTAGCACCAAAAAACGTGTACCTCCGAAGAGGGGAGAAGGTAGAGTGACCGGACTGTAGCGTCCCTACCCTACAGGTCACATGACTCAGGCTCCACCCTCATGACCGCAGTCTGAGGTCGAGGCCCGGTCAGCCTTACAATACCGCTGGACTCAGGTCCAGGTGTGTAACGTTACCTGTGGGGTAGCAAGAAGGGGGGAGAAGTGGAGACACCATGATAGATATTTAGAATCTATCTTAACAACAATTTTATTTAAAAAAAAAACAACAACCTGAAAATGCAAATGTGTAATTAAATGATGATTCAAGTGATTTTTTTTCCACCGGCGTGGTAGGCTGAAGGGGCTTTGGGCTTTTAAGTAGAGCTGTAATCAACTTGAGATTACTTTTTTTTTTTTTTTTTTTTACATTTTTTTTTTTTTTTATTTTTTTTTATTTATTATTATTTTTTAAATACTTTTATTTGCAATTAAAACAAGTATATCAACATCACATTTTTTACATAATTTCGAACATCAAATGAAAACGAAAGGTTTTGCAAATGTACATAATGAATATTTACATGATGTCATGTATATGATTATAAAAAAATTGCAAAGGAGGACAGTAAAACGGGTGAAGGTCAAATGAAAGTGTCAGAAGTCTGGGTGGGGAGAGGAAAGGAAATTTTTCAGAGAGGGTCAATGGGACAGTGAAGCATTTTCTATGTAGGGAAACAACTTAAGTTGAAAGGGTGTTGTAGTGGTCGCATTGAGTTTTCAAAAGGTTGCAGTGTGAAAGATGAGGGGAAAGAGACAAGATTTAGAACTTTAAATAAGTTCTGGATATTGATGTTGCGGTGGGTGGTGGGGTCGTTGGAACAGTTATAGGCATTGTGGGGTTATCATGTCTGAGGGAAAAGTGGATAGAGGGGGAGAGAGGAGGGGGTAGATTTTTTTTTAAATTTTTATTTTATTAATTCAATTGTTTTAAACATTTAAATCAGTAATAATAATATATTTGATAGATTTACACAGCATCAAAGACATGAACAATGAACATCAATTGCATATATAATAATCAAAGGGAAAAAAATATAATGGCATAAGAACTAGATTAAAATATGGTGTGCAAACTAGGTTTCTCTTCACTGCTTAGTTTAGTGTGCTGCGGAGTCAAAAGTTCACACTGTAGCCACCCATGGACAGAAATAGAAACGACTGTGGAAGAAGGGTCTCTGTAATCACGTACTGATGTATCATTCCAAAACTTTCCCTGACATAAAATTGACCCTTGGCAATGAGGGCACGCTACCTTGATATGTCCGCCAGTCCGGTTGAGTGGGGGGGGGGGGGAGTGTGTGTGTATCAACTTGAGATTACGGAGAATTAAACCTGTACATACGTTTTTTAGCAGAAGGGCAACTGTCAGGTAGTAAAAAAAATAGAAAATTTAAAGTTTGAAGTAGTAAGCTTTTACAATCATCAGTAAAATAAAAAAAATTACTACCCAAAGTAAAGTTTAAATTTGTGTGTAATTCCTTATACTCTCAATGATTTATCATAGTAAGTAACATTAATAAAAATACATAAAAATGATCAACGAAGCTGGTAGCCTAGGTCTTAAATAACAGTGTAAAAAGTTTGTATGTTATCTCCCATGCTATGGACATTAAAAAAAATATTTGTAAGTTAGATAAGCGGTATTTTATATTACAATGTCAATTTTAATGGTTGTTTCCCCTAGACCAGAAAAATAACCTTTTTAAGAACGTTAGATAATTTAAGTTTTCCTATATTTTCTTTTTTGTTTGATTTTGTCCCTTTGGCTATTTTAAACTAGTTTTTGTGAAAATACTGAATTTTAATTTCATCTAATAATAATAATATGTAAAATTATTTCTATAAATTTTTAAAATAAATTATATGATTCTAATTAAAATTAGTCTTTTGAAAAAAACACTGAAGGGAAACTGATTCAACACATTTGAAATATACTATTTTAGTAAACTAAAAAGAGCGAAAATTATATTTAATAATTAAAACATGCTACTTTGCTTAATTATTTTGGTATCTTTTTTACATATCACAACATTACATAATACCTCTTATTATTAAATCATGCTAGTATTAAATTATTTTTTAAATATAATTTTTCTGATCTATTATTAACAAACTATCTTGTCAACGTGTTACCTATCTATGTAATTATTGATATGGACGTGTTTCTGATACACCCCGTCATAATGTTTAAAGCATAAAATTCATTCCTTTTTTTTTGCGTTACCTATAAAGTTAAGTAATAGCAGAAAGTCGCGTAAAAGAGAAAAATAATAATAAACTTTTCAGTTTGAACACTACTGCAGTGGCGAAGCTGGGGGAGGGCAGGTGGGGCCACCGCCCCGGGGGGTGACCCTAAGGGGGCGCCAAAGGGAGTAAAAAAATAATTAAAAAGCATGTTTTAAGTATTGAATTATACACCATCGAAGTTACGAAAAGTTATGACTAAAAAGCTTTACACTGATTTAAATGTTTTTTTGGCACCAAAATAGAAACTGCTACGGGATAGCGATACAAACTTTTCCATTTGGAGGGAGGGGGGCGGGGGAGCGCTTTTTCACAAACAGGAGTAACTATAGATATAAATCGAAGAAAGAGTTCAAAGTTGAAAGTCCGCCCCGTGCGCCGGATCTTGTCGCTAAGCCTCTGGGCACTTCTCAAAAATTAAAATACATAAATAAATACTCTGTTGTCTAGTATAGGCCTAGTTGTGATCAATATTCACTCAAAGGTAGAAAAGCTAGTGTGCAAGATGTATTTTCTGTGCGCGCTGTTCGAAAGTCTAAGGATATATTTATTTTACAAAATCACTGCGCGGCAGCTCAAAACTACTGCGCGGCCGCGCAATCGCGCAGCTTAGATGGAACATTGGCTGTGATACTGAAAAATTTAAACGATTCTTTATCTATCACTTCCGATGACCACTATTAAAATATTACAAACCTGTGTTTAAAAGTAAACAGATTGTCACATAGCTTTAATGTATTTTCCTTCCGAATTAAATACATTCAACGTTGTATGATTTTAATTGATCAGTTCTTACTACTTTTTAAAATGTTACACGTTTACTTTTAAAACGGATTTTAAAATTTAAGCTAAATTTAACTTTTGAACTCCGTTTATAAAAACATTCAGCATAATTATTTTTATATATACAGTAACTATATATATATATATATATATATATATATATATATATATATATATATATATATATATATATATATATATATATATATATATATATATATATATATATATATATATATATATAGTTACTGTATATATAAAAATAATTATGCTGAATGTATATATATATATATATATATATATATATATATATATATATATATATATATATATATATATATATATAGTTACTGTATAGTTAGCTACCTCACTTTGATCAGTAGCAAACATAATCTTATTCAGGGTTAAAAATGTGTGTGTGTGTGGGGGGGGGGGGGCGTCAGGGATGATCTGAGATCAGAAGTGACGTGACAGACGTCAGACCCCATATTGACGTCACACCTACAAACCCCCACCCCAAACGGCAAATTTTGTTTTAAAAATTTATTTTTATTTTCGTAAGTGCTAACAGAGCTTTGTATTTTGACTTTTTTTTTTTAAATTACAAAGAATCATTTATTAAAACAAATCAAAAAAAATTCTAACGTTTAGTCTTAAAGATTAATTTAAATTGTTTCACGTCGCGTTTTTAAATCCCCCTCCACCCACGCCACTTTTTGTCAAAGACAGAGTTTCTTTCAGGCATCTCTTCGGAGCCCCCCCCCCCCCCCCCCCCTAACCCAAAAAGTCTACCCCCCCCCCCGTGAACGAAATGTAATTTATATAGAAAATATATACTTCTAACAGTGTCCGCCGCCCCCCCCCCCCCGAACATTTTAGTCCGAAAATTTCAAGTGCCCCCCCCCCCCCCCCCCAACCCCCCGGAGAAACACTAGTGAAAGGTGTCTTAAAGTTGTTTTTCGCAATAAAATAAAATGAGCGACAGATTCACTTTAGCCCAGCTGGTAGCCAGATCAATTTTCACACATCTCAACCAAAACATCCTACACAATTAAATTAGATCAATCTCAACCACTGGCAATCTTTACAAACCTGATTTGTACGTGATGAATGTACACTCACAATTCTTGGTTTAGACATCATTACTCTTCTTTATTTCTTTTTCCCCGTGTCTCTCAGCAATTAATTAGATTGATTCCAGCATTTTAATTAGCTTGTTTTTAAAAAAAAAACTCGACTGGTCTCAAGGGGAAAGAACCTAGTGTGCAGCTGAATGAGAAAAATGGAATTAAATGAAAAAAAAATGTTTGGTCTAATGTAGGGGTAGGACAGCTGCGTTTAAAATTATAATTCTTTTGACCTTGACATTGGATTTTATTGATGTTGGCCACGCGATGTCCTGCTTATTTATAGCTGATTCAATGTTGTATGTGTCTGCTAGAGGGGGTGGGGGGGGGGGTAAGGTGGGGATGGGGACAATGGCTTGTGCCAACTGTGGTGAAAGAATATCTGTGTGTGTCTCTGTGTCTGTGTGTCTGTGTGTGTGTATGTGTGTAAAGGGAAAAAAAAATAACTTCTTTCCAAGACAACACATTTTTCAATCTATTCAATTTAAAATAAATGGTCAGATGATAGAGCTTACGACTGCTAACCCGAAAGTCTCGAGTTCGGATCCCTCTCTCGCGTCGGTAGTACATCCCTGAGTCAGCCTAAATTTGATGGGTACGGCACCTACGTACAAAAAACGTCTGTCCTTAGTGCTGACCACACCATCCTGCAGCATGTGAGGTCATAGAAACAAATGAACTCTACTTCACCTGCCCATGTGTCTTGAGCCCGAACTAGAAAAGATAATATTTTTTTAAAGGGAAATAATCAGATTAAGATCGATAACATTCGCGAAAGCTTGTTTGTCATGCATCAAGTGTTTTGTGTTGGTTTTTGGACGAAGGGGGTCGCAGGTCGAACTACACTCATCCAGATCGTTTGTAGCAAATTTTTGTGCGATCATTATAAAATAAACAAAACAACAATATTCAATTTATATCAGAGTTATATGCAACACAAACATACAAGCTTCCCACGCTAGCCAATGAAAACATATTATTTGTTCACGTGACTTTAAAACCCACAGCTTCCGTTTTTATTTAAATATTTCAAATCTTCTATAACACCCAATTTTTCTCCTGCTTGATGCGTGTTTTGGATGTCATGTTTCTGAAGACAACTCTCTCTCCCCCCCTCCCTTCTAATCTCTGGAAGACAAGACTGTTTTTTTCGATGGCAGAATCCTTGGGAAAATATCCGTTGAGAAAAGATTACATTTTTAGAATGACAGAACTTACATTTTTCTGTGATACCTTTTTATATTTACTTTCAGCTTCTGTAGCAGAAGAAAACAATCGATATATATATATATATATATATATATATATATATATATATATATATATATATATATATATATATATATATATATATATATATATATATATATAAAATAAAAAAAAAAAAATATATATATATATATATATATATATATATATATATATATATATATATATATATATATATATGATTATGTATGATTATATATGACATTTTCAAATAAGTGAGAAAAGGTGTTGGTAGTCTGAGAAAAAAACGACAAAGTTCTAGCGTGCAAACATCTGTTGTGGCTGTCATTGTAACTTATGTAAAAGGTAGCCTACTCATTTATTGTTGATCATCTGATGTAGCTACAATTATACTGCTACCATGCTACACCATCCCTGCCGGTTCCAATAAACTCAAGGGCTAACTCTGGGGTTGAACGAGAAACGCAAATCAAACCTGGATTATATAAAACGTGAAATAAGATTACAAAGCTAATTATTTTAATGGCATGATTTTATCCCTTAACCCAACCTAAATTTAAATAAAATTTGTAAAAATCCCTCAAAATCATTAAATAAATGAACGCCATTCTTTGTAATCAGCTCTTTAAAATTGTATTATAATCGTATTGTTTTTCTATTAGATTTTATTTTTAGTAACATGACGCCAAGGCAATAATAATCACATGCTATTGATTCTTTAGTTAGTACATACACTTTAAAACTCCATACATTCTTACCAATTTAGTTCATATTTTTCTTCATATGCTGAACTCAGAGACATTTGAACTCTGCTTCACCTGCGCCAAACCCTGTCAGATGAGTACTTTATTTGGTACTTATTGAGTACTTTATTAGGTACTTATTGAGTACTTTATTAGGTACTTATTGAGTACTTTATTAGGTACTGAAGGCTCAAAGTACGTGCAGTTGTGTTTGATGATACAAATTTATTCTAATATAACAAAGTTCATTGCGATAGCCATTTTGTACCCAGCCCAGTTCAATGTTTTAAGTTTATTGAAACTTATATTTATTACCTTGTTTGATAGATTGCATTGTTGTTAAGTTGATTGAAATCACCAGTATTTGTTAGGTTAATTTAAGTCAAAGCACAATAATTTGTTATGTAAGAAAAATTAAAACCCAACATTTTGTTATGATTAGTGAAAGTATGGCTATGTGTTTATTAAGTTACAACATTACTTGTAAAACTATTTTTTTATCTTCATTTTGTAACAACATCATTCGCCTTTCTTTACGTAACAACGAACTATAACTCTAGTAAATCAAAATAAATTCTATATTTTTTTTAAAGAGAAAATTGGCTTGTCATTGGATAATTGAATTATTTTTAGACAGCCCTTTACTGCTGATGTGTGGTACTTATATAGATGAGTAACTGAGTTATCTGTCTAGACCAGTTTAAAGTTTGAGGGGTGGGGTGTAGGGAGGTGGGTGATATAGTTGTCCCAGTTTCTACCTTGGGGAATAGGATCTGATGCGGTAGATAAAGGTTGAAACTATTTCATCAAAGTTGGCCACATCAAAAGAATCAAGGGGTTGCTAATATATATTTTACTTATATAACTTTTAATGTAAATTAGATATTAAAGGTTCATTAGCTATACTTTTAAAATTAAAATGTCTAAAAACGAAACATTTATTGATCTAAAAATATAGATTTTATATGATTGGGATTTTAGGAAATTTTTAGATGGTAATTGGACGTGTAAGTGGTGAACATAGAGTGACGTCATCAGGACTTGACAGTACTGAATACTACTAATGTACTTGGTCATGCTGAATGTAAAGAATAATGGCATGGCTAAGGATAAGACTAGGCGAAGGAGTGGATTAGGGTTAGGATTATGGTTGGGGAGAGTAATAGGTTTGTACTTGGATTAGGGTTGGGATTATGGTTGGGTAGAGTAATAGGTTTGTACTTGGATTAGGGTTGGGATTATGGTTGGGGAGAGTAATAAGTTTGTACTTGGATTAGGGTTGGGATTATGGTTGGGGAGAGTAATAGGTTTGTACTTGGATTAGGGTAGGGGATAGAAATAGAGTTAAGACTCACATCGGGGCTCGTTTTGGGTAAGGGCATTGAATAAAGTTAGGGTTAGGATTAGCATTAAGGCTAGATATGGATTAGTGCTTTGAAGAGAGTTAGGGCTAGGATTTGCATTAGGGCTGGAATTAGATTCGGGGTATGTATAGTGTGAGGGCTAGGATTATGACAATTGTATTTGTGTAGCAAATTTTAATAAAATGATATTTCGTCCACGGTTTCGCCGACGCACTATGAAGTACAACGGCAATTTTGGTCAAATTTAACTAAGTTAAACAGTCTGCATTCATTATTTCATCAAAAGCTTTTCACCAAGTAACCTACAACACGATAGTCTGCCTGTCAACCAATTGCGCTATAAATACGATGACCTTTAACCTGACCCGCTGATGGAGGACAACCTTCACCTTTCTATTGATATGGCTGCAGCTACACCATTGATGAACGAAAGTAAAATTTTAGCTTCTCTCAGGACTAAACCTGTACTTAATCATTTCTCTGGCATTAGTCTGCCATTAGTGTTTGAGTAAATTTCGACATAAACATAACAAGGGAAACAACCAATCACTATTTTCCTAAAAATGTTACAAAAATGTATTGGCTAAAAGTTTGAAAGACAATCATTGCATTTTTATATCATAAACTTAGGTATCATATTTCACATATAAATGTTTGTTTTATCTTATTGCATTATATATACTCGAATTAATGTTTGACTCTAGACTTAATAGAAAAATATTAGCTTTATTGCTTTCTTAATCAAAAGACAAGCAAATGCTTACGATTTTCCAACGATTTTTCCGACTCCGCGACCTTCGCGTCAGTTATAATTTAGTTATATCATAAAGGAGATGATTTATTGTCGATGATTGTTTAAAATAAAGAATACAATAAAATAAGTTTCCTGTTAAGGCAAAGATTAAGTTTTCGAAGTAATTTGTTGTGATATTTCTGTTTTTATCAAAAGCTTTTCACCAAGTAACCTACAACACGATAGTCTGCCTGTCAACCAACTGCGCTATAAATACTATGACCTTTAACCCGACCACTAATGGAGGACAACCTTCACCTTTCTTTCGATATGGTTGCATCTAAACCACCAATGAATGAACGTAAAATTTCAGCTTCTCCCAGCACTAATCCTGTACTTAATCATTTGTCTGGCATTAGTCTGGCATTACTCTGACGGTCAATGAGATTCCGTGCCAGTTTATCTGCTGTCTATTTTGTTGTAATTAAGTCCCCACGGACCACCCGATGACCTGTACTTGCTTGACTGGACCCTGATAATGCAGTTTTGATTGGTAGCGTTAGGTGGATGATGTTGTCGTGGGCAGTGGCGGAACTAGAAAAAAAGGGCCACCCCGCAAAAAAAAAAATTCTGGGCCCCCCTATATATATATATATATATATATATATATATATATATATATATATATATATATATATATATATATATATATATATATATATATATATATATATATATTTATATATATATACACACACATGATACAAACATTGGATACTCATTTCTAGCGTGATCGGGTTTTGAAATTATTTTTTTCAATTTGAACAAATTACAACATGTCATGTGTGTGAGTGCATTAGTCTGTATTGATCTTTTTTCTGTTTTTAAGATTTAGAATAAGTCTATTCAAAACGTTTGCTGTAATCCTGCCTCCCCGCTAGTTATAAAACGTGAAAGCTTTGTATGTGTAATTGTTTCTCGTGTTATGTTTATTTTTGTTTTTTTTATATCTATATTATTTGTTTCAAATATATTTCCTTTTTTTGCTATGTCATTCTTTTGTATGCATTTCTTAAAAAAAATAATTATGAGAAGTTATTGCTTTTTAATTTGTTTAGTACAAATATAATAAAAGGAGCTTAGGAGCGCCCCTATTTAACTATTTGAAAAAGGGAAATAAGTCATGGACGTGTTTTGAAGGTTTGCCTGTCTTTCACACTACAGCTCAGGCATATATTTTTAGCGCAATTTCCTTACAGGAATTGCGATTATTAACTCGTCATTTCTGGATGGATGGATGGATGGATGTGTGTCCGCAATGGATGGATGTGTGTCCGCAGCTTTAAGTCGTATCTCCTCCTCAACGAAGCATTATCGAGGACTAGTTCCAAAAGCAAATATGTTAAGCAAGTTCCGAGGATGATTGTGGGCCAAAAAATTCCCGGAATTCTTTCCTGGATTTCCCGGAAAAGCAAAAAAAAAAAAACCTCGAAAAAATGCAGTTTTTGGCCCATATCTCGGCAACCAGACCACTTAGCGACTTGAAACATGTACCAATCGATTCCTGCCATAATTTAGAACAATATTGCCGAAGAAAGTTTTCAAAAATATCCTTTCGTTCGGTCACAAAAAATTAATTAAGAATTTTTAAACTGAGCATCGTGTAGGTTTTTAGCGCAAAAAAAAATATCCTTTCGTTCGGTCACAAAAAATTAAAAATTGTTATGGATAACATAAGGAAATTGCGCTTAAATTGTCACTAGACTTTTTATTAACTTGTTTTTTTACACAACAGCATCTGTTAGCTACTGTATAACATCACTACTGTAGTAGATCTGTTTGTTATTTAAAAAAGCTTTTACCGTCAAGTCAAAAATGCAAAAATTTTTTTATTATGGTCGGGTATGGGCCCCTAAATGGCGCCCCCCCCCCCGGATTGCGGGGTCTGGCGACACTGTAGTTCCGCCCCTGGTCGTGGGATGATCACGTGGGATGATTACGTGGGGAGATCACGTGGGGAGATCACGCAACTTAACGAGATTTTTTATAGGATAATCACGTGACTTAATGTAAATGGTTCGCCTACTTCTAGTGTTTGATGTTAGCTTTAGATAATCTTGTTGGTTAGTAATGTTGTACTCTATACTATTAGTTACGGCTAATAATATTTTGTTAATCTCATAAATAACGGAGAGCTGATCACATTAAGTCATAAAGGCTTAATTACAGATATCGATAGTTCATTTACAAGCTCTTTTATAAACTTGCTTTCTCGTAATTATTGCTTACTGCTTAACGTCATCGGTCGAAACGGGTGAGCGAAATTTCGAACACTTTCAAAGGACCAATTTCTTTCAAACTTGGCACGTGGATCACGATCCGATATGCATTATAATATTATTATATTTCACAAAAATAATTAATTTCCTCTTTTTAGTGCATTAAAACCATCTTTTTTTTTTACCTTTTTAGTGCATTAAAATATAAAAGGTTTTTATTAAAACGTTTTTTTTAATTAATTTTTAAAACTCTCTGCTCTATAACTATTTAAAGATGTTTTCTGTGAGAAAAAGTGTTTGGTCAGCATTATAAGAAATGACATAACTGTTGTCATATTTTCTAAATCGGGAAACTAATGTGTCTATGCTACCGCTAAGATTTGGGGGTTTTAAGTTTCATCAGAGCAGCCTGAGGGATTTACACCATTCATAATTTTTTAGGGTATAGTCCACTGCTTTAATTAGGGAGGCTGATTATATACTGCCCCTAATTACTGAAGGTTCACTGATCTTATATTAGGATAGCCATAGTGCACTCTGCTTAATTACATATCATTCCCTGAACTTATATTTGAAGGGTGATAGTGGACTGTCCCTATATTTGGATATTTATAGATTCCCTGACCTTGTATGGTACAGCTTTACTACCTGAATATTTGGAGAAAAATATTATTGTCCCCAAATTTACCCTAGCACTTTAAAACGATGTAGTCTGATCCCCTTCAATTCCCTGACCGACTGATCTCGTTTTAAGACAGTTTTTCATATGATCATTCACATTCTATAATTTCCTTGAGGAATATTTAGCAATTTCAACTATTTTTGAACTGCCCCTTTATCTTATTTCACCCATCATAACTCGTTAAGTCAAAAACACAATCAAATTAATCCTAACCACCCCACCCCCTCACCACCCCCACCATTACCGCATTCCCACCCCTACACATCATCCATCTTTTTCCCCCCTAACCTCATTGTCCAGCTCCTCTTTTCTAATTTTCGCCCAATTTACGTCACACGGTTGACCTTAGCAACCTTTCCACGTAATCGCAGTCATCCTAGACATCTGACCCCATAGTACTAGTACTTGCTTTGTACTTTTTAAACGGCCGCCTTAAATTTTCTGACCATTATTTCCCTTGACAAAGGTGGTTTAAAAAAAAAACGAGCCGGCCCGCGGCATAACATACGCCGCTATTTAGTTGTTGTTTTTTCTACTTTTCAGTAATTCATAATTTGTGAATTCGACAGTACCAACGCTGACACTGAAAATATTTCTTTAAAACATTATCAGTAGCTGGTTAAGGACCATACCCCCCCCCCCCCCCTTCCTCCCCTCCCCCCAACGTTTAAAATAGTTTCAAACTAAATTATCTGCCCCTAATAGCCGTCACTAAACTCGACTCCACGAAGATAAACATAGCGTGAACCACAGCTCACTAAGACCATGTAGGGGTGGGGATGGTAGGGAGCGCGTTTACAGCTTGTTTACTAGCGTCTCCCAGAAGATAATTATATATATATAGATAACTACTAGTAGGCTAGAAAAAAAAAACGATTTATGAGTAAAGCTTTAAAACTACAACATGTAAAAATAAATTAGATTTAAAGTGTAGTTTTTTTATTACACTATCTGACATTTTTTTTCTTCTTGATTTACAAGTTAGCTTGTACCAAAAAGTTAGATAAAATATTTACATCCATATTTACATAAAAAAATCAAAACCAAAAAGTTGATTCTTATTTCAATTCAAATTCTTCTTAAAGTGCAGGTTCGCGTATTATTTTGGTTATAATTTGATTTTAGTTTTTATGTGATCATAAGGTTTATTTACTTTTCAAATGTTTAACCTGAAAATCCATTTTCCGAAAGATGATGTAGTTTGAGTGTAGAAATGAACATGTTTCTTTATGATTTCTAAAAGCAATTCCAACACACTTTAAACGTTTGTAGCTCTATTGAAAATGAAATACGTCTACATCTTTAAACAAAAATAGCCCATGAATAAGTATTCGGAACTTAACCCCCCCCCCCCACCCTAATAAAAAAAAACTAAATCGCCGTAAACTGTAAGGCTAACAGTAGTGAAGTAAAAATCAGGAAATAATCAAAACAGCAACTTATTTACTTTGATTCCTCTGTCTATCGTCCGTCATGGGCGGAAATTTCCAATACTTCTATCGGACAGATTTATTTCAAAATGTTTAAGTAGGCCAAGCGCGATGATAACGCATTGTGACATAAATAACATAAAAAGTGAGACTTAATTAGATGCTTAATTAACTTTTTAAAATATTAATCAACGTTTTCTTTATAAGGTAATACTTGTTCGCTCTATTGAGTTCATTTGGTACCTAATTATTTTTTACTCATTTTTTTTCTATTTAAAAAATATACGTATTAAAAAACCACAAAAAGCAACAAAAAAAAAAAAAAAAAAACAACACATTTCTATTGACGACTTCTCCAAAAGCGCCATCCCCGTTATTGTTATATGAGAGTACTAGAATACCCGTCATCCGTTGGATAACTGTGGGTTTCGGGGGTCATCCATCAAAAAACATCACGTCTGTCACTCAGAGGCATAGCGACCCTTCCCGGCGCCCGGGGACAAAGTTTTCGATTTGAACCCCCCCCCCCCCTCAAACTTTTGATGTGCAACCCCCCCCCCCCCCCACTCAAACTTTCGATTTGAACCCCCCTCAACCTATCAATTTATTTTTCCAAACCATTTTGGCGCCCCAACATATGTCCCCCCCCCCCCTTCCCCCCTCCACCTCCCCACCCCCCCTTCCCCCCCCCGCCTCCCCTCCCCACCCCCCGCCTCCCCTCCCCACCCCCCGCCTCCCCTCCCCTACCGTCCCCCCCCCTCCTCGGTACGCTACTGCAGTGTCACTTATCGTCACAAAAAACAGACCCCACATTCAAATATATGTTTTTTATCTTTTAAAAACACCGAAAACACCGATTTCGGACTATCCCTTCATAAACTGACGTCACAGGTGACCTACTCAACTCTACTTCACCTGCCCAGTGTCCTGCCAAGTCTCAGACAACATGTTTTTATCGTTTAAAAAACAATTCCAGCCGAGCATGTATCTGACCACACTATCCTTTCATATGCTTAGGACAAAGAAACAGATGAACTCTACTTCACCTGCCCTGTATCTTGCCAAGTTCAGATAGGCAACGTTATCATTCACATCTAAAAAAAAAATTGAAAAAAAAATTTCATTGACATATTGGTCTAGAACCCGTGCCTCCTGCATGAGAGCTGACTACGCTACCATTTTAGCTATTTACTCGTGACGTCACAAGTGAATTTTTATACTATACTATGTGTCTCCTTATGCAACTTGATTTACGCGTATAGATTCTAGATCTAGATCTAAAAATAAGTCTAGTAGATCTAGTACTAACTTTCAAATTAAATTTTATCTTAAATAAGCCAAACAAAGATTTATATAAAATAATTAAGGCCTGAAATAGATTCTAGATGTAGAAGTTACATTGAATCTAGTGACCTACATCTAGGCTAGATCTAGATCTAGGCTAGATTCATAAATTTCCTTCGATAGCTGATCTTTAGATCTAGAGAAATTTATCGTAAAACTAAATGAAAAAGACAGTTGAAAATTGATATAAGTGTTGGGACGTACTAAATACAGCAAACGGACGTATTGTTAAAGTTATGACCGACAGAAAATTAGATTTAGAACGCGTTAAACTTTTGAATGGGAACACAATTTTCTTCAATAGACGCCGCCATTTTATTGTACTAAAGAGTAAACAAAAACCTGTGACGTCACTATTCCCACAAAGTTTAGTCAAGGTTTTAACATTTTAAAAAAAAATGGGTTATTCTGCATAGGAATAAATCAATAAATTAATTAACGTCTTTAAATAAATTTGTGATCAACAGTCTGTCTGCATTAAAAAATTATTCTCTACCTGCATACCATTTTACAGCTTTCCAGATAGAGTCGAACATATCACAATTTTCGATCAGGCAAACAAATAAATATTCAAACATGTAAACAAAGTTGAGTTTTAGTAGTATATAGATAACTACATGTCGCACTACATGGCGTATGGCATTCTGTATTACACGCCGAATTACATGATGTATTACCTTCTATGTTACATGTCGTATATAATACATATAGTATTACATGTCGTATTTCAATTGGCCAGTCTCCCATAATTTGTTGATGCCTTTTGTTAAAATTATCTTTAGATGTGTAAGACAAGTTTTTACTGGACTGCCAGCTTCATTCGTGTCTCTATACAGACAGAGCAAAGGTTGGAGAAAGAGATGCTACTATGATGGCTTATGTCGGGTAAGATGGGAGACAACCGATTGTTAGTGTTGATTTGGGTAAGAAACGTGTTTTAGTAAATTTCGACATAAACATAACAAGGGCAGCAACCCGTCAGTTTTTCCTAAAATGGTACACAAATTTATTGGCTGGCAAGTTTGAAAGATATTCATTGTTTTTTTTATATCTCAAACATAGGTATTATATTTTACACATAAATGTTTGTTTAATCTTACTATATTATATATACTCGAATTATTGTTTGACTCTAGACCAACTAGAAAACTATTAGCTGTATTGATTTCTTAATCTAAAGACAAAAGAATGATTACAAGTTACCTATGGTACGCCACTAGCTTCCGCTGCGGTTCCGTTATATCATAAAGATGCAAAAAAAAAAAAAAAATCAAAATGTTAAATGAGACGATTTTTTTGTTGATGATTGATAAAATAATGAAATCAAAAAAATTAGTTTCCTATTAAGGCCAAGATTATTTGGTGTTCGAAGTAATTTGTTGTGTTATTTCTGCTTACCCAAAACCTACAACACTATAGTCTCCTGTAAACCAACTGCGCTATAAATACGATGACCTTTAACCCGACCACTTCTTCTTCTTCTTCTTCGTTCTTAATTTTTGAATATGGTGGAGGATTCAGACAACAAGTCCAACTTCGTGGACAAACCGGACTGTGGTTTCCAGTTTGTCAGGTGTCCCATATAATTTTTCCCTGAGTGGGGTGGGCTGGGGCCAGTGTCTGACTCTTGCCTGGCTATACAGAGTACATTCCTGGAGTACGTGCTACGTGTTTTCCGGGGCCTTGCCACAAGGGCACATTTCGCTACACCCAACCTTCAGTTTTTTGTGCATGTGTTGATTTAGTCTGTTGTGGCCTGTTCTAAGTCGAAAGATTATGTATTGTTGTTTTCGTGTTAAATTGTAATAGCCGTCGTCTTTAATGTAATGAGGGTGTGTGACAGACCACATTTGCGTTTGTTTGTTTTTTATTATTCTTTTTATTTCTTTTGGGTGTAGCGAAATTTCCGGTTGTGGTTTCTTTCCCCCAATTTTTGCCAGCTGGTCTGCGATCTCGTTACCCTGGATCTGGCAGTGGCCCGGGATCCACTGCAGCACAATTCTGCTGCAGGTATTTTTTAGCCTCTCTAGTGCTGTCATAAGTGTTTGAATATAGGACTCTGGATTTTGTAGGGATTGCAGGACTGATTTGGCATCTGTAAGAAATACAATCTGACTATTCGGTGATTCAGGGTGTTCTGACAGGAGGTTTGCTGCGTGTTCTAAAGCTTCTTTTTCTGCCCTAAAATTGTCGGATAGGCTGCCTGTGGCTATTGTCTTTTCCAGGCTTTCTCCGCTTGGCCATTCAATAAGGATGCCAGCCCCGCCATTTTTTGTGGCATCTTCAGCTGAGCCATCTGTGAAAACTCTAATCCAGGTATTGCTGGGGTACTGATCCTTAATGTGTTTATTTGTTATTTTCTTAAGTTCTTCTAGGTCATAGTCAGATTTTTTTCCTATGGTGTCTATTGAGTCAATAATGGTTAAGTGACAGTGGGAGATCCAAGGCGGGGAGAGGTTTTGAGTTTTTATTGCTTCAGGAATGATATTTTCGATTTCATATTTCTTTTTCAGATTCTTTGCTTCTTTGATGAAACTTGTTCTTTGTAGTCTGGTTGATGGACTGGGTTTCTGGAGTTTTTGTTTTAGGTTATGGTTTTCCAGTGCCTCTAGCCTTGTTTATTGAGTGAGGATTTTTGATTCTCTTCTTTTTTCTATTGAGCTAAGAGCGGCTATTTCCTCCATAGCTTTTATGGGTGTTGTTTTCATGGCTCCTGTCATTATTCTCAAACCAATGTTCTGAACTTTGTCAATTTTGCTAATATTTGTTTTTGCTGCTGAGCCCCAAGCCGAAGCACCATATTCTAACGTAGGTCTCACATAGCTGGTGTAAGTTTTTTTCAGGATGTGGTGATTTGCTCCCCAGTCTGTTCCTGCCAGTTTCCTCATTAGATTAAGTCTTTTGATCCCATTACTTTGTGTGTTTTCTATTTGTTTTCTCCAGGTAAGTCGAGTGTCAAAAGTGACTCCTAGGTATTTGGGGTGGTCATTTTTTTCTAGCTCTTGGTTTTCTAGGGTAAGTTTCATTTTTTGATGTTTAGTTGATAAGGTGAAGATTGAATAAGTTGTTTTCTTGGTATTGATGGATAAGCCCCAGTTTTTGGTCCATTTGCCGAGCTTGTCAAGTGTTTCTTGAAGACGAAATTTTGAGGTACCAATATATTCCTCTGTGCTGATTAGTGAAAGGTCGTCTGCAAACATGCTTCTTTTTACTCTCCTTGGGATGTTTTCATTTAAGTCATTTATATAAATGAGGAAGAGAGTAGGAGACAAGACTCCTCCTTGAGGGACTCCATTTTTTATAGTTACAGTGTGACTTCTTTTTCCTTACATGGAGACTGATGCTTTTCGGTTGCTTAGGTAACCTTTTATCCAGTTTAGCATGTTATGAGATACTTGATGGTTTATTAGCTTTAGAATTAAGCCTTGCTCCCAAACCTTGTCAAAGGCTTTTTCAAAGTCGACCCACACTATTGAGGTTGGTTTTTTTTCTTGAAAGCCATCTTCTATTTCCTGAGAAATGAAGGTGATTTGGTCTTCAGTAGATCTGCACTTCCTGAAGCCTGCCTGTTCGTCTGCTAGTAGATTGTTCGATTCTAGAAACCAGGTCAGTCTGTTATTTACTACTCTTTCCATCAGTTTACAAACGCAGCTTGTTAAACTTATTGGGCGATAGCTATCGACTTTGTTCCTGGGTTTTCCTATTTTTAGAACAGGTATCATGATTGCTTTTTTCCAAATATTTGGGATTTTCCCAGATTTCCAGCTTGCATTAAATATTTGGAGCAGTTTTTTCTTAGCATTGGGGCCCAGGTGCATGAGCATATCATTTGAGATTTTGTCAGGGCCTGGAGCTTGCTTAAGTTTGAGGAGTTTCATTGCTTCTCCGAGCTCCTTCTTGCTAATTCGAGCTACCATTCCAGTGGAGGAGGGGGGAGAGACTTTCTGTAGTTTTTCTTTAACTTCAGTTTGATTTTTAACCTCTTCTACTCTTTGGTGGCTGATATTTATTTGTCCCACTTTGCTGAAGTGGGTTATAAATTCTTTTGCTGCATCCTTTTCTGTTTTGATCGTGTTTTCAATGTCGATGACTATGGGAGTAGCTCTGTTTTCTTCTTGGTTTAGCCTTTTTGCAATACTCCATAGTTTATGACCATCTCTATCTACATTGAGGTGTTCTGTGGTTTTTCTTGCCAGCTTTTCCTCAATGCAGTTAGATACTTTTTTCTAAAAACTGCGTTTGCTGATTTTAATTTTATGTTATTTTCTACAGTGGGATTTTCTTCAACAATGTTTCTAGCATCAATTGTCTCGTCATGGAGTATCTGGAGGTCTGGAGTCCAGTTTGGGATATAATTTTTCCTTGCTCCTCTTGGAATAGATTTTTTTGGCTGCTAACAGAACTGCTTTTGAGAAGGCTGTGTATGACCACTAATGGAGGACAACCTTCACCTTTCTATTGATATGGATGCAGCTGCACCATCGATGAACGAACGTAAAATTTAAGCTTCTCCCAGCACTTAACCTGTAGCCTACTTAATCATTTATCTGGCATTAGTGTGCTATTAGTGTTTGAGTAAATTTCGACATATACATAACAAGGGAAACAACCCATTACTATTTTCCTAAAAATAATACAAAAATTTATTGGCTTGAAAGTTTGAAAAATAGTCATTGTTTTTATATCACAAACTCAAGTGTCATATTTCACATATAAATGTTTGTTTAATCTTATTACATTATATATATATATATATGAATTATTGTTTGACTCTAGACTAAATAGAAACCTATTAGCTGTATTGCTTTCTTAATCCGCATACAACCGAATGCTTACGGCATATCAATGATGCATCGACTCGACTTTCGACGCCTCCGTTATATCGTAAAGGTGATGATTTATTGTCGATGATGATTGTTTAAAATAAAGATTCCAAAAATAAGTTACCTATTGAGGCAATGAATTAGTTTTCGAAGTCATTTCTTGTGATATTTCTGTATTTATGAAAAGCTTTTCACCAAGTAACCTACAACACGATAGTCTGCTTGTCAACCAACTGCGCTATAAATACGATGACCTTTAACCCGACCACTAATGGAGGACAACCTTCACCTTTCTATCGATATGGATGCAGCTAAATAAGAAGGAGGCTGATTATATACTGCCCCTAATTACTGAGGGTTCACTTATCTTATATTTGGCTAGTTATAGTGCACTTTGCTTATTACATATCATTCACTGAACTTATATTTGAAGGGTGATAATGGACTGTCCCTATATTTGGATATTTATAGATTCCCTGACCTTGTATTTGAATGGTTACAGCTTCACTGCCTGAATATTTGGAGAAAGATATTATTAACCCCAAATTTACCCTAGCACTTTAAAACAATCTATTCTTATCATGGTCATGCCCCTGACCGACTGATCTAGTTTTAAGACAGTCTTTTATATGATAATTCACATTCTATAATTTCCTTGAGGAATATTTAGCGATTTCAACTATTTCTGAACTGCCCCTTTCTCTTATTTCACCCATCATAACTCGTTAAGTCAAGAACACAATCAAATTATTCCTCACCGCCCCCCCCCCCCCTCACCACCCCCACCATTACCGCTTTCCCTCCCCTACACATCGTCCGTCTTTTACCCACCTAACCTTATTGTCCAGCTCCACTTTTCTAATTTTAGCCCAATTTACGTCACACTGGTGACCTTAGCGACCTTTCCACGTAATCGCAGTCATCCTTGACATCTGACCCCATAATACTAGTACTGGCTTTGTACTTTTTAAACGCCCGCCGTAAATTTTCTGCCCATTTTTTCCCCTGACTAAGGTAGTTTAAAAAATTTACTAGTAGACTAGAAAAATATCCACAACGAAAACATGTAAAAATAAGTTTGATTTAAAGTGTAGTTTTTATTATAGTATAATATGACAATTCTTTTTTCGATTTACCAGTTAGTTTGTACCAAAATGTTAGATAAAATATTTACATCCATATTCACAAAAAAAAAATCAATTCAAATTCTTCTGAAAGTGCAAGTTCGAGTATTATTTTTGTTATAATTTGATATTAGTTTTTATGTTATCATGAGGTTTATTTACTTTTCAAATGTTTAACATGAAAATCCATTCTCCGGAAGATGATGTAGTTTGAGTGTAGAAATGAATAGGTTTCTTTATGATTTCTAAAAGCATTGCTTTCACGTTTTAAACATTAGTAGCTTTTTTAAATATGAAATACGTCTACAGCTTTAAACGAAAGTAGCCCTTGATTACGTAATCGGAACTTAAACCCCACTGATTAAAAAAAAACAAAATCGCCGTAAATTGTAAGACTAACATTAATGAAGTAAAAATCAGGCAATTAGTTTAAACAAAATACGATTGTAAACCAGAACTGCTCCTGTTAGAATCTCGATTTGTTTCACTTCGTTTCATTGTAATGTGGTGATTTGGCAATGGTGCTAAATCTCTCAGCAAATATTTTACTAGCTATGACAAGTCAAGATAAAGAAGATATTCTTCTGCTTCTTTAATGTTAAATGTAATAATGATAGAATGTCTTCAACACAACCAAGTTTAAAGTGTCAACATATATGCGCCTTTTGAACCGTTTACTCCAAAAAGCCTGCTCTTTTGCATAGTCTTTTTCACCCAAGACCAATGCAAGGTAGCAGTAGTTTGTTTTTGGAGGTTTCTCTCCTAGATGTTTTGATGTCCCAAGCCTCAAATACCCGGGGGTTTGAACTCTGGACTTTTCGAGTTGAGTGTACTGCACTCTCCCGTCCGACCACGCCATCCCCTAAGACAGATAATAATAAAGAAAAACAAAACGTGTATATAAATAGATTTTCTGATATTTACAGTCTAGGGCAGATTGGAAAGGGTTTAAGGTTTAAATTCTGCTCTGTCAGTTTCTAAGTTTAAACAAGTTAATTAAAAAGTCTAGTGACAATTTAAGCGCAATTTCCTTATGTTATCTAAAAATAGCTCTGACGTATAATGCTGGGGTGCGTTCAAGGTAGGAGAACGATCGGTTTGTAGGTGTTTATGTAATTTTAAAATTTGTGACCGAACGAAAGGATATTTTTGAAAACTTTCTACGGCAATATTGTTTTAAATTATAGCAGGAATCGATTGGTAAATGTTTCAAGTCGCTAAGTGGTCTGGTTGCCGAGATATGGGCCAAAAACTGCATTTTTCCGAGGTTTTTTGGCTTTTCCGTGAAATCCAGGATGGAATTCCGGGAATTGTTTTTGACCTACTATCATCCTCGGAACTTGCTTAACAAATTTGCTTTTGGAACTAGTCCTCGATATTGCTTCTTTGAGGAGGAGATACGACTTAAAGCTGCGAACACACATCCATCCATCCATTCCCAGAAAAGACGAGTTAATAAACGCAATTCTCCAGAATGGAAATTGCGCTAAAAAAAACAAATACACCTATTGGCAGTACAAAAAGTTGAAATATTCAAAATTTACATTTTTAAGAAAAATTAAATTCCATTAGCGTAGCACATGTTAGCGTTAAGTAGGCGTTGGTTAATTTTTAATCAACTAATTAGATTAGTGCATTGGGGGTGCGAGTTGAAACACCGTAGCTGGCAGGTGCATGGTGACGTCATTTGTTTAACTTAATTGCACACATTATGCAATTTTCACTAGGAGTTGGTGCGGCATATTATCCACACTGCCACCTAGACGCCCCATATCATCCACAGCAACATTAAGACGCCCCATATTATCCCCACTACCACTCAAACGCCCCATATTATCCCCCTATCACCAATATACCGCATATTATCCCCAATAACACCCAAATACCCCATATTATCCACACTACCAACCAACCAGACGCCCCATATTATCCCCTTTAACACCCAGACGCCCCATATTATCCCCAGTAACACCCAGACGCCCCATATTATCCACATAATCACCTAGATACACTATTATCCACGCAACCAAAAAAAAAACAACAATACTATTATCTGTTTGTAATCTGTCTGTAAGTATGTACTTTAACACTGTTTGAGTTAATTTGACGAAATGTCATAACTAAGTATTATACAAAAATTGTAGTTTTCTATTAACTGTTGATAAATGGGAGTGGCATTTTCACTATTTGACGTTTTTCAAAAACCTCAATTTGAGTTTCGTTTCAGTTAGGTGGACAAACTTCTGTACACAGGTGTAAGATATTGTTCACTGGATTCTTTCAAATTTTGAGTGATCTTGAGCGGAAGTAGTACTTTAAGCTACTTTATAAAAAAATTAACTAAAAAGAATGCAGCAAATTATCTGTCTTGATTCCTCTATCGTCCGTCATGGACGAAATTTGCGATCAAATTTTGGACCACTTCTGTCGGATAGATTTATTTCAACATTTTTAAGTAGGCCCAGCGCGATGACAATGCATTGTGACATAAAAATGAGACTTAATTAGATGCTTAATTAACTTTTTAAATATTAATCAACGTTTTCTTTATACAGTTCTAATTTGTCCGCTATTTGATTTCATTTGGTGCCTAATATTTTTTTTACGCAATTTTTTTTCTATTTAAAAAATATAACTAGTCCACGATATTGCTTCATTGAGGAGGAGATACGACTTAAAGCTGCGGACACACATCCATCCAGAAATGACGAGTTAATAATCGCAATCCCAGTATGGAAATTGCGCTAAAATGTTGGTTACACATGGTGGAGTGGTGCCTATCTGTTTTACAGTTGGGTCACAACACCCTCCTTTCAGAGAGGTGGATTACTGCCACCTGTGCCGCCCCTTCAGCGTCTTTAAACCTTATACAGTGTGGTATTTTTTCTTTGTCCATTTTTGTCTGAAATATGAATTTATAGTTGTTCCCTCGGTCCTCAGTCTTGATGTTGTAGCCTACTCATTTATTGTTTATTCTCTGATGTAGCCACAATAACACTGCTACCCTGCTACACCATTCCGTGTCCATTTAACTCTAGTGCTAATTCTGTAGTTGAACGAGAAACGCCAATCAAACCTGGATTATATAAAACGTAAAGTAAGATTACAAAGCTAATTATTTTAATGGCATGATTTTATCCCTTAACCCAACCTAAATTTAAATAAAATTTGTAAAAATTCCTCAAAACCATTAAATAAATGAACGTCATTCTTTGTAATCAGCTCTTTAAAATTTTATTATAATCGTGTTGTTTTTCTGTTAGATTTTATTTTTAGTCACATGCTATTGATTCTTTAGTTAGTACATACACTTTAAAACTCCATACATTCTTACCAATTTAGTTCATATTTTTCTACATCTGCTTAACCCAGAGACATTTGAACTCTGCTTCACCTGCGCCAAACCTTGTCAGATGAGTACTTTATTAGGTACATATTGAGTACTTTATTAGGTACATATTTAGTACTTTATTAGGTACTTATGGAGTACTTTATTAGGTACTTATTGAGTACTTTATTAGGTACATATTGAGTACTTTATTAGGTACTTATGGAGTACTTTATTAGGTACTGATGATGTGTGGTACTTATATATATGAGTAACTGAGTTATCTGTCTAGACCAGTTTAAAGTTTGAGGGGTGGGATGTAGGGAGGTGGGTGATATAGTTGTACCAGCTTCTACCTTGGGGAATCGGATCTGATGCGGTGGATAAAAGTTGGAACTATTTCCTTAAAGTAGGCCACATCAAAAGAATCAAGGGGTTGCTAATATATATTTTACTTATATAACTTTTTATGTAAATTAGATATTAAAGGTTGATTAGCTATACTTTTAAAATTAAAATGTCTAAAAACGAAACATCTATTGGTCTAAAAAATATAGATTTTAGATGATTTTAGGAAATTTCTAGATGGTAACTGGACGTGTAAGTGGTGAACATAGAGTGACGTCATCAGGACTTGACAGTACTGAATACTAATAATGTACTTGGTCATGCTGAATGTAAAGAATATGGCATGGCTAAGGATAAGACTAGGTGAAGGAGTGGATTAGGGTTAGGATTATGGTTGGGGAGAGTAATAGGTTTGTACTTGGATTAGGGTAGGGGATAGAAATAGAATTAGGACTCACATCGGGGCTAGTTTTGGGTAAGGGCATTGAATAAAGTTAGGGTTAGGATTAGCATTAGGGCTAGATATGGATTAGTGCTTTGAAGAGAGAAAGGGCTAGGATTTGCATTAGGGCTGGAATGGATTCGGGGTGTGCGTAGCGTGAGGGCTAGGAATACGACAATTGTATTCGTGTAGCAACATTATAAATGTTATTTCTACCACGTTTTCGCGGACGCACTATGAAGTACAACGATAATTTTGGTGAAATTTAACTGAGTTAAAAAGCCTGCATTCATTATTTCATCAAAAGCTTTTCACCAAGTAACCTGCAACTCGATAGTCTGCCTGTCAACCAACTGCGCTATAAATAGGATGACCTTTAACCTGACCTTCACCTTTCTGTCGATATGGATGCAGCTACACCTGTACTTAATCATTTCTCTGGCATTAGTCTGGCATTAGTGTTTGAGTGAATTTCAACATAAACATAACAAGGGAGACAACCCATCACTATTTTACTAAAATTAATACAAAAATTTATTGGCTTAAAAGTTTGAAAGATAGTCATTGTTTTTATATCACAAACTTAGGTATCATATTTCACATATAAATCTTTGTTTAATCTTATTACGTTATATATACTCGAATTATTGTTTGACTCTAGACTAAATAGAAAACTATTAGCTGTATTGCTTTCTTAATCCGCAGACAAACGAATGCTTACGTATAGCCAATGCTCCTCCTCCTCGCCCTGCTCATCATCCTTTATGATTACATCTATGTATATGTAAACCATCTTAAATGAATGAAAGCAGGCTACAAGTTAGAAAGAAATATTACTATTGTAATATATTGTAATATATTGTATTACTATTTCGTTTTCATTTGATGTTCGAAATTATGTAAGAATTTGATGTTGATGTACTTGTTTTAAATTGCAAATAAAAGTATTTAAATAAAAAAAAAATATCATAAAGGAGATGATTTATTGTCGATGATTGTCTAAAAAAAAGAATACAAAAAAATAAGTTTCCTATTAAGGCAAAGATTTAGTTTTTCGAAGTCATTTCTTGTGATATTTCCGTTTTTATCAACAGCTTTTCTCCAAGTAACCTACAACACGATAGTCTGCTTGTCAACCAACTGCGCTATAAATACGACGACCTTTAACCCGACCACTAATGGAGGACAACCTTCACCTTTCTTTCGATATGGTTGCATCTAAACCACCAATGAACGAACGTAAAATTTCAGCTTCTCCCAGCACTAATCCTGTACTTAATCATTTGTCTGGCATTAGTCTGCCATTAGTCTGACGGTCAATGAGATTCCGTGCCAGTTTATCTGCTGTCTATGTTGTTGTAATTAAGTCCCCACGGACCGCCCGATGACCTGTACTTGCTTGACTGGACCCCGATGATGCAGTTTTGATTGGTAGCGTTAGGTGGATGATGTTGTCGTGGGATGATGACGTGGTGAGATCACGTGGGGAGATCACGCAACCTAACGAGATTGTTTATAGAATAATCACGTGACTTAATGTAAATAGTTAGCCTACTGCTAGTGTTTGATGTTAGCTTTAGATAATCTTGTTGGTTAGTAATGTTGTACTCTATACTAACAGGTACGGCTAATATTATTTTGTTAATCCCCTAAATAACGGAGAGCTGATCACATTAAGTCATAAAGGCTTAATTACAGATATCGATAGTACATTTACAAGCTCTTTTATAAACGTGCTTTCTCGTGATTATTGCTTACTGCTTAACGTCATCGGTCGAAATGGATGAGCGAAATTTCAACCACTTTAAAATGACCGATTTCTTTCAAACTTGGCACGTGGATCAAGATCCGATATGCATTATAATATTATTATATTTTACAAAAATAATTAATTTCCTCTTTTTAGTGCATTAAAACCATTTTTTTTTACCTATTTAGTGCATTAAAATATAAAAGGTTTTTATTAAAAAAAAATTTTAAAATTAATTTTTAAAAGCTTCTGCTCTGTAACTACGTACAGTTGCTTTTTGTGAGAAAAAGTGTTAGGTCAGCATTATAAGAAATGACATAACTGTTGTCATATTTTCTATATCGGGAAACAAATGTGTCGACGATACCACTAAGATTTGGGGGTTTTAAATTTCATCTGAGCAGCCTGAGGGAATTACACCATTCATAATTTTTAAGGGGGATAGTCCACTGTTTTAATTAGTGAGGCTGATTATATACTGCCCCTAATTACTGAAGGTTCACTGACCTTATATTAGGATAGCCATAGTGCACTCTGCTTAATTACATATCATTCACTGAACTTATATTTGAAGGGTGATAGTGGACTGTCCCTATATTTGGATATTTATAGATTTCATGACCTTGTATGGTACGGCTTCACTACCTGAATATTTGGAGAAAAATATTATTGTCCCAAAATTTACCCGAGCACTTTAAAACAATCTAGTCTGATCCCCTTCATGTCCCTGACCGACTGATCTCGTTTTAAGACAGTCTTTTATATGATAATTCACATTCTATAATTTCCTTGAGGAATATTTAGCGATTTCAACTATTTTTGAACTGCCCCTTTCTCTTATTTCACCCATCATAACTCGTTAAGTCAAAAACACAATCAAATTATTCCCCACCACCCCACCCCTCACCGCCCCCACCCCTCACCGCCCCCACCCCTATGACAAATATGACAACAGTTATGTCATTTCTAATAATGCTGACGCAACACTTTTTTTTAAACGCCCGCCTTAAATTTTCTGAAGATTATTTCCCTTGACAAAGGTAGTTAAAAAAAAAAACTACTAGTAGACCATAAAATAATTATCATTTAAAAAGTAAAAAAAAACCCCACGTTTTCTGATTGAACTAAAAAGTAGAAAATAAATGCTATACATCACAATAATGCAAGCGATCACTCTACTATAAGCGATGAAAAACGTGGGGCGCCCAAGTAAAAGTTTTTTATCGGTCATTGTTAATATAAGATGTAAAAATTATATTACTATTGATTAGATAATACTATTGACTTTTATTAGGGAGCTTGTAGAGAGTCAACAGTATTAGAAACTGTAAGAAAATCACGGCGCCCCACGTTTTTCATCGCTTATAGTAGAGTGATCGCTTGCATTATTGTGATGTATAGCATTTATTTTCTACTTTTTAGTTCAATCAGAAAACGTGGGTTTTTTAAAAACTTTTTTACTGATAATTATTTTCAACTTTTTAGTCTTTGTCTGTTTGTTTGCATTCAAATCTTGCTATCGATTTTATCTTTTCGCATTCACTTTTTTTTTGGGTAAACGGAGACAACTCGTAAAAAACACGTGCCTTGAACCCGTGTCGAGTGGGTTAGCAATCGTGTGCCCAACCACTCTACCATATCGTCTTCTCCATTCTGGCCACCAGTGGTTACGTTCCGGTTGTTTGTACACAAACAAACGCGTGACTACTACTCAGTAAGCTAAAAGAGGGAGAGTATCGAACCTTGTTTTCATCAAATTACAATTATTGGGTTATGTCCCTTTTTCCCCACGTTTTTTTGTACAAATATATAGGGGTCGAAAACGAGCAATAAAATGTTTCCATTGATCAATTTAGTAATAATAACAATTGAATATTCTATTGTCATCGGAAACAAAGCTTCACTGAAAATTTCAGCGCGCTAGCTAACTGGGAAGTGCCCGAAATTTTGATCGCAAGATTTGAGTGGAGAACCAAAACAAACAAACAAACAAACAAACAAACAGACGCGAATGCAAGTTAAAGAAAACGTGGGAAAAAAACAGATTTATGAGTAAAGCTTTAAAACTACAACATGTAAAAATAAATTTGATTTAAAGTCTAGTTTTTATTATACTATATGACAATTTTTTCTCCCGATTTACCAGTTAGTTTGAACCAAAAAGTTAGATAAAATATTTACATCCATATTCACAGAAAAAAAAATCAACACCAAAAAGATGATTTTTATTTCAATTCAAATTCTTCTGAAAGTGCAAGTTTGAATACTATTTAGGTTATAATTTGATTTTTTTTAATGTTATTATAAGGTTTATTTACTTTTCAAATGTTTAACCTGAAAATCCATTCTCCGGAAGATGATGTAGTGTGAGCCTAGAAATGAACAGACTTCTTTATGATTTCTAAAAGCAATTCGAACAGACTTTAAACGCTTGTAGCTCTTTTGAATATGAAATACATCTACAGCTTTTAAACAAAAGTAGCTCATAAATAAGTATTCGGAACTTAACCGCCCCCCCCCCCCCCCTGATTAAAAAAAACCAAATCTTCGTAACTATAAGACTATCATTACTAAAGTAAAAAGCAGGCAATTAGTTTAAAGAAAATACGCTTGTCAACCAGAACTATTCCAGTTAGAATCTCGGTTTGTTTCACATCGCTTCGTAGTAATGTGGTGATTTGGCAATGGCGCTAAATCTCTTAGGAAAAAATTTACTAGCTAGGACAAGTCAAGATAGAAAAGATATTCTTTTGCTTCTTTAATGTTAAATATAACATTGATAGAATATCTTCAACGCAACCAAGTGTTATGTGTAAACATAAATGCGCCATTTGATCCGTCTACTTCTACTTAAGCCTGCTCTTTTTCATAGTCTTTTTCACCCAAGACCAATATGTAAAGCAGCAGTTGTTTGATTTCGGAGGTTTCTCTCCTAGATGTGTTGATGTCCCTAGCCGCCCTAGCCGCTTCTACGCGTGAGGTTTGAACTCTGGACTTTTGGAGTTGAGTATACAAGACAGATAATAATAAACCAAAAAAACGTGTATATAAATAGATTTTATCAAATTTACAGTCCAGGGCAGATTGGGAAGGGTTCAAATTCTGCTTTGTCAGTTTCTAAGTAAAAAAAAACAAAAAACAATTACATTTATTGGCAGTACGAAAACTTGAAATATTCATAATTTACATTTTTAAGAAAAATCAAATTTCATTACCGTAGCACATGTTAGCGTTAAGTTGTGTTGGTAAATTTTTAATTAACTGATTAGATTAGTGCACAGGGGTGCGAGTTGAA
This sequence comes from Physella acuta, assembly GCF_028476545.2. NCBI lineage: Eukaryota > Metazoa > Mollusca > Gastropoda > Physidae > Physella > Physella acuta. The sequence continues at coordinate 511,061 of NW_026731810.1, forward strand.
ACATCGTAGGTGCATAGTGACGTGATTTGTTTAACTTACTTAAGCAGATGGTGCAATTTTCACAAAGAGTTGGTGCGGCATATTATCCACACTACAACCCAGACGCCCAGTATTATCCACTCTATCACCCAGACGACCGATATTATCCACTTTATCACCCAGACGCCCCATATTATCCACACTACCACCCAGACGCCCCATATTATCCACACTACCACCCAGACGCCCCATATTATCCACACTACCACTCAGACGCCTTATATTATTTACACTACAACCCAGACGCCCCATATTATTTATACTACAACCCAGCCGCCCCGTTTTATCCAAACTACCACCCAGACGCCCCATATTATCCCCACTATCACCCAGACGCCCCATATTATTTACACTACAACCCAGCCGCCCCGTTTTATCCACACTACCACCCAGACGCCCAATATTATCCCCACTACCACTCCCACGCCCCATATTATCCACGCTACCAACTAGACGTCTATGGTATGCTTTATAAAAAAATTGTGTACGTTGAAAAATGGTCATTCGACACTTTAGTGATGTACAACATACATTGGCGACCTCCAAGATCTATCGTCCGTCGTGTGCGGAAAATTGCCATCAAATTTTCGACTACTTCTACCGGACAGATTTTATTTCAAAAGTAGGCCAAGTGCGATGACAATGCATTTTGACATAAAAATTAGACTTAATTAGATGCTTAATTAACTTTTAAAATATTAATCATCGTTTTCTTTGTGAATTTCTATTGTTCGTTCTATTGAGTTCATTTGGTGCCTTATTCTTTTATTTACGCAATTTTTTCTATTTAAAAAATATACGTATTAAAAAAAACACCCAATATCACCGTTTCTATTGACGGACTTCTCTGAGAGCGCCGACCCCGTTATTGTTATATGAGATTATACGATAGCGATAAGGGGGTGTATTTGTACTAAGTTTTAGCAGTGATTTTAAACTAATCATGTAATGCATCTACTTATATGATGTAATAAAAAAAAATTGTCGTACTACATGTTGCACTACATGATGTATGACATTCTGTATTACATGCCGAATTATATGATATATTAAGTTCTATATTACATGTCGCATTACATACCGTTTTACATGCCGTATTTCAACTGGCCAGCCTCCCATAATTTGTTGATGCCTTTTGTTAAAATTATCTTTAGATGTGTAAGGACTTCCAGCTTCATTCGTGTCTCTATACAGACAGAGTAAAGGTTGGAGAAAGAGATGCTCCTATACTGGCTAATATCGAGTAAGATGGGAGACAACCGATTGTTAGTGTTGATTTGAGTAAGAAACGTGTTACAGTAAATTTCGACATAAACATAACAAGGGAAACAACCCATCACTATTTTCCTAAAAATAATACAAAAATTTATTGGCTTGAAAGTTTGAAAAATAGTCATTGTTTTTTTAAAACACAAAATAAGATATTATATTTTACATATAAATTTTTGTTTAATCTTTTTACACTATATATACTTGAATTATTGTTTAACTCTAGGCTAAATAGAAAACTATTAGCTTTATTTTTTTCTTACTTCGCATACAAGCGAATGCTTAAATATCTCTGATGCTCCAGCTCCCGCGACACATCCGTTTTATCATAATGGAGATGATGTATTGTTGATGCTTTTTTCCCACGTTTTCTTTAACGCTTGCATTATTGTGATGTATAGCATTTATTTTCTACTTTTTAGTTCAATCAGAAAACGTGGGTTTTTTTAAAACTTTTTTAATGATAATTATTTAAAAATAAAGAACACAAAAAATAAGCTTCCTATTAAGGCAAAGATTTGGTTTTCGTAGTCATTGCTTGTGTTATTTCTGTTTTTCTCAAAAGCCCTTCACCAAGTAACCTGCAACACGATAGTCTGCCTGTCAACCAACTGCGCTATAAATAAGATGACCTTTAACCCGACCACTAATGAAGGACAACCTTCACCTTTCTATCGATATGGATGCAGCTAAACTACCAACGAAAGAACGTAAAATTTCAGCTTCTCCCAGCACTAATCCTGTACTTAATCATTTGTCTGGCATTAGTCTGCCATTAGTCTGACGGTCAATGAGATTCCGTGCCAGTTTATCTGCTGTCTATGTTGTTGTAATTAAGTCCCCACGGACCACCCGATGACCTGTACTTGCTTGACTGGACCCTGATGATGCAGTTTTGATTGGTAGCGTTAGGTGGATGATGTTGTCGTGGGATGATCACGTGGGATGCTCACGTGGGGAGATCACGCAACCTAACGAGATTGTTTATAGGATAATCATGTGACTTAATGTAAATGGTTAGCCTACTGCTAGTGTTTGATGTTAGCTTTAGATAATCTTGTTTGGTTAGTAATGTTGTACTAACAGTTACGGGTAATGTTATTTTGTTAATCCCCTAAATAACGGAGAGCTGATCACATTGAGTCATAAAGGCTTAATCCAAATATATAAAAGCCCAAGTGCGCACTTCTCTCTCTCTCTCTCTCTCTCTCTCTCTCTCTCTCTCTCTCTCTCTCTGTGTCTGTCCGCAAAATATTTTCGCCGGACATCACATCAGAATCTGCAGCGATATATGAAGAACTTTATATGGACTTTTGTTGAAAATATTATGTTAGATGTTTTAAATGCATAACCACAATTTTATTTAAAGAAGAAAAATAAAAAATGAAGGCGTATTCGAATGTAGAAAAACAATTTTAATTATGCAACCGGAAAAATGTTTATACTTGGGACAAGAACGCATTTAACAATGACGTCCCTTATTGTTTACACTAAAAAAAGAGCACGAAAATGATGACGTCATCTTCCAAGTTTAGAATAAAATAAAGAAATGAACTATTTCATTCAAATATGATTTAGAGCTAGGTTCTACGTACGCTATGAAATGTATACAATACGATTTTCTCGGCCTAAACTTTTATAAGTTTTTATATTATCTACTAGCCGTCCCGGCCAGGCCCTGCTCTGGCTTCTGTGAAAAACCTTTCTGTTAAAGACCATTACCTGTGTGTTTAGTAATCATCATAAACCCGGCAATGCCCACCCAAACCACAACCAACCAAAACCAAAACAACAAAACGCAAACATAACGCTAACACAATTACAAATACAAACGAAAACAGAAACTTAACAACAAACACAACCACACCCACAAACACCAATACAAACACAAAGAAAAAACAAACAAAAAAGCAAACGAAAACAAAAACCTAACAACAAACCCAACCACAAACACCAATACCAACAAAAAAAAATCAACGAAAAAAGCAAACGAAAACAAACCAAATCCAAACGCAAAACCAACCAAAAACACAAATACAAACCCAAACAAAAAAAACACAAACAAAAACGAAAAAAGAAAGAACAAAAACGAACCAAATTAAAACGCAACCACTAACGCAAACCCACCTAAACACAAAGAAAACACTAACGCGAACATAAACGCCCGGGGCGGAATCACCTGTTTTAGCTTAATGAACGACTATAGATAGTACCCCAACTTATTCACAGTCTTTTGCACTCACTTAATCGAACGCGCCTGTTTCAATTTAATAAACAATTTTAATACTCCAAGCTTATCCGTAAAATACCTACAACATTTGCACTTGATCAATCCCCGCTAATTATGTAATTATTTTTTTTCCCAACACCAAAACAAAGTAATTAAAAAGTAAATTATTTTCACGGAATGCAATGGTTTTATAAAGGGAAGTAATTGTGTTTTTCCTAATTTATCAAAGGGAAGTAAGTGCTATAGGACTAAATAAAGACATAATTAGAATTTTTGTAAAAGATGATATTTTTTTTAAAACTTGTGTTTAATGAACATGCCGACAATTATTACTATAATTTGAAAAATGAAAATTATTTCCCAACACTTTCAATAGTAATTTTTTAGCTCATAAATTTAGACAAATGCGCACGATAATTTTCTAACACTTAAATTCGTACAATTCCAACGACATACTATGCATTACATATAGAACTGAGCTTTATATATTAGATTTGGATTCTAGATATAGATCTAGATCTCGATTCTAGATCTAGACTAAATCTACAGAAATACTAGACGTAGACGCTAAGATCTGGATTTAGACTATCTACTAAAAATAACATAACTACCATTGAACAGCCGGGTTTTTAAAGAAATCTTTTAAGTCTCTTAATTTTAAGTCTCTTAATCAGCGAGTGCATTTAATATGTCATGGTTACTGATGAATAAATGAACTATTTCATTTAAATCTATAGATGTATTCATAAAAACCTAATAAAAATAAATCACTTTAAAAACAAGAAGAATACCGTGGAATTGCCGAGTTTTTTACGGAATCATTTAAGTCACTTAATCAGTGTGTGCCTGTGTTATGTTAAATGTGTCGGATATTTAGCTAATTAGTTCTTTCTTTGCTTTGTCAGTAATATCGTTCAGCGTGTCGTAATGCACATTGTGTTTTGACCAATAACTATATTATAAATTATTTTTCTCAAACAAGTTCAACATTTTAAAATATATAGGCCTATAATTCACGTGAAACGGGTACCGATGGCTAGTTACAAATATCGATAGTACATTTTACAAGCTCTTTTATAAACTTGCTTTCTCGTGATTAGTGCTTTCTGCTTAATGTTTCGCCTTGGGTCGAAATGGATGAGCGAAATTTCAACTGCTTTAAAAGAACCAATTTCTTTCATTTCATTGTTATATACAAACTTTTTATAAAAACGTTTTTTTTAAATTAATTTTTAAAGGTCTCTGCTCTGTAACTACGTACAGTAATTTTCTGTGAGAAAAAGTGTTGGGTCAGCATTATTAGAAATGCCAAAACTGTTGTCAAATTTTCTATACCGGGAGACTAATGTGTCTACGCTACCACTAAGATTTGGGGGTTTTAAATTTCATCTGAGCAGCCTGAGGGAATTACACCATTCATAATTTTTTAGGGGGATAGTCCACTGTTTTAATCAAGGAGGCTGATTATATACTGCCCCTAATAACTGAAGGTTCACTGATCTTATATTAGGATAATTCAAGTACACTCTGCTTAATTACATATTCACTGAACTTATATTTGAAGGGTGATAGTTGACTGTCCCTATATTTGGATATTTATAGCTTCCCTGACCTTGTATTTGGATGGTTACAGCTTCACTACCTGAATATTTGGAGAAAAATATTATTGTCCCCAAATTTACCCTAGCACTTTAAAACAATCTAGTCTGATCCCCTTCATGTCCCTGACCAACTGATCTCGTTTTAAGACAGTCTTTTATATGACAATTCACATTCTATAATTTCCTTGAGGAATATTTAGCAATTTCAACTATTTTTGAACTGCCCCTTTATCTTATTTCACCCATCGTAACTCGTTAAGTCAAAAACACAATCAAATTATTCCCCACCACCCCAACCCCTCACCGCCACCACCCTTACCGCTCTTCCTCCCCTACACATCATCCATCTTTTTCCCACCTAACCTCATTGTCCAGCTCCATTTTTCTAATTTTAGACCAATTTACGTCACACTGTTGACCTTAGCGACCTTTCCACGTAATCGCAGTCGTCCTTGACATCTAACCCCTTAGTACTAGTACTTGCTTTGTACTTTTTAAACGGCCGCCTTAAATTATCTGCCCAATTTTTACCTTGACAAAGGTGGTTTAAAAAAAACGAGCCGGCCCGCGGCATAACATATGCCGCTATTTAGTTGTTTTTTCTACTTTTCAGTAATTCATAATTTGTGAATTCGACAGTACCAACGCTGACACTGAAAATATTTCTTTAAAACACTATAAGTAGCTCGTTAAGGACCATACCCCCCCCCCCTTCCTCCCCCCCAACGTTTAAAATAGTTTCAAACTAAATTATCTGCCCCTAATAGCCGTCACTAAACCCGACTCCACGAAGGTAAACATAGCGTGAACCACAGCTCACTAAGACCATGTAGGGGTGGGGATGGTAGGGAGCGCGTTTACAGCTTGTTTTCTAGCGTCTCCCAGAAGAGAATTATATATATAGATAACTACTAGTAGGCTAGAAAAAAAACCGATTTATGAGTAAAGCTTTAAAACTACAACATGTAAAAATAAATTAGATTTAAAGTGTAGTTTTTTTATTACACTATCTGACAATTTTTTTCTTCTTGATTTACAAGTTAGCTTGTACCAAAAAGTTAGATAAAATATTTACATCTATATTTACATAAAAAAATCAAAACCAAAAAGTTGATTCTTATTTCAATTCAAATTCTTCTTAAAGTGCAGGTTCGCGTATTATTTTGGTTATAATTTGATTTTAGTTTTTATGTGATCATAAGGTTTATTTACTTTTCAAATGTTTAACCTGAAAATCCATTTTCCGAAAGATGATGTAGTTTGAGTGTAGAAATGAACATGTTTCTTTATGATTTCTAAAAGCAATTCCAACATACTTTAAACCTTTGTCGCTCTTTTGAATATGAAATACGTCTACATATTTAAACAAAAATAGCCCATGAATAAGTATTCGGAACTTAAACCCCCCCCCCCCCCTCTCACCCTAATTAAAAAAAAACTAAATCGCCGTAAACTGTAAGGCTAACAGTAGTGAAGTAAAAATCAGGAAATAATCAAAACAAAAAACTGCAACTTATTTACTTTGATTCCTCTGTCTATCGTCCATCATGGGCGGAAACTTGCGAGCAAAATTTCCACTACCTCTATCGGACAGATTTATTTCAAAATGTTTAAGTAGGCCAAGCGCGATGACAACGCATTGGGACATAAATGACATAAAAATTGAGACTTAATTAGATGCTTAATTAACTTTTTAAAATATTAATCAACGTTTTCTTTATAAGGTAATACTTGTTAGCTCTATTGAGTTCATTTGGTACCTAATTATATTTTACTAAATTTATTTCTATTTAAAAAATATAGGCTCCTACGTATTAAAAAACCACAAAAAGCAAAAAAAAAAAAAAAAAAACAACACATTTCTATTGACGACTTCTCCAAAAGCGCTATCCCCGTTATTGTTATATGAGAGTATAACTACATGTCGCACTACATGTCGTATGGCATTCTGTATTACACGCCGAATTACATGATGTATTACCTTCTATATTACATGTCGCATTACATACCGTATTAAATGCCGTTTTTCAACTGGCTAGTCTCCCATACAGAGGCGTATCCAGGTTTTCGTTGTAGGGGGAGCGAAAAGAGCAAAAAAAGGCGCCGAATTTTTAACACGTTCTATATACGCATATTATATATATATATATATATATATATATATATATATATATATATATATATATATATATATATATATATATATATATACTAGCTGTATGTTATTATTTCGCTATGATGTAAAATAAATTGAAAGTAGCACTCTGAAGAAATAAGAAAAACAAGGCCGACAAAACAAAAATTGTATCAATCTATACAAAAAAAAAAATATACACCCTACAACCAAAAAAAATTAACGTAACACCATCTGTTTTGTAATTCTTGTAAAAAAAAATTCTTACATAATAATTCCTGGGAAACTATTTAAAAGACAAGTGAAATAGGGTAAATAATCACTCTCCTAGTATAAATATGTATACATTTACACATTTAATTATAAATGTCAAAACAAATAAATAATTACTTTAGAATATAATGAAATTGTTTAACACTATTCGTGTTTACAAAATGTTTTTGTCTATAATCAGAATTTAATATATCGTCATCATAAATGCTAAGGTATTACAGCATAATGAAAGTTTTTAAAATCAGAGTTGGTATAAAAAAGCACGCTTTTCGAAATAATAGAAAAACATTCGGAATAACAGCCTATATTTAACTAAATATCTGTCTTTTAGTTAAGATCATATATTTTAATTAACTATTGCTTCTTTGTGTTCTTTTAAGATCATTCTTTAACATAGTGATAGGTATGGGTTAGATCACTGTATTGATCACCCACCTTTTAACTGGTAATTGCAAAAACAATATTCATAGAGTTTTACGTTTAAAAAGCTAATTTTCTGGCGGCATGGTACTTTGGTACATCATTACGTGTTTTTCTACATGTACTTAACATCCGTTCGGGGTGGGTTGGGAGGGGCGGGTTGGATTCAACTTCATTCACTACTGTCCATTCACTTTAGGTCAATTATCCAACCGAGTGTATACCTAGGTGTGACATTAATGTCGCTCTACACAATTGTGGTGGTGAGGTGTGTGTGTGTGGGGGGGGGGGGGAGATAACCAACTCAGTATTTTTAGATGACTGAACAGTCATACATTCGGGCAAGTGTTCATTCGGGCATTTGTCGCATTCGGGAAAGTGTCCATTCGGGCGTTTGTCGCATTTGGGCAAGTGTCCATTCGGGCATTTGTCGCATTCGGGCAAGTGTCCATTCGGGAATTTGTCGTAGACCCTAAGAATACTACTACTTATCAAAATTTCCCCACCACTACGCAGTTTGCTCATAAGTAAATTTAAATAGAGATGCCACATCAGTTGTATTTGTTTCTGTATTGTAATTTTTTTAAATTATGTGTGAAGTTTTATGTATAACATTTTCTAATTCAATTATTCGTAAGCAAATACATTATACAGTTGCCTTAAACTTATCACCCCTCTTGCCAAATAGTACTACCGTAGAGGTTTTTTAAACGCTTTTCTTTATAGTTATTTAAATAGTAGTCTATAATTTATTTTCTACTTTTTAGTGCATCATTACATAAAAGCTTGTTATTAAAACGTTTTTTATGAATTTTTTTTCAGTACTTTACATGTTTTATCTACAATAGAGTTACATGACTAAAAACCATTGCGCGCCTACTGAATATCACGTTCAGTAGGCGCGCAATGGTTTTTGAACGCAGCCATTACGTGGTCGTGATGGCGCAGCTATTGATGGCGCGTGTGGTGTGGTTGGCTAGACATGCCTACTAATTCGGTCCAAATTTTAATTAATTCATAAAAAATCAATTAGGCATCCAATTAAGTCAAATTTAGTTTCAGATTGCATTGTCTTCATGTCTTGACCCACGTGCCAACTGTGAATCGTGTCGGTCAAGTAGAACTGTCCGAATTTTCACTCCTGCGTTTCCATCTAGACAGACAGACTGTCGAGCTGTCGACAGAGGAAGTGAGTTAAATAAAAGCTTGTAAAAAGGCGCCACTTTGCTGCAAATGGCCAGAGGGGGAGCAAAGCCGCTCCCCCTGCTCCCCCCTGCGTACGCTACTGCTCCCATAATTTGTTGATGCCTTTTATTAAAATTATCTTTAGATGTGTAAGATAAGTTTTTACTGGACTGCCAGCTTCATTCGTGTCTCTATACAGACAGAGCAAAAGTTGGAGAAAGAGATGCTCATATGATGGCTTATATCGGGTAAGATGGGAGACAACCGATTGTTGGGGTTGATTTTGATTAGAAACGTGTTTTAGTAAATTTCGACATAAACATAACAAGGGAAACAACCCATTACTATTTTCCTAAAAATAATACAAAATTTTATTGGCTTGAAAGTTTGAAAGATAGACATTGTGTATTTATATCACAAAGTTAGATATTATATTTCACATATAAATGTGTGTTTAATCTTATTATTATATATACACTTAAATTAGTGTTTGACTCTAGACTAAATAGAAAACTATTAGCTGTATTGCTTTCTTAATCCAAAGACAAGCGAATGCTTACAATGAGAATTGTTGATTACATTCACAGCTACGACTTCGTTATATCTTAATTAAAGGAGATGTATATTCCACAATTTAGCGAAACGTAAAAAGAGAGTCACCGGTTAATCCAAGATGGACGAGTGGGAAAAAGAGGATTTCGAGCCCAATATCCCACCTGCTGGGGCAGTTGCTTCAGATAAATGGGAAGGAGAAGATGAAGAATATGACGTGAAGGAAAGCTGGGAAGATGAAGAGGAAGAAAAAAAGGAACAGGCTGATGGTACTAAACCAGCGGAAGAAAAGTCCATAGCTTACCACAGCTTACCAGAGACCGAAGAAAAAACCAATAACTGATAGAATAGCTGAAAAGGCGCGAACTAAACAGAAGGAAGAGGAAAAGGTTGAGAAGACACCAGAGGAAAAACTGGCTGAGAAAATTAGACTACAAAAGATTCAAGAAGAAGCTAATTTAAAATTAGCTAAAGGTTTATTTGGTGTAGGAGATGCATCTGGAATAGACAGCATATATCCGGAAACAAAAGAACAGTTTGAACAAAAATCACATTTTTTGAGAGTAGCATTTATAGAAAAACTTATCCATGATTTAACCTTAACCTTGCCTGCTGATGACATCAAACGAATTGGTATTTCATTAAATACACTGTATCATGAAAAGGAACGACAAAGGAGAGAACAGGCAAAGACTCAAAAGAAAAAGAAACCAAAGGCCACAATTAGAGTAGACAAGGCTGATGACTTAGGTTTGGCAGATGTGGTGGCGCAAGGAGCATATTATGATGATGATGAGGATGATTTCATATATCACTCCTGTACATAGTCTCTTTTTCTTTTTTCTTTACTCATCATACTATGCTGTCTTTCCACTGTGCCTAATTTTTAATGACCTTTAGACATGTTAAACAGTGTAACTAAAAGAAGTCCAACATATTTGATTTTCTTTATTCTTGTATTGTCAAAATTTTTTTTACTATCCATCCATCATTTTCAAATTTTTTGTTTTGCTCTTGGTTTTGGTCATTAAAAAAAATCAGTTGTCATAGTTATTGTATGACTGTTTTGTTTATAGCATTTATCTTCATTTATTTCTAATTTATGATTTTTAATAATTGATCATTATGGTACACTATGATTCATATTATGTGTGGTATTATTTTCTTTCGAAATAGAAATATGCATCAATAATAAGTAATATAAATAAAGCCTTTTGCTTATTAAAGAAGAAAATGACATTCATCTTCAAGTGCAGGTACTTGATGTTTTTGTAGTGTAATAAACTACCTAGTCCTTAAATATGTAAATATTTGCTGCTGTAATTTTATAGCATGGAAAGATAAACACCAATTCTAGTATAAAAAACTAGTTCTAATACTTTTTATAATTCTAATTATTGAGAAAACTTTTTTTGAAAATAGACTATGACTTTCTTCAAGGAGGACAGACAACCAGATTTTCAATGATGAAATAAATATCAAAATAACAAAAAAAAAAAAAAAAAAAAAAAAAAAAAAAAAAAAAACGAGATGTTTATTGTCGATGATTTATTCAAATAAAGAATCCAAAAATGTGAGTTTCCTATTAAGGCAAAGAATTACTTTTCGAGGTCATTTCTTGTGTTATTTCTGTATTTACCAAAGCTTTTCACCAAGTAACCTACAACACGATAGTCTGCTTGTCAACCAACTGCGCTATAAATAAGATGACCTTTAACCCGACCACTTCTTCTTCGTTCTTAATTTTTAGTGTTGGGAGGGATCGAGCCATATCTACCAGAGGATTTGAACTCGAGACTTTTTTCGAATTTATCAATCATGAGCTTTGCCGACTCGACCATGCTTCCATCACAATTAAGGATTACGTGTCAACTGGTTATGCGCCATTGAGGCCATTGACTCCGATTTCAGCCTGCTTTTCTTTTTGGATTTGCTTTCGTAGCCTTTGTCCATCCAAGAACAAACTACTAGGCAGCAGTTGTTTGATTTTTGGAGTTATCTCTCCTAGAAGAGTGGCTGTCCCCAGCTAACGAGCCTCATCTGCCCGATGGTTCGAACTCGAGACTTTTCGGTTTAGCAACCATGAGCTTTACCGACTCGACCACGCCGACCATTAATGGAGGACAACCTACACCTTTCTATCGATATGGCTGCAGCTAAACCACCAATGAACGAACGTAAAATTTTAGCTTCTCCCAGCACTAAACCTGTACTTAATCATTTCTCTGGTATTAGTGTGCCATTAGTGTTTGAGTAAATTTCGACATAAACATAACAAGGGAAACAACCAATCACAATTTTCCTAAAAATGATACAAAAATTTATTGGCTTAAGAGTTTGAAAGACAGTCATTGTTTTTTTATATCACAAACTTAGATATCATATTTCACATATAAATGTTTGTTTAATCTAATTACATTATGTATACTCGAATTATTGTTTGACTCTAGACTAAATAGGAAACTATTAGCTGTATTGCTTTCTTAATCCGGATACAAGCGAATGCTTACGATTATCCAATAGCACTACAGCTCACCCTACTACGCCTCCGTTATTTCATAAAGGAGATGGTTTATTGTCGATGATTGTTTAAAATAAAGATTACAAAAAATAAGTTTTCTATTAAGGCCAAGATTGAGTTTTCGAAGTCATTTCTTGTGATATTTCTGTTTTTATAAAAAAAGTTTTCACCAAGTAACCTACAACACGATAGTCTGCTTGTCAACCAACTGCGCTATAAATACGATGACCTTTAACCTGACCCGCTGATGGAGTACAACCTTCACATTTCTATCTGAAAGCGCCATCCCCGTTATTGTTATATGGGAGTATTCAATAACGATAAGGGAATGTATTTTTTTTATTTAAGTTTTAGTTGTGATTTTAAACTAATCATGTAATGCATCTACTTATACGAGGTAATAAATAAACCCCCCAGTAAAATACATTTCTTAAAGCGCCATCCGCGTTATTGTTATATTAGAGAATACGATACAGATAAGGGGATTTATTTGTACTAAGTTTTTGCTTTAAAACTAATTATGTAATGCATCTACTTATTCGAGGTAATAAACAAATTGCCGTACTACATGTCGCACTACATGTCGTATGACATTCTGTATCACACGCCGAATTACATGATATATTACGATCTAAATAACATATCGCATTACATACTGTATTACACGCCATATTTCAATTGGCCAGTCTCACATAATTTGTTGATGCCTTTTGTTTAAATTATCTTTAGATGTGTAAGACACGTTTTTAGTGGACTGCCAGCTTCATTCGTGTTTCTATACAGACAGAGCAAAGGTTGGAGAAAGAGATGCTCCTATGATGGCTTATGTCGGGTAAGATGGGAGACAATCGATTAATTGTGTTGATTTGGGTAAGAAACGTGTTATAGTAAATTTCGACATAAACATATCAAGGGAAACAACCCATCACTATTTTCCTAAAAACGATTCAAAAATTTATTGGCTTAAAAGTTTGAAAGATAGTCATTGTTTGTTCATATCCCAAACTTAGATATTATATTTCACATATAAATATTTGTTTAATCTTATTACATTATATATACTTGAATTATTGTTTGACTCTAGACTAAATAGAAAGCTATTAGCTGTATTGCTTTCTTGATCCGCAGACAAGCGAATGTTTACGATTTTCAAATGTTCCGCCTCCTACACCTGCTACCCCTCCGTTATATTACAAAGGAGATGATTTATTGTCGATGATTGCTTAAAATAAAGATTTAAAAAAACAAATAAGTTTCCTAATGAGGCAAAGAATTAGTTTGCAAAGTAATTTGTTGTGATATTTCTGGCTTTATCCAAAGCTTTTCACCAAGTAACGATAGTCTGCTTGTCAACCAACTGCGCTATAAATTCGATGACCTTTAACCCGACCACTAATGGAGGACAACCTTCACCTTTCTATCGATATGGCTGTAGCTAAACCACCAATGAACGAACGTAAAATTTCAGCTTCTCCCAGCACTAATCCTGTACTTAATCATTTGTCTGGCATTAGTCTGGCATTACTCTGACGGTCAATGAGATTCCGTGCCAGTTTATCTGCTGTCTATGTTGTTGTAATTAAGTCCCCACGGACCGCCCGATGACCTGTACTTGCTTGACTGGACCCCGATGATGCAGTTTTGATTGGTAGCGTTAGGTGGATGATGTTGTCGTGGGATGATCACGTGGGATGATCACGTGGGGAGATCACGCAACCTAACGAGATTGTTTATAAGATAATCACGTGACTTAATGTAAATGGTTAGCCTACTGCTTGTGTTTGATGTTAGCTTTAGATAATCTTGTTGGTTAGTAATGTTGTACTCTATACTAACAATGACGGCTAATGTTATTTTGTTAATCCCCTAAATAACGGAGAGCCGATCACATTGATTCATAAAGGCTTTATTACAGATATCGATAGTACTTTTTACGAGCTTTTTTTTATAACTTGCTTGCTCGTGATTATCGCTTAATGTTTCGTCATGGGTCGGAACGGGCGAACGAAATTTCGACCATTTCAAAACGACAAATTTCTTTCAAACTTAGCACGTGGGTCAAGAACTGATAAGCATTATGATATAAATTTGAAAATCATTTATTTTCTACTTAATAATGCATTAAAATCATTTATTTATTAAAATTTTCATTTTATCATTATATACAAACTTTTTATTCAAACGTTTTTTTTTTAAAATTAATTTTTAAATTTCTCTGCTCTGTAACTATGTACTGTGATTTTCTGTGAGAAAAAGTGTTAGGTCAGCATTATTAGAAATGACCAAACTGTTGTCATATTTTCTATAACGGGAGACACAAATGTGTCTACGCTACCAATAAGATTTGTTGGGGGGGGGGGGGGGGGTAAGGGAGGTGGGGGGGGGGGTATTAAGTTACATCTGAGCAGCCTGAGGGAATTACACCATGCATTCGTTCTTAGGGGGGATAGTTCACTCTTTTAATCAAGGAGGCTGATTATATACTGCCCCTAATAACTGAAGGTTCACTGACCTTATATTAGGATAGCCATAGTGCACTCTGCTTAATTACATATCTTTCACTGAACTTATATTTGAAGGGTGATAGTGGACTATCCCTATATTTGGATATTTATAGATTCCATGACCTTGTATGGTACAGCTTCACTATCTGAATATTTGGAGAAAGATATTATTGTCCCCAAATTTACCCTAGCACTTTTAAACAATCTAGTCTACATGGTCATGCCCCTGACCGACTGATCTCGTTTTAAGACAGTCTTTTATATGATAATTCACATTCTATAATTTCCTTGAGGAATATTTAGCAATTTCAACTATTTTTGAATTGCCCCTTTCTCGTATTTCACCCATCATAACTCGTTAAATCAAAAACACAATCAAATTATTCCCCACCACCCCAACCCATCACCGCCCCCACACCTCTCCGCCCCCCCCCTTACCGCCCACCCTCCCATACACATCATCCATCTCTTACCCACCTAACCTTATTGTCCAGCTCCACTTTTCTAATTTAAGACCAATTTATGTCACACTGTTGACCTTAGCGACCTTTCCACGTAAACGCAGTCGTCCTTGACATCTGACCCCATAGTACCAGTACTTGCTTTGTACTTTTTAAACGCCTGCCGTAAATTTTCTGACCATTATTTCCCTTGACTAATGTAATTAAAAAAAACTACTAGTAGACTAGAAAGAAAAACGATCTATGAGTAAAGATTTAAAACTACAACATGTAAAAACAAATTTGATTCAAAGTGTAGTTTTTATTATACTATATGATAATTTTTTTCTCTTTATTTACAAGTCAGATAAAATATTTACATCCATATTCACATAAACAAGTAATTAAATAAGTCTAGCGCAATTTCCTTGTGTTATCTAAAAATAGCTCTGTCGTAGCGTAAATCAAGAGCAGGGTTAGTAAAACCATTGGTTAGTTATTAAAACGTTTTTTATTAATTTTTATTTCTTCAGTATTTTACATGTTTTATTTACAATAGAGTAACATGACTAAAAACCATTGCGCGCCCAGCTACCGAACGTGACGTCGCAGCCATTGAACGTGATGGCGCAGCTATTGAACGTGATGACGCGTGTGGTGTGGTTGCATAAAATGCCTACTAATTCGGTCCAAATTTTAATTAATTCAAAATTTTTTTTGTGACCAAACGAAAGGATATTTTTGAAAACTTTCTTCGGCAATATTGTTCTAAATTATGGCAGGAATCGATTGGTACATGTTTCAAGTCGCTAAGTGGTCTGGATGCCGAGATATGGGCCAAAAACAGCATTTTTTCGAGGTTTTTTGGCTTTTCCGGGAAATCCATGAAAGAAACCCGGAATTTTTATGGCCTATGTTCATCCTCGTAACTTGCTTAACATAATTGTTTTTGTAACTAGTCATCGATATTGCTTCGTTGAGGAGGAGATACGACTTAAAGCTGCGGACACACATCCATACATTCATCCATCCATCCATCCATCCATCCAGAAATGACGGGTTAATAAACGCAATTCTCCAGAATGGAAATTGCGCTAAAAAATCAATACCAAAACTATATTTTATTTCAGTTCGAATTCTTCTAAAAGTGCAAGTTTGAATATTATTTCGGTTATAATTTGATCTTAGTTTTTATGTTATCATAAGGTTTATTTACATTTCAAATGTTTAACATGAAAATCCATTCTTCGGAAGATGATGTAGTTTGAGCCTAGAAAGAAACAGGTTTCTTTATGATTTCTAAAAGCATTGCTTTCACGTTTTAAACGTTTGTAGCTCTTGTGAATATGAAATACGTCTACAGCTTTAAGCGAAAGTAGCCCCTGAATACGTCATGGGAGCTTAAACCCCACTGATTAAAAAAAAAAAAATCGCCGTAAATTGTAAGACTAACATTAGTGAAGTAAAAATCAGGCAATTAGTTTAAACAAAATACGAGTGTAAACCAGAACTGCTCCTGTTAGAATCTCGATTTGTTTCACTTCGTTTCATAGTAATGTAGTGGGAAAAATTTTACTAGCTAGAACAAGTCAAGATAAAGAAGATATTCTTCTGCCTATTTAATGTTACATGTAATATTGATAGAATGTCTTCAACCAGTAGCGTAGGCAGGGGGGGGGTGGGTTAGGAGGGGTTACAACCCCCCATAGACCCCTCTGTATATATGTATATATATGTATATATATGTATATATATGTATATATATGTATATATATGTATATATATGTATATATATATGTATATATATATATATACATATATATATATATATATATATATATATATATATATATATATATATATAGGTTTATATATATATATATATATATATATATATATATATATATATATATATATATATATATATATATATATATATATAAATATATATATATATATATAATGCTGGAAAAAATGGGAATCCCCCCCCCATGAGACGATCCTGGCTACGCCACTGTCTTCGACACAACCAAGTGTTAAGTGTCAACATATATGCGCCATTGGACCCGTTTACTCCTACAAGCCTGCTCTTTTGCATAGTCTTTTTAGCCCAAGACCAAAATGCAAGGCAGCAGTTGTTTGATTTTTTAGGTTTCTCTCCAGATGTGTTGATGTCCCCACAGAGGCGTAGCGAGGGGGGGGGGGCGGGGGGAGCGGATCGCACCGGGTGACACCATTTTAGGGGGCAGTGACACCAAGGCAAAAAATAGCAAAATATATAGAGAAAGAAAGTGAGGGGGGGGTGCAAATCGAAAGTTTGATGGGGGGGGGGGTGCAAATCGAAAATTTGATAGCTTGTCCCCGGGAAGGGTCGCTACGCCTCTGGTGGTGACACCATTAAGTGCCGCACCGGTTGACACCCGACCTCGCTACGCCACTGTGTCCACACCCTCTTCTACACCGGTAGGTTCGAACTTTTGGAGTTTGTGTACTGCACTCTCCCACCCGACCACGCCATCGCCTAAGACCGATGATAATAAACAGAAAAAAACAACATGTATATAGATTTTCTGATATTTAAGTCTAGGTCAGATTGGGATGGGTTTGAATTCTGCTCTGTCAGTTTCTAAGTTAAAAAAAACAAAACAAAACAATTACACCTATTAGCAGTACGAAAAATTCAAACTTTAAATTTTTAAGAAAAATTAAATTTCATTACAGTAGCACATGTTAGCGTTAAGTTGTGTTCGTTAATTTTTAATTAACTAATTAGATTAGTGCATTGGGGGTGCAAGTTCAAACATCTTAGCTGGCAGGTGCATGGTGACGTCATTTGTTAAACTAAATTACACATATGGTGCAATTTTCACAAGAAGTTGGTGCAGCATATTATCCACATTACCACCCAAGCGCCCCATATAATCCACACTACTACCCAGACGCCCAATACTATCCACACTGCCACCCAGACGCCCCTAATATTACCACCCATAGGTCCCATATTATCCCTACTACCACCCAGACGCCTCATATTATCCCCACTAGCACCCAGACGCCCCATATTATCCACGCTACACGCAAACGCCCCATATTATTCCCACTATCATCCAGACGCCCCATATTATCCGCACTACCAGCCAGACGCCCCATATTATCCACACTACCACCTAGAAGCCCCATATTATCCACACTATCACTCAAACACCCCATATTATCATGGTATCTACACTACAAAAAATCAAACAAAAACAACAATACTGTTGTCTGTTTGTTATCTGTCTGTGTGTGTGTACTTTAACACTCACATTTGAGTTAGGTTGACGAAATTTCATAAAGAAGTACTATACAAACATTGTAGTTTTGCTTTAACTGTTGATGAATGGAAGTGGCATTTACACTACTTGTGTATTTTCAAAACCTCATTTTGAGTATTGTTTCCGTTAGGTGGACAAAATTATGTACAACTTCTTTAATTTGATTCCTCTGGCTATGGTCCGTAGTGGGCTGAAACTTGCGAGCAAAATTTCGACTACTTCTATCGGGCAGATTTATTTCAAAATTTTTAAGTAGGCCAAGCGCAATGACAATGTACTGTGACATAAATGACATAAAAAATTAGACTTAATTAGATGCTTATTTAACTTTTTAAAATATTAATTAACGTTTTCTTTAAAAGGTTATAATGGTTCGCTCTATTGAGTTCATTTGGTATCTAATTATTTTTTTACTCAATTTTTTTTCTATTTAAAAAAATATAGGTATTAAAAAAAAACAAAAAAAAAAAAAAAAACAAAAAAAAAACAACACGTTTCTATTGACGGACTTCTCTGAAAGCGCCAAACCCGTTATTTGTTATATGAGAGTATTCAATAAAGATAAGGGGATGTATTTTTTTATTTAAGTTTTAGTTGTGATTTTAAACTAATCATGTAATGCATCTACTTATACGATGTAATAAACAAATTGCCGTACTACATGTCGCACTACATGTATGACATTCTGTATTACACGTCAAATTACATGATGTATTACGTTCTATATTACATTTCGCATTACATACCGTATTACATGCCGTATTTCAACTGGCCAGTCTCCCATAATTTGTTGATGCCTTTTGTTAAAATTATCTTTAGATGTGTAAGACAAGTTTTAAATGGACTGCCAGCTTCATTCGTGTCTCTATACAGACAGAGCAAAGGTTGGAGAAAGAGAGGCTTCTATGATGGCTTATGTCGGGTAAGATGGGAGACAACCGATTGTTAGTGTTGATTTGGGTAAGAAACGTGTTATAGTAAATTTCAATATAAACAAAGCAGGGGAAACAACCCATCGTTATTTCTAAAAATGATTTAAACATTTATTAGCTAGAAACTTTGAAAGACAGTCATTTTTTTTTAAATATCACAAACTTGGTTATTATATTTTAGTTATAAATTATTTTTTAAATCTTATTAAATTATACATACTTGATTTCTTGTTAGACTCTAGACTAAATAGAAAACTATTAGCTGTTTAGCTTTCTTAATCCGCATACAAGTGAATGCTTACAAAATATAGTTCCCTCTTCCTTCAATTACCAATCCGTCAAATCAGGGGTCGGCAACCTTTTGAAGCGGAAGAGCCAAAAGTTACAATTTTCAAAATTTCCCTGGTTATAAAGAGCCACTAACAATTTTTCTATTTCAAATATTTTTTTTTTTAAATAAGATTGTTAGTATTTGTTCAAAAAGCTGGAGAGCCGCATCTTGATATCGAAAGAGCCGCATGCGACTCACGAGCCGCAGGTTGCCGACCCCTGCGTTAAATCATTTTCGTTTTCATTTGGTGTTCAAAATTATGTTAAAAAATTTGATATTGATGTACTTGTTTGAATTGAAAATAAAAAAAAAAATTAAAATAAAGTTGGTTACACATGGTGGGGTAGTGCCTGTATTTTTTACAGTTGGGGCACAACATTCTCCTTTCAGAGAGGTGGATTACTGTCACCTTTTCCGCACCTTCAGCGTCTTTAAACCTTATAAAGTGAGGTATTTTATCTTTGTCCATTTTTGTCTTAAATATGAATTTATAGTTGTTCCCTCGGTCCTCAGTCTTGATGTTGTTGCCTACTCATTTATTGTTTATTCTCTGATGTAGCCACAATAACACTGCTACCATGCTACACCATCCCTGCCGTGTCCAATAAACTCTAGTGCTAATTCTGGAGTTGAACGAGAAACGCCAATCAAACCTGGATTATATAAAACGTGAAATAAGATTACAAAGCTAATTATTTTAATGGCATGATTTTATCCCTTAACCCAACCTAAATTTAAATAAAATTTGTAAAAATCCCTCAAAATCATTAAATAAATGAACGTCATTCTTTGTAATCAGCTCTTTAAAATTTTATTAAAATCGTATTGTTTTTCTATTAGATTTTATTTTTAGTAACATGACGCCAAGGCAATAATAATGACATGCTATTGATTCTTTAGTTAGTACATACACTTTAAAACTTTAAAACTCCATACATTCTTACCAATTTAGTTCATATTTTTCTTCATCTGCTGAACCCAGAGACATTTGAACTCTGCTTCACCTGCGCCAAACCCTGTCAGATGATTACTTTAATAGGTACTTATTGAGTACTTTATTAGGTACTTATTGATTACTTTATTAGGCACTTATTGAGTACTTTATTAGGTACATTTTGAGTACTTTATTAGGTACTTATTGAGTACTTTATTAGGCACTTATTGATTACTTTATTAGGTACTTATTTAGTACTTTATTAGGTACTTATTGAGTACTTTATTAGATACTTATTGAGTACTTTATTAGGTACTTATTGAGTACTTTATTAGGTACTGAAGGCTCAAAGTACGTGCAGTTGTGCTTGATGATACAAATTTATTCTAATATAACAAAGTTCTTTGCGATAGCCATTTTGTACCCAGCCCAGTTCAATGTTTTAAGTTGATTGAAATTTTTAAATTTATTACCTTGTTTGATAGATTGCATTGTTGTTAAGTTGATTGAAATCACCAGTTTTTGTTAGGTTAATTTAAGTCAAAGCACAATAATTTGTTATGTAAAAAAAATTAAAACCCAACATTTTGTTACGATTAGTGAAAGTATTGTTATGTGTTTATTAAGTTACAACAATACATGTAAAACTAATTTTTATCTTCATTTTGTAACAACATCATTCGCATTTCTTTACGTAACAACGAACCATAACTCTAGTAAATAAAAATAAATTCTATATTTTTTTAAAGAGAAAATTGGCTTGTCATTGGATAATTGAATTATTTTTAGACAGCCCTTTACTGCTGATGTGTGGTACTTATATAGATGAGTAACTGAGTTATCTGTCTAGACCAGTTTAAAGTTTGAGGGGCGGGTGTAGGGAGGTGGGTGATATAGTTGTCCCAGTTTCTACCTTGGGGAATTGAATCTGATGCGGTAGATAAAGGTTGAAACTATTTCATTAAAGTTGGCCACATCAAAAGAATTAAGGGGTTGCTAATATATATTTTACTTATATAACTTTTAAATGTAAATTAGATATTAAAGGTTGATTAGCTATACTTTTAAAATTAAAATGTCTAAAAACGAAACATCTATTGGTCTAAAAAATATAGATTTTATATGATTGGGATTTTAGGAAATTTTTAAATGGTAACTGGACTTGTAATTGGTGAACATAGAGCGACGTCATTAGGACTTGACAGTACTGAATACTAATAATGTACTTGGTCATGCTGAATGTAAAGAATAATGGCATGGCTAAGGATAAGACTAGGCGAAGGAGTGGATTAGGGTTAGGATTATGGTTGGGGAGAGTAATAGGTTTGTACTTGGATTAGGGTTGGGATTATGGTTGGGTAGAGTAATAGGTTTGTACTTGGATTAGGGTTGGGATTATGGTTGGGGAGAGTAATAGGTTTGTACTTGGATTAGGGTTGGGATTATGGTTGGGGAGAGTAATAGGTTTGTACTTGGATTAGGGTAGGGGATAGAAATAGAATTAGGACTCAATTCAGGGCTCGTTTTGGGTAAGGGCATTGAATAAAGTTAGGGTTAGGATTAGCATTAAGGCTAGATATGGATTAGTGCTTTGAAGAGAGTTAGGGCTAAGATTTGCATTAGGGCTGGAATTAGATTCGGGGTATGCATAGTTTGAGGGCTAGGATTATGACAAATGTAATCGTGTAGCAAATTTTAAAATGTTATTTCGTCCACGGTTTCGCCGACGCACTATGAAGTACAACGGCCATTTTTGTCACATTTAACGGAGTTAAACAGCCTGCATTCATTATTTTATCCAAAGCTTTTCACCAAGTAACCTACACCACGATAGTCTACCCGTCAACCAACTGCGCTATAAATACGATGACCTTTAACCTGACCCGCTGATGGAGGACAACCTTCACCTTTCTATTGATATGGATGCGGCTACACCACCAATGAACGAACGTAAAATTTAAACTTCTCCCAGCACTAATCCTGTACTTAATCAATTCTCTGGCATTAGTCCGCCATTAGTGTTTGAGTAAATTTCGACATAAACATTACAAGGGAAACAACCAATCACTATTTTCCTAAAAATAATACAAACATTTATTGGCTTGAAAGTTTGAAAGATAGTCATTGTATTTTTATATCACAAACTTAAATATTGCATTTCACATATAAATGTTTGTTTGATCTTATTGCATTATATATACTCAAATTATTGTTTGACTCAAGACTAAATAGAAAACTATTAGATTTATTGCTTCCTTAATCCAAAGACAAGCGATTGCTTACAACTAACAGCCGATATTTCCAATGATTGTTATGTACCCTGCGTTATATCATAAAGGAGATGATTTTTTTAATAAAAAAATAAAAAACAAACCGGGAGTGATCTCCCCTAAATTTTCTCGAATATCTATATATATAAAGCAAAGTGGTCGGGTGCCCGATAGGGCACTTCCCGGCGCCGCAGGCGCGTCAAATTTGGCACGAAGGTGCCTTATGGCGATAGAACACGAGGGCCGGTGACGGTTCGGCAAAAAGTCTACGGACAGGGGGTCAAAACTGACCTCGACTGACCGGCGCCTTATATGGGCTATATTACGAAAAAAAAATTCCTCCGACGACCCCCCTTGAAATTTTGTGAGGTAGTAGGAGAACACCTTGGGGTGTCACAAAAAACTCGGCATATCTGGGAAAACTTCGTAAAGGGGTCAAAACTGACCAGTTGTATTTCCCTATATAATCTTTGTATTTTATGGGAAAAACAGAGGGTCATTTCAACGCAGACTTTAGGGTACTTAAGCTCAGTATATCTGGCTAATTTTGTGCATGCTCCTAGATCAATGGCTTGACCTTTAGGGAAAACTGTCGGTTACACTCAAAGCCCTCGACGAGGGCTAAAAAATGACCGCGAGTGAAATTCTCTTTATATGAGCTCTATTACGAAAAAAAATTTCCTCCGACGACCCCCCTTGATATTTTGTGAGGTGGTAGGAGAACACCTAGGGGTGTCATAAAAAACTCGGCATATCTGGGAAAACTTCGTAAAGCGGTCAAAACTGACCAGTTGTATTTCCCTATATAATCTTTGTATTTTATGGGAAAAACAGAGGGTCATTTCAACGCAGATTTTAGGGTACTTAAGCTCAGTATATCTGGCTAATTTTTTGCATGCTCCTATGTCAATGGCTTGATCTTTAGGGAAAACTGTCGGTTACACTCAAAGCCCTCGACGAGGGCGAAAAAGTGACCGCGAGTGAAATTCTCTTTATATGAGCTCTATTACGAAAAAAAATTTCCTCCGACGACCCCCCTTGATATTTTGTGAGGTGGTAGAAGAACACCTAGGGGTGTCATAAAAAACTCGGCATATCTGGGAAAACTTCGTAAAGCGGTCAAAACTGACCAGTTGTATTTCCCTATATAATCTTTGTATTTTATGGGAAAAACAGAGGGTCATTTCAACGCAGACTTTAGGGTACTTAAGCTCAGTATATCTGGCTAATTTTTTGCATGCTCCTAGGTCAATGGCTTGACCTTTAGGGAAAACTGTCGGTTACACTCAAAGCCCTCGACGAGGGCTAAAAAGTGACCGCGAGTGAAATTCTCTTTATATGAGCTCTATTACGAAAAAAAAATTCCTCCAACGACCCCCCTTGAAATTTTGTGAGGTGGTAGGAGAACACCTTGGGGTGTTACAAAAAACTCGGCATATCTGGGAAAACTTCGTAAAGGGGTCAAAACTGACCAGTTGTATTTCCCTATATAATCTTTGTATTTTATGGGGAAAACAGAGGGTCATTTCAAAACGGATTTTATGGCACTTACCCTCTTTTCATCTGGCTCAGTTTTGGCATGCTTATAGGTAAATGGCTTGACCTTTAGGGAAAACTGTCGGTTACACTCAAAGCCCTCGACGAGGGCTAAAAAGTGACCGCGAGTGAAATTCTCTTTATATGAGCTTTATTACGAAAAAAAAATTCCTCCGACGACCCCCCTTGATATTTTGTGAGGTGGTAGAAGAACGCCTTGGGGTGTCACAAAAAACTCGCCATGTCCGGGAAAAATCGGGAAATGGGTCAAAACTGACCAGTCGTATTTCCCTATATAATCTTTGTATTTTATGGGGAAAACAGAGGGTCATTTCAAAACGGATTTTATGGCACTTACCCTCTTTTCATCTGGCTCAGTTTTGGCATGCTTATAGGTAAATGGCTTGACCTTTAGGGAAAACTGTCGGTTACACTCAAAGCCCTCGACGAGGGCTAAAAAGTGACCGCGAGTGAAATTCTCTTTATATGAGCTCTATTACGAAAAAAAAATTCCTCCGACGACCCCCCTTGATATTTTGTGAGGTGGTAGAAGAACGCATTGGGGTGTCACAAAAAACTCGCCATGTCCGGGAAAAATCGGGAAATGGGTCAAAACTGACCAGTCGTATTTCCCTATATAATCTTTGTATTTTATGGGGAAAACAGAGGGTCATTTCAAAACGGATTTTATGGCACTTACCCTCTTTACATCTGGCTCAGTTTTGGCATGCTTATAGGTAAATGGCTTGACCTTTAGGGAAAACTGTCGGTTACACTCAAAGCCGTCGACGAGGGCTAAAAAGTGACCGCGAGTGAAATTCTCTTTATATGAGCTTTATTACGAAAAAAAAATTCCTCCGACGACCCCCCTTGAAATTTTGTGAGGTGGTAGGAGAACACCTTGGGATGTCACAAAAAACTCGCCATGTCCGGGAAAAATCGGGAAATGGGTCAAAACTGACCAGTCGTATTTCCCTATATAATCTTTGTATTTTATGGGGAAAACAGAGGGTCATTTCAAAACGGATTTTATGGCACTTACCCTCTTTTCATCTGGCTCAGTTTTGGCATGCTTATAGGTAAATGGCTTGACCTTTAGGGAAAACTGTCGGTTACACTCAAAGTCCTCGACGAGGGCTAAAAAGTGACCGCGAGTGAAATTCTCTTTATATGAGCTCTATTACGAAAAAAAATTTCCTCCGACGACCCCCCTTGATATTTTGTGAGGTGGTAGAAGAACACATAGGGGTGTCACAAAAAACTCGGCATATCTGGGAAAACTTCGTAAAGCGGTCAAAACTGACCAGTTGTATTTCCCTATACAATCTTTGTATTTTATGGGAAAAACAGAGGGTCATTTCAACGCAGGCTTTAGGGTAATTAAGCTCAGTATATCTGGCTAATTTTTTGCATGCTCCTAGGTCAATGGCTTGACCTTTAGGGAAAACTGTCGGTTACACTCAAAGCCCTCGACGAGGGCTAAAAAGTGACCGCGAGTGAAATTCTCTTTATATGAGCTCTATTACGAAAAAAAAATTCCTCCGACGACCCCCCTTGAAATTTTGTGAGGTGGTAGGAGAACACCTTGGGGTGTTACAAAAAACTCGGCATATCTGGGAAAACTTCGTAAAGGGGTCAAAACTGACCAGTTGTATTTCCCTATATAATCTTTGTATTTTATGGGAAAAACAGAGGGTCATTTCAACGCAGACTTTAGGGTACTTAAGCTCTTTATATCTGGCTAATTTTTTGCACGCTCCTAGGTCAATGGCTTGACCTTTAGGGAAAACTGTCGGTTTGACGCAAAGCCCTCGATGAGGGCTAAAAAGTGACCGCGAGTGAAATTCTCTTCATATGAGCTCTATTACGAAAAAAAATTTCCTCCGACGACCCCCCTTGATATTTTGTGAGGTGGTAGAAGAACACCTAGGGGTGTCACAAAAAACTCGGCATATCTGGGAAAACTTCGTAAAGCGGTCAAAACTGACCAGTCGTATTTCCCTATATAATCTTTGTATTTTATGGGAAAAACAGAGGGTCGTTTCAACGCAGACTTTAGGGTACTTAAGCTCAGTATATCTGGCTATTTTTTTGCATGCTCATAGGTCAATGGCTTGACTTTTAGGGAAAACTATCGGTTACACTCAAAGCCCTCGACGAGGGCTAAAAAGTGACCGCGAGTGAAATTCCCTTTATATGAGCTCTATTACGAAAAAAAATTTCATCCGACGACCCCCCTTGATATTTTGTGAGGTGGTAGGAGAACACCTTGGGGTGTCACAAAAAACTCGGCATATCTTGGAAAACTTCGTAAAGGGGTCAAAACTGACCAGTTGTATTTCCCTATATAATCTTTGTATTTTATGGCAAAACAGGGAAATTTTAACACAATTTTTAGATGACTTAACGTCTGTACATCATGCTAAGTTTTTGCATACACTACTATAGATGACTAGGCCGTATGGAAAAACTGTTGGTCAGACTCAAAGCCCTCGACGAGGGCTAAAAGATGATCATGAGTGAAATTCTCCTTATATGATATATATATATAAACTAGCCGTCCCGGCCAGGCCCTGCTCTGGCTTCTGTAAAAAAACCTTTCTGTTAAAGACCATTACGTGTATGCTTAGTTATCATCATAAACCCGGCATTGCCGACCCAAACTAAAACCAACCAAAACCAAATTAACAAAACGCAAAAAAAAGCTAACACAATTACAAATACAAACGAAAACAAAAACCTAACAACAAACCAACCACAACCACAAACACCAATACGAACACAAAGAAAAAAACAAACAAAAAAGCAAATGAAAACAAACCAAATCCAAACGCAAAACCAACCACAAACACAAACCCAACGAAAAAAAAACAACAAACGAAAAAGCAAACGAAAACAACCCAAATCCAAACGCAATACCAACCACAAACACAAAAGCAAACGAAAACAAACCAAATCCAAACGCAAAACCAACCACAAACACAAACCCAAAGAAAAAAACACAAACGAAAAAGCAAACGAAAACAAACCAAATCCAAACGCAAAACCAACCACAAACCCAAAGAAAAAAACACAAAAGAAAAAACAAACGAAAACAAACCAAATCCAAACGCAAAACCAACCTCAAACACAAACACAAACGCAAACCCAATGAAAATAAAACACAAACGAAAACAAAAAAAGAAAGAACAAAAACGAACCAAATCAAAACGCAACCACTAACGCAAACCCAACCTAAAGACAAAGAAAACACTAACGCGAACATAAACGCACAGTGCTCACGGGGCTGAATCGCCTGCTTCAGCTTAATAAACGACTATAGTACCGCAACTTATTCATAGTCTTTTGCACTCACTTTAATGAACGTAGGCGCGAAACCGAACACGGGAGGCCCGGGACCCCTAATAGCACCCTGTCTGGGCGCCAGAGGACGCACCATGACGTCACCGCCTGATTGAACTTGGTAAACGACTATAGTACATAACTTATTCATAGTCTTTTGAACTCACGCGAACGTAGATACCCTAGCGTACACCGGAAGGCCCGGGGCGCCAAATAGCACCCTGTCGGGGTGCCGGAGGACGCCCGGATTTGATTCACTTAAAGACTATAGTAACCTTTCTTATCCATAGTCTATCGCAATGTTCAAAACAAAATTATGCAGCATAGCGCTCACATGATAGCCCAGGGTGCCAAATCGAACCGTGCAGGGGCGCCGGCGGACGCGCCTGTTTCAATTTAGTGAACAAAAATGATAACACTCCAAGCTGCTCCGTAAATGGAAAGAAAGAAACATATAGGATTTGTAGGACCATGGCTTATTAAATGTTATTGATTTAAAAAAAAAAAAAAAATTATTGAACAGTATGTTCAGTGTATAGAATAAATAAAAGGCAGTGTTAAAAATACCTAACGACATTGCACTTA
Source organism: Physella acuta (assembly GCF_028476545.2). Lineage (NCBI taxonomy): Eukaryota > Metazoa > Mollusca > Gastropoda > Physidae > Physella > Physella acuta. The sequence goes on from NW_026731810.1 coordinate 539,473, forward strand.
ATCAATCCCCGCTGATTATGTAATTATTTTTTTTTTCTTAACACCAAAACAAAGTAATAATAAAAAGTAAATTCTTTCTTCTTAATGATTTTTTTTTTTTAAAGGGAAGTAACTGTGCAGTCAATACATCTCCGACACAATTTTAGAAATTTTATAAACGTCGATACACTTTTTAAAAATTCTATGTCGTGTTCATAATTGAAAATTATTCTTTTAAGTAAATAGAATGAAAATTGTTTTTAAAGACTTTCAATGGTAATTTTTTGACTCGTAAATTTAGACGACTGCGCACGATAATTGATCTAACACTTGAATTCGTAAAAATGCCAACGATGCACATTTTTATCCGCCACATACAGAACTGAGCTTTATATATTAGATAAATTGACGAACGATCCCCTTAATATTATGTGACGTCGTAGACCGACCCTGGAGGGTAACAAAAAAAACTTTATTCCCGTCGGAAACAGCCATTATAGTCGTTAAATATGTTCATATAACGTTATTTCTTATATAAGCAAACTATATAAGTAAACAATGACATTCGTCATACGTTCAGGTTTCAAGGGAGGTAACGTTTTTAAAAATTATTATTTTTCAAATAATTGTATACTATTTTAAATAGAAACAGAAAATGATGAAGTATAGCATTTGTTTTAGTACAAAATTAAGTTGTTAATTCAGTTACGTATCTTAATTAAATAATCAAATAAATTTCAAAAGGCGATGTAATATAAACTATTAGATATACTGTTCATGGAACCTGTGTAGTTCTAATTCCATTTTAGTTATACGTTGCGTATTTTCCAATATTTCTCTACCAACGGAATTTAAATGACAAACAAAAACATATTTTCTAAAGTTAGCATTACTGTTTAAATTAAAGCACTCCCCACCCAATCCATCGCTAAATAATTAAGTATTCAAATTCTCAAATGTTTTTTAAAAACCTAAGCGAAGCTAGGCAGTATGCCTAGTTCTTATATAAAACTACATTGGATGGGAACTCGGGCTATAGACATGATTTTTAATCCATTTTAAATACTTAAAGTTTCAAAAATAGAATAAAATCTCGTAGACAAAAGAATTGCACACCAAGTGAACGCCAAATAAAAAAGTTCATAATAGTGCGCAATATTATTAGTACTTTAAAAATTTACATTAGTTTTTTGAGAAATCGCAAGTAGCGTAAGTTACTACTTCCGGTCAACGGAAATTACTCAAAATTTAACAGAAGGTAGAGAATTAGATCTTTTACTTACATGTGAAATTTCATTTATCTATTTGAAATGGTACTCAAGTTGGTGGCCGGAAAGAACCGCAACGGAAAAAAGCGCAACGGAAAAAAGCGCAAAACAAAAAGCGCAACGGAAAAAAGCGCACACGGAAAAAAGCGCAAAGAGAAAAAAGCGCACACAGAAAAAAGCGCAAAGAGAAAAAAGCGCAAACAGAAAAAAGCGCAAAGAGAAAAAAAGCGCAAACAGAAAAAAGCGCAAACAGAAAAAAGCGCAAACGGAAAAAAGCGCAAAGAGAAAAAAGCGCACACGGAAAAAAGCGCAAAGAGAAAAAAGCGCACACAGAAAAAAGCGCAAAGAGAAAAAAGCGCACACAGAAAAAAGCGCAAAGAGAAAAAAGCGCACACAGAAAAAAGCGCAAAGAGAAAAAAGCGCAAATGGAAAAAAGCGCAAATAGAAAAAAGCGCAAACGGAAAAAAGCGCAAACAGAAAAAGCGCAAACGGAAAAAAGCGCAAAGAGAAAAAAGCGCACACAGAAAAAAGCGCAAACAGAAAAAAGCGCAAACGGAAAAAAGCGCACACAGAAAAAAGCGCAACGGAAAAAAGCGCAAAATAAGAAAAAAAAACGCAAACAGAAAAAGCACACACAGAAAACTGTGCACACCGAAAAATGCACAAAGAGCCATTTTCGCACAAAGACCTATAAGGACTAGATGACACATTTATACATGATTGTTAGGGCTGCTGTGAGAGTGTTGTGTTTGACCTGACGCGATATACTACCACTTAAAGCATACCCCTACCATGTGCATTCACATCACCACGATACAGGCGATAATCGCTTGACACAACGTCTATTTTTTTCTTGTTCACTATTTATTCAACGACTATTCTCGAATAAATAAACATAAAACTATCCTTGATATTGGCATTACACGGAGTATCTCGTACATGCTCCCTAGTCCCAAGCTTGCATTCTATAACAACCCGTTTCTATCGCAAAACTTCACTCTCTTTCTTCCGAGTCATCAAACATGCATTCGCTATATCTCTCGCACCGACATTCATTCGCACAAAAATACCCTGATAAAACACACATCATAATCATTATGTATTTAATATTATTTCATCATGATGTACCTATATCTACCTACCTACCTACCTACCTACCTACCTACGTACCTACCTACCTACCTACTACTCAGTAAGCCAAAAGAGGGAGAGTACCGAGCCTTGTTTTCATCAAATTACAATTATTGGGTTATGTCCCTTTTTCCCCACGTTTTTTTGTACAAATATATAGGGGTCGAAAACGAGCAATACAATGTTTCCATGGATCAATTTAGTAATAATAACAATTGAATATTCTATTGTCATCGGAAACAAAGCTTCACTGAAAATTTCAGCGCGCTAGCTAACTGGGAAGTGCCCGAAATTTTGATCGCAAGATTTGAGTGGAGAACCAAAAAAAAAAAAAAAAAAACAAACAAACAGACGCGAATGCAAGTTAAAGAAAACGTGGGAAAAAACAGATTTATGAGTAAAGCTTTAAAACTACAACATGTAAAAATAAATTTGATTTAAAGTCTAGTTTTTATTATACTATATGACAATTTTTTCTCCCGATTTACCAGTTAGTTTGAACCAAAAAGTTAGATAAAATATTTACATCCATATTCACAGAAAAAAAAATCAACACCAAAAAGATGATTTTTATTTCAATTCAAATTCTTCTGAAAGTGCAAGTTTGAATACGATTTAGGTTATAATTTGATTTAGTTTGTATGTTATTATAAGGTTTATTTACTTTTCAAATGTTTAACCTGAAAATCCATTCTCCGGAAGATGATGTAGTGTGAGCCTAGAAATGAACAGACTTCTTTATGATTTCTAAAAGCAATTCGAACACACTTTAAACGCTTGTAGCTCTTTTGAATATGAAATACATCTACTGCTTTAAACAAAAGTAGCTCATAAATAAGTATTCGGAACTTAACCGCCCCCCCCCTGATTAAAAAAAAACCAAATCTTCGTAACTATAAGACTATCATTACTAAAGTAAAAAGCAGGCAATTAGTTTAAAGAAAATACGCTTGTCAACCAGAACTATTCCAGTTAGAATCTCGGTTTGTTTCACATCGCTTCGTAGTAATGTGGTGATTTGGCAATGGCGCTAAATCTCTTAGGAAAAAATTTACTAGCTAGGACAAGTCAAGATAGAAAAGATATTCTTTTGCTTCTTTAATGTTAAATATAACATTGATAGAATATCTTCAACGCAACCAAGTGTTATGTGTAAACATAAATGCGCCATTTGATCCGTCTACTTCTACTTAAGCCTGCTCTTTTTCATAGTCTTTTTCACCCAAGACCAATATGTAAAGCAGCAGTTGTTTGATTTTGGAGGTTTCTCTCCTAGACGTGTTGATGTCCCTAGCCCAGGGGTCGGCAACCTGCGGCTCTTTTGATGTCAAGGTGCGGCTCTTCAGCTCCATGCACAAATATTAATAATTATTTTTTTAACTCATAAAAAATATTAGTTTGCAACACTCGGTGCTGAAGGATATAATAATAAATATAAATAATAAATACTCGCTATTCTATTAGAATAATTAATTACTCCATTTTTCAATTTAGCCTACTTCCTTGTTTTCTAAAACTGAGTTCTTTAAATGTAAACAATGCATGTGCTTGGATCATATTTATCAGGGCACGGGTTTCTCTACATTACCGCCCAGCAAGCCATGAGTATAAGTTAATCACTTACCGTAATATCACCATTAATCTCTCACTGTCTAAGCGTCGAGGATGGATAATGGCGCTCTTGTGAACCCAATTACAAAATCGCAGGGGCGCAACGCACAGCCCCTAGCACGGTTTAGTCATCGAATGCCGTGTGCCGCTATAGCCCGGGGCGCCGAATCGCACCCTACAGAGACGCCGGAGGACGCGTCCGATTCGATTTAGTGAGCGACTATAGCAACCCATTGTATCGAAAATGAACATAGGCGCCATGGTGCTCACGGGTAAGCCATAAAGCCAAATGCGTCGGAGGACTCGGCTGATTAGATTGTCAACGATTAATGTTGCCCATCGTGTCTTTAGTGTATAGCCTTTTTTAAAAACGAACGTAGGCGCCATGGTGCTCGCAGGTGAGCCTGGGGCTCTTCGGGTCGCGCAATCGACGAGGTGCCGGCGGCTGCGCCTGCTGCAGTTGTGCCCCTTAACCGCTATGTAGGACGCCAGATTAAAGGGTGCCAAGTGCTAACATACCCGCTCTGGAACTTTGGGCGCCAAACCATGTATTGACTAAAATCGCACCCTCCACCGGCGCTGCCAATAAGAATTTTTTTTTGCAGAAATCTTCTCGGGAGTATTCCATCTACTCTCCAGAGTCCCAATGCGATGAATGGTGACAATACGCAATCGACTTTTAATTTTATAAACCGAATCGCGCCATGCTGTGGCGCCACCCCTGCGAATTTGACTCTTTTTTTTTTTGCAGATACTTCCCAAGGAGTATTCTCAACAACTTCTCAAAGTTTCATGGCGATCGGATGAAAGGAAGGGCTTTGACTGTAACATGTATATACCTAATACTAATCAAAGATTATAATATTGTAATTAAAATGTTAGTGGCTCTTTAAAAGGTGGGAAATTTTGTAAATTGTAACTTTTTGGCTCAAAAGGTTGCCGACCCCTGCCCTAGCCGCTTCTACGCGTGAGGTTTGAACTCTGGACTTTTGGAGTTGAGTATACAAGACAGATAATAATAAACCAAAAAAACGTGTATATAAATAGATTTTATCAAATTTACAGTCCAGGGCAGATTGGGAAGGGTTCAAATTCTGCTCTGTCAGTTTCTAAGTAAAAAAAAAACAAAAAACAATTACACTTATTGGCAGTACGAAAACTTGAAATATTCATAATTTACATTTTTAAGAAAAATCAAATTTCATTACCGTAGCACATGTTAGCGTTAAGTTGTGTTGGTAAATTTTTAATTAACTGATTAGATTAGTGCAAAGGGGTGCGAGTTGAAACATCGTAGGTGCATAGTGACGTGATTTGTTTAACTTACTTAAGCAGATGGTGCAATTTTCACAAAGAGTTGGTGCGGCATATTATCCACACTACAACCCAGACGCCCAGTATTATCCACTCTATCACCCAGACGACCGATATTATCCACTTTATCACCCAGACGCCCCATATTATCCACACTACCAACCAGACGCCCCATATTATCCACACTACCACCCAGACGCCCCATACTATCCACACTACAACCCAGCCGCCCCGTATTATACACACTACCACTCAGACGCCCTATATTATCCACAATATACCTAGACGCCCCATATTATCCCCACTATCATTCAGACGCCCCATATTATCCACACTACCACTCAGACGCCTCATATTATTTATACTACAACCCAGACGCCCCATATTATTTATACTACAACCCAGCCGCCCCGTTTTATCCACACTACCACCCAGACGCCCAATATTATCCACACTACCACCCAGACGCCCCATATTATTTATACTACAACCCAGCCGCCCCGTTTTATCCACACTACCACCCAGACGCCCAATATTATCCCCACTACCACGCAGACGCCCCATATTATTTACACTACAACCCAGCCGCCCCGTTTTATCCACACTACCATCCAGACGCCCAATATTATCCCCACTACCACTCCCACGCCCCATATTATCCACGCTACCAACTAGACGTCTATGATATGCTTTATAAAAACTTTGTGTACGCTGAAAAATGTTCATTCGACACTTAAGTAATGTACAACATACATTGGCGACCTCCATGATCTATCGTCCGTCGTGGGTGGAAAATTGCGATCAAATTTTCGACTACTTCTACCGGACAGATTTTATTTCAAAAGTAGGCCAAGTGCGATGACAATGCATATTGACATAAAAATTAGACTTAATTAGATGCTTAATTAACTTTTAAAATATTAATCATCGTTTTCTTTGTGAATTTCTATTGTTCGTTCTATTGAGTTCATTTGGTGCCTTATTCTTTTATTTACGCAATTTTTTCTATTTAAAAAATATACGTATTAAAAAAAAACCCAATATCACCGTTTCTATTGACGGACTTCTCTGAGAGCGCCGACCCCGTTATTGTTATATGAGATTATACGATAGCGATGAGGGGGTGTATTTGTACTAAGTTTTAGCAGTGATTTTAAACTAATCATGTAATGCATCTACTTATATGATGTAATTAAAAAAAATTGTCGTACTACATGTCGCACTACATGATGTATGACATTCTGTATTACATGCCGAATTATATGATATATTAAGTTCTATATTACATGTCGCATTACATACCGTTTTACATGCCGTATTTCAACTGGCCAGCCTCCCATAATTTGTTGATGCCTTTTGTTAAAATTATCTTTAGATGTGTAAGGACTTCCAGCTTCATTCGTGTCTCTATACAGACAGAGTAAAGGTTGGAGAAAGAGATGTTCCTATAATGGCTAATATCGAGTAAGATGGGAGACAACCGATTGTTAGTGTTGATTTGGGTAAGAAACGTGTTACAGTAAATTTCGACTTAAACATAACAAGGGAAACAACCCATCACTATTTTCCTAAAAATAATACAAAAATTTATTGGCTTGAAAGTTTGAAAAATAGTCATTGTTTTTTTAAAACACAAAATAAGATATTATATTTTACATATAAATTTTTGTTTAATCTTTTTACACTATATATACTTGAATTATTGTTTGACTCTGGACTAAATAGAAAACTATTAATTTATTTTTTTCTTACTTCGCATACAAGCGAATGCTTAAATATTTATGACGAGTAAAATTGCCCGTTGAGGAAGGATACAACGGGCGCTAGGCTGATAGTGCTGTCTCCTTTCTCTAAACTAAAACCACCCCCCCCCTACCCCCCAAAAACCATGTCTACCGTCCCATTCAACGAAATATAATTACATACTTTTTCCAGTGTCCGCCCCCTCCCCGAAATTTCTACCCCCGCCCCCGAAAATTTCACGTACCCCCACCCCTCTCCGGGGAGGAAAAAGTCTGAAAGAAACACTGGTGTCGCGCTTAGCCACTACCCGAAGAATTGCATTAAAGAAATTGCAAGAAAACCACTTTTTAGATTAGACACATTAATTAGGCGGTAATTTTATTATAGAGTATCGATAAAGAAATTTCTTTTGAGTTAGGGAGGGGGGGGGGGGGAGCTCAGACGTTCTGACGCGGGGGTGGGGCTTCGCCCCTACCCGAAGAATTGTATGAAAGAAACTCTTCACGCAAACCACTTAGATTAGACTAAATTTCCTTTTTATTCAATGTTTACTCGAGAATCAATGACGTCATATTACTGTGTGCACTCTCCGGCTTGAAATTATTTTCTACTCTACCCGAAGAATTGTGTGCAAGAAACTCTTCACAGCAAACCATTTAGATTAGACAAAATTGCCTTTTTTATTCAATGTTTACTCGAGAATCAATGACGTCATATTACTCCGGCTTGAGATTATTTTCTACTCTATGCTAAATGTGACCGCGTCATACTTCGTTTTTCGAATTACTATGCATGTTTTTAATTTCCTTGTGTTTTCTCTAGAGCGTTCTTGTCAGATACATAGATAGATACACAGATAGATACACAGACAGCGAAACTATTAGTATTAATGCTCCAGCTCCCGCGACGCATCCGTTATATCATAATGGAGATGATGTATTGTTGATGCTTTTTTCCCACGTTTTCTTTAACGCTTGCATTATTGTGATGTATAGCATTTATTTTCTACTTTTTAGTTCAATCAGAAAACGTGGGTTTTTTAAAACTTTTTTAATGATAGTTATTTAAAAATAAAGAACACAAAAAATAAGCTTCCTATTAAGGCACAGATTTGGTTTTCGTAGTCATTGCTTGTGTTATTTCTGTTTTTCTCAAAAGCCCTTCACCAAGTAACCTGCAACACGATAGTCTGCTTGTCAACCAACTGCGCTATAAATAAGATGCCTTTTAACCCGACCACTAATGGAGGACAACCTTCACCTTTCTATCGATATGGATGCAGCTAAACCACCAACGAAAGAACGTAAAATTTCAGCTTCTCCCAGCACTAATCCTGTACTTAATCATTTGTCTGGCATTAGTCTGGCATTACTCTGACGGTCAATGAGATTCCGTGCCAGTTTATCTGCTGTCTATGTTGTTGTAATTAAGTCCCCACGGACCGCCCGATAACCTGTACTTGCTTGACTGGACCCCGATGATGTAGTTTTGATTGGTTGCGTTAGGTGGATGATGTTGTCGTGGGATGATCACGTGGGATGATCACGTGGGGAGATCACGCAACATAACGAGATTGTTTATAGGATAATCACAGGACTTAATATAAATGGTTAGCCTACTGCTAGTGTTTGATGTTAGTTTTAGATAATCTTATTGGTTAGTAATGTTGTACTCTATACTAACAGTTACGGCTATTATTATTTTGTTAATCCCCTAAATAACGGAGAGCCGATCACATTGAGTCATAAAGACTTAATTACAGATATCGATAGTACATTTACAAGCTCTTTTATAAACTTGCTTTCTCGTGATTATTGCTTACTGCTTAACGTTTCGTCATGGGTCGAAACGGGTGAACCAAATTTCGACCACTATTATTATATAATTATATTTTACAAAAATTATTTATTTTCTACTTTTTAGTGCATTAAACCATCTTTTTTTTTTTTTTTTTTTTACCTTTTTAGTGCATTAAAATAGAAAAGGTTTTTATTAAAACGTTTTTTAATATAATTTTTTAAAGGTCTCTGCTCTGTAACTACGTACAGTGGTTTTCTATGAGAAAAAGTGTTAGGTCACCATTATTAGAAACGAGAAAAAATGGCCCGTTGAGGAAGGATACAACGGGCGCTAGGTTGACAGTGCTGTCTATTTTGTCTAAACTAAAACCAAAACCAAAATCACCACCTTAATTTAATTTGACCGGAAACGAAAAATTACATTGAAAACGGATTTTTATCCAGAATCGGTACTTTAATTTATACAAAATATAGTCATAGGCATATCTCTAAACCATACACCAAATGTCATTCATGACAAAAGTCGCATTTAGAGTTTCTTTCAGGCAATAAACTTTTCAAGTATATATATACAGTGACAATTTATATATATATATATATATATATATATATATATATATACATATATTGTTACTGTATAGTTAGCTACTGTGACCAGTAGCAAACAAATACCTCTCCGGGGTTGAAAATGTAGGGCGGGGGATAGTAAGGGGTGCACTGAGATGTTCCAGAAGTGACGTGACAAACGTCAGCCCCTTTCCCCCCATATTGACGTCACACTTACAAACCCCACCCCAAACGGCAACTGTATTCTGACTTCTTTTTTTTTTTTTATTTCAAAGAATCATTTTTTAAAACAAGCCAAAATAACTGCTAACGTTTAGTCTTAAAGATTACTTTAAATAGTTTCACGTCGCGTTTTTTAATACCCCCGCCCACGCCACTTTTTGTCAAAGACAGAGTTTCTTCCAGGCATCTCTTCGGAGCCCCCCCCCCCAACCCAAAAGTCTACCCCCCCCCCCCCCTCCGCGAACGAAATGGAATTTATATAGAAAATATATTTTTCTAACAAAGTCCGCCCCCCCCCCCCCCGAACATTTTAATCCGTCCCCCTCCCCGAAAACTTCAAGTGCCCCCCCCCACCCCACGGAGAAAAAAGGTCTGGAAGAAACACTGGTCAAAGGTGTCTTAAAGTTGTTTTTCGCAATAACAAACAAAAATGAGCGACAGATTCACTTTAGCCCAGCTGGTAGCCAGATCAATTTTCACACATCTCAACCAAAACATCCTACACAATTAAATTAGATCAATCTCAACCACTGGCAATCTTTACAAATCTGATTTGTACGAGATGAATGTACACTCACAATTCTTGGTTTAGACATCATTACTCTTCTTTATTTCTTTTTCCCCGTGTCTCTCAGCAATTAATTAGATTGATTCCAGCAGTTTAATTAGCTTGTTAAAAAAAAAAAAAAAACTCGACTGGTCTCAAGGGGAAAGAACCCAGTGTGCAGATGAATGAGAAAAATGGAATTAAATGAAAAAAAAATGTTTGGTCTAATGTAGGGGTAGGACAGCTGCGTTAAAAATTATAATTCTTTTGACCCTGACATTGGATTTCATTGATGTTGGCCACGCGATGTCCTGCTTGTTTATAGCTGATTCAATGTTGTATGTGTCGGCTAGAGGCGGGGGGGGGGGAGGGAGTTGTAATGTGGGGGTGGGGGAAATGGCTTGTGCCAACTGTGGTGAAAGAATATCTGTGTGTGTCTCTGTGTCTGTGTGTCTCTGTGTCTGTGTGTCTGTGTGTGTGTGTATGTGTGTAAAGGGAAAAAAATAACTTCTTTCCAAGACAACACATTTTTCAATCTATTCAATTTAAAATAAATGGTCAGATGATAGAGCTTACGACTACTAACCCGAAAGTCTCGAGTTCGGATCCCTCTCTCGCGTCGGTAGTACATCCCTGAGTCAGCCTAAATTTGATGGGTACGGCACCTACTCACGGTAGGGTACAAAAAACGTCTGTCCTTAGTGCTGACCACACCATCACGCTGTAGGTGTGGTCAAAGAAACAAATTAACTCTACTTCACCTGCCCATGTGTTTTGAGCCCGAACTATAAAAGATAATATTTTTTTAAAGGGAAATAATCAGATTAAGATCGATAACATTCGCGAAAGCTTGTTTGTCATGCATCACGTGGTTTGTGTTGGTTGTTGGACAAAGAGGTCGCAGGTCGAACTACACTCATCCAGATCGTTTGTAGCAAATTTATGTGCGATCATTATAAAACAAACAAAACAACAATATTCAATTTATATCAGAATCAAATGCAACACAAATATACAAGCTTCCCACGCTAGCCAATGAAAACATATTATTTGTTCACGTGACTTTAAAACCCACAGCTTCCGTTTTTATTTAAATATTTCAAATCTTCTATAACACCCAATTTTTCTCCTGCTTGATGCGTGTTTTGGATGTCATGTTTCTGAAGACAACTCTCCCCCCCCCCCCCCCCATCCCTCATAATCTCTGGAAGACACGACTGGTTTTTTCGATGGCAGAATCCTTGGGAAAATATCCGTTGAGAAAAGATTACATTTTTAGAATGACAGAACTTACATTTTTCTGTGATACCTTTTTATATTTACTTTCAGCTTCTGTAGCAGAAGAAAACAATCTCTCTCTCTCTCTCTCTCTCTCTCTCTCTCTCTCTCTCTCTCTCTCTCTATATATATATATATATATATATATATATATATATATATATATATATATATATATAGCGTGCAAACATCTGTTGTGGCTGTCATTGTAACTTCTGTAAAAGGTAGCCTACTCATTTATTGTTGATCATCTGAAGTAGCCACAATAACACTGCTACCATGCTACACCATCCCTGCCGTGTCCAATAAACTCAAGGGCTAATTCTGGAGTTGAAGGAGAAACGCCAATCAAACCTGGATTATATAAAACGCGAAATAAGATTAAAAACAGGGGCGGAACTACCATACCGCCAGACCCCGCAATGCGGGGGAGCCCAGGACGTTTAGGGGCCCAGTTCCGACCAAAAAGCAATGATTTTTTTTTTCAAAAATTATGTTTTTCATGCATCTTGAAAGTGGTTTTGTAAAAAAAAAAAAACAGGTCTATTATAGCAGAGATTGTTGCGTAGAAAAATATTTTAAAATCTACAAGAGCTATAGTTTGAAAGGTAGGTAAACATTCACACTACTTGCATGACTTACTGCCCTTGTTTAAAATAGGGATGCCCACGAAGCTCATTTTAATAGTTTTGTACTATGTAAATTAAAAAGCAATTGATTCTCTGAATTGTTACTTAAATAAGACGTACTATACAATAGTATAGCTATAAAAATCAATGTTTTCAAAATTGATATTATAAAAGCTAAAAATGAAAAAAATAAACATAACGCGAGAAACCATTCGCGAATCAAGCTAACGTCTTTACATATTTTTGACCAGTATATTTTAGGATACTAATCGTTTATTGTTACTTGGAACTAAATTTATTCTGGTTGTTCTCTCAGAATGGTTATATATTGCAGTGAAGTAGACTAAATAACTCATATAGGATATAGAATATATTTATATATATATATATATATATATATATATATATATATATATATATATATATATATATATATAGATAGATAGATATATATATATATATAGATATATATATATATATAGGGGGGCCCTAGTTTTTTCTTTGCGGGGGAGCCTTTGATTTCTAGTTCCGCCACTGATTACAAAGCTAATTATTTTAATGGCATGATTTTATCCCTTAACCCAACCTAAATTTAAATAAAATTTGTAAAAATCCCTCAAAACCATTAAATAAATGAACGTCATTCTTTGTAATCAGCTCTTTAAAATTTTATTATAATCGTATTGTTTTTCTATTAGATTTTATTTTTAGTAACATGACCCCAAGGCAATTATAATCACATGCTATTGATTCTTTTGTTAGTACATACACTTTAAAACTCCATACATTCTTACCAATTTAGTTCATATTTTTCTTCATCTGCTGAACCCAGAGACATTTGAACTGCTTCACCTGCGCCAAACCCTGTCAGATGAGTACTTTATTATGTACTCATTGAGTACTTTATTAGGTACTTATTGAGTACTTTATTAGGTACTTATTGATTACTTTATTAGGTACTTATTAAGTACTTTATTAGGTACTTATTGAGTACTTTATTAGGTACTTATTGACTACTTTATTAGGCACTTATTGAGTACTTTATTAGGAACTTATTGAGTACTTTATTAGGTACTTATTGAGTACTTTATTAGGTACTTATTGAGTACTTTATTAGGTACTTATTGAGTACTTTATTAGGTACATATTGAGTACTTTATTAGGTACTTAGGAGTACTTTATTAGGTACTGAAGGCTCAAAGTACGTGCAGTTGTGTTTGATGATACAAATTTATTCTTATATAACAAAGTTATACCAGCCCAGTTGTACCCAGCCCAGTTCAATGTTTTAAGTTGATTGAAACTTTTAAATTTATTACCTTGTTTGATAGATTGCATTGTTGTTAAGTTGATTGAAATCACCAGTATTTGTTAGGTTAATTTAAGTCAAAGCACTATAATTTGTTATGTAAGAAAAATTAAAACCCAACATTTTGTTATGATTAGTGAAAGTATTGTTATGTGTTTATTAAGTTACAACAATACTTGTAAAACTATTTTTTTATCTTCATTTTGTAACCACATCATTCGCCTTTCTTTACGTAACAACGAACCATAACTCTAGTAAATAAAAATAAATTATATATATTTTTTAAAGAGAAAATTGGCTTGTCATTGGATAATTGAATTATTTTTAGACAGCCCTTTACTGCTGATGTGTGGTACTTATATAGATGAGTAACTGAGTTATCTGTCTAGACCAGTTTAAAGTTTGAGGGGTGGGGGTGCAGGGAGGTGGGTGATATAGTTGTCCCAGTTTCTACCTTCGGGAATTGGGTCTGATGCGGTAGATAAAGGTTGAAACTATTTCATTAAAGTTGGCCACATCAAAAGAATTAAGGGGTTGCTAATATATATTTTACTTATATATCTTTTAAATGTAAATTAGATATTAAAGGTTGATTAGCTATACTTTTAAAATTAAAATGTCTAAAAACGAAACATCTATTGGTCTAAAAAATATAGATTTTATATGATTGGGATTTTAGGAAATTTTTAAATGGTAACTGGACTTGTAATTGGTGAACATAGAGTGACGTCATTAGGACTTGACAGTACTGAATTCTACTAATGTACTTGGTCATGCTGAATGTAAAGAATATGGCATGGCTAAGGATAAGGGTAGGTGTAGGAGTGGATTAGGGTTAGGATTATGGTTGGGGAGAGTAATAGGTTTGTACTTGGATTAGGGTAGGGGATAGAAATAGAGTTAAGACTCACATCGGGGCTCGTTTTGGGTAAGGGCATTGAATAAAGTTAGGGTTAGGATTAGCATTAAGGCTAGATATGGATTAGTGCTTTGAAGAGAGTTAGGGCTAGGATTTGCATTAGGGCTGGAATTAGATTCGGGGTATGCTTAGCGTGAGGGCTAGGATTATGACAATTGTATTCGTGTAGCAACATTAAAAGTGTTATTTCGACCACGTTTTCGCGGACGCACTATGAAGTACAACGATAATTTTGGTGAAATTTAACTGAGTTAAAAAGCCTGCATTCATTATTTCATCAAAAGCTTTTCACCAAGTAACCTGCAACACGTTAGTCTGCCTGTCAACCAACTGCGCTATAAATAGGATGACCTTTAACCTGACCTTCACCTTTCTGTCGATATGGATGCAGCTAAACCTGTACTTAATCATTTCTCTGGCATTAGTCTGCCATTAGTGTTTGAGTGAATTTCAACATAAACATAACAAGGGAGACAACCCATCACTATTTTCCTAAAATTAATACAAAAATGTATTGGCTTGAAAATTTGAAAGATAGTCATTGTTTTTTTATATCACAAACTTAGTTATTATATTTCACATATAAATGTTTGTTTAATCTTATTACATTATGTATACTCGAATTATTGTTTGACTCTAGACTAAATAGAAAACTATTAGCTGTATTGCTTTCTTAATCCGCAGACAAACGAATGCTTACGTTTAGCCAATGCTCCTCCTCCTCACCCTACTCGTCATCCGTTATATCATAAAGGAGATGATTTATTGTCGATGATTGTCTAAAAAAAAGAATACCAAAAAATTAGCTTCCTATTAAGGCAAAGATTTAGTTTTCGAAGTCATTTCTTGTGATATTTCCGTTTTTATCAACAGCTTTTCACCAAGTAACCTACAACACGATAGTCTGCTTGTCAACCAACTGCGCTATAAATTCGATGACCTTTAACCCGATCACTAATGGAGGACAACCTTCACCTTTCTATCGATATGGCTGTAGCTAAACCACCAATGAACGAACGTAAAATTTCAGCTTCTCCCAGCACTAATCCTGTACTTAATCATTTGTCTGGCATTAGTGTGGCACAGTGTTTCTTCCAGACTTTCTTCGGGGGGGGGGGGGGGGGGCGGACACTGTTGAAAGTATATATTTTCTATATAAATTGTATAAATTTCATTTCGTTCGGGGAAGGGGGGGGGGGCGGTAAAATTTTTTCGGGGGGCCTTAGACCCCCCTCCCCCCCCCCCCCCCCCCCCCCCGAAGAGATCCCTGGAAGAAACTCTAGTGTGGCATTAGTGTTTGAGTAAATTTCAGCATAAACATATCAAGGGAAACAACCAATCACTATTTTCCTAAAAATAATACAAACATTTATTGGCTAAAAGTTTGAAAGACAGATAATAATAAACAAAAAAGAATGTGTGTATAAATAGATTTTCTGATATTTATAGTCTTAGGGAAGATTGGGAAGGGTTTAAATTCTGCTCTGTCAGTTTCTAAGTTTAAAAAAAAAAATACACCTATTGGAAGTACAAAAAGTTGAAATATTCAAAATTTACATTTTTAAGAAAAATTAAATTTCCTTAGCGTAGCACATGTTAGCGTTAAGTAGGCGTTGGTTAATTTTTAATTAACTAATTAGATGAGTGCATTGGGGGTGCGAGTTGAAACATCGTAGCTGGCAGGTGCATGGTGACGTCATTTGTTTAACTTAATTACACAGATTATGCAATTTTCACACTAGACGCTCCATATTATCCCCACTACCACCCAGACGCTCCATATTATACACACTACCACCTAGACGCCCCATGTCATCCGCAGCAACATTAAGACGCCCCATATTATCCACACTACCACTCAAACGCCCCATATTAACCACAATACCACCCAGACGCCCCATATCATCCACAGCAACACTCAGACGCCAAATATTATCCCCACTACCACCCAGACGCCACATATTAACCACACCACACTACCACCCTGACGCCCCATATTATCCTACTATCACCTAGATACACTATTATCCACACAACCAAAAGAAAAACAACAACAATACTATTGTCTGTTTGTTATCTGTCTGTAAGTGTGTACTTTAGTTTAACACTGTTTGAGTTAGGTTGACGAAATGTCATAACTAAGAATTATACAAAAAAATGTAGATTTCTATTAACTGTTGATAAATGGGAGTGGCATTTACACTACTTTAGGTTTTTCAAAAACATCAATTTGAGTATCGTTTCAGTTAGTTGGACAAAATTCTGTACACAGAAGTAAGTTATTATTTGCTGGATTCTTTCAAATTTTGAGTAATCTTGAGAGGAAGTAGTACTTTAATCTACTTTCTAAAAAAGGGCAAAAAAAAGAATGCAGCAAATTATCTATCTTGATTCCTCTGTCTATCGTCCGTCATGGACGAAACTTGCGATCAAAATTTGGACTACTTCTATCGGATAGATTTATTTCAAAATTATTAAGTAGGCCCAGCGCGATGACAATGCATTGTGACATAAAAATGAGACTTAATTATATGCTTAATTTACTTTTTAAATATTAATCAACGTTTTTTTATACAGATCTAATTTGTCCGCTCTTTGATTTCATTTGGTGCCTAATTCTTTTTTTTACAGAATTTTTTTTCTATTTAAAAAACCACAAAAAACAACAACAAAAAAACAACACGTTTCTATTGACGGACTGCTCTGAAAGCGCCAAACCCGTTATTGTTATATAAGAGTATTCAATAAAGATAAGGGGATGTATTTATTAAATTTAAGTTTTAGTTGTGATTTTAAACTAATCATGTAATGCATCTACTTATACGATGTAATAAACAAATTGCCGTACTACATGTCGCACTACATGTCGTATGACATTCTGTATCACACGTCGAATTACATGATATATTACGTTCTATATTACATTTCGCATTACATACCGTATTACATGCCGTATTTCAACTGGCCAGTCTCCCATAATGTGTTGATGCCTTTTGTTAAAATTATCTTTAGATGTGTAAGACACGTTTTAAATGGACTGCCAGCTTCATTCGTGTCTCTATACAGACAGAGCAAAGGTTGGAGAAAGAGATGCTTCTATGATGGCTAATGTCGGGTAAGATGGGAGACCACCGACTGTTAGTGTTGGTTTGGGTAAGAAACGTGTTATAGTAAATTTCGACAAAAACATGACAAGGGAAACAACCCATCACTATTTTCCTAAAAACGATCCAAAAATTTATTGGCTTAAAAATTTGAAAGATAGTCATTGTTTTTTAAAATCACAAACTTATATATTATATTTTACATATAAATGTTTGTTTAGTCTTATTACATTATATATACTCGAATTATTGTTTGACTCTAGACTAAATAGAAAGCTATTAGCTGTATTGCTTTCTTGATCTCAGACAAGCAAATGCTTACGATTTAAATATGCTCTCCTCCTTACACCTACTACGCCTCCGTTATATTACAAAGGAGATGATTTATTGTCGATGATTGTCTAAAATAATGAATACCAAAAAATAAGTTTCCTATTAAGGCAAAGATTTAGTTTTCGAAGTCTTTTGTTGTGTTATTTCTGTTTTTATCCAAAGCTTTTCACCAAGTACCCTACAACACGATAGTCTGCTTGTCAACCAACTGCGCTATAAATACGATGACCCTTAACCCGACCACTAATGGAGGACAACCTTCACCTTTCTATCGATATGTCTGCAGCTAAACACCAATGAACGAACGTAAAATTTCAGCTTCTCCCAGCACTAATCCTGTACTTAATCATTTGTCTGGCATTAGTCTGGCATTACTCTGACGGTCAATGAGATTCCGTGCCAGTTTATCTGCTGTCTATGTTGTTGTAATTAAGTCCCCACGGACCGCCCGATGACCTGTACTTGCTTGACTGGACCCTGATGATGCAGTTAGTAGTATATTAGGTCACTTTTGGGTAGTATGGGTGAGCAGGATGCGGATGCGGATGCGGATGCGGAACAAAGGCTATATAGGAAAATACTCACCCAGCCTGGGACAATGACATATAGCAAAATACTCACCCACCTGGGTAAGTGGGTGAGCAGCCTGGGACAACGAGATATAGTAAAATACTCCCTGGGTGAGCAGGAGGTACACCGACATATAGCAAAATACTCACCCACCTGGGTGAGGGTGGGTGAGCAGGTGGCGCAGCCTGGGACAATGACATATAGGAAAATACTCACCCACCTGGGTGAAGGTGGGTGAGGGTGGGTGAGCAGCCTGGGACAATGAGATATAGTAAAATACTCACCCACCCTAGAGTGGGGGATGCGGATGCGGAGTAGGTCAGTAGGTCACCTTTTGGTGACCTTGTGACGTAATTAGTAACATTATGACGTAATCAGTGACCTAGTTACGTAATTTTAATGTGTTTTTTAATTAGTTTTAATGAGTTTTTTAAATTTTAATTAATTTTTGACCTAGTTACGTAATTTTATTGTTTTTTAATTAATTTGATTTTAATTACTTTGTTTGTGTTTTGTTTGTTTATTTTTAATAAGTTTAATTAATTCGATTTTTTATTTATTTTGTATTTGTTTGATTTTAACTTTTTAATTATTTTTATTTTGTTTATTTTTAATTTAATTATTTTATTTTTAATAAGTTTAATTAATTTGATTTTTATTTATTTTGTATCTAGTTACGTAATTTTAATTTTATTTTATAATTAGTTTGAATTTTTATTGACTAGTTATGTAATTTAATTACTTTGATTGTTTAATTAGTTTGTTTACTTGTTGTTTAATTTAATTACTTTGTTTATATTGTGTAATTTTTATTAACGAGTTACGTAATTTGCTTATTTGTTTGAAATTCATTTTAATTAATTTGATTTTAATTACTTTGTTTAATTTATTTATTTGATATATTTCTTTTCTTTGTTGTTTAATTTTGTTGGTTTGTTTATTTGGTTGTATGTATGTTTTAAATTCTCCCCCTACAACGAACGTGTACAAAAAACAGGTTAAATTCTCCACAACAACGAACGTTACAAACATAGAACATCCATTAAAGATAACGATCAGCCACAGCTGTTACGTATCGACCCGCCCGCGAAGTTTTCTCACCGCTGCCCGTTTTAATGGGAATGTATTGATCGCAGCCGCTGGCCCATCACAGCATGATGTCCCACCTAATTAAATTTTTTGTTATGCTTCACCGAGTTACCCCCGCTCGGTTGACGGGTTATGGTAATTAACGACATACATTAAGTAGCTTTCCGCGAAGCACTTAGGTCATTATGCAACAGCTGTTGTGCGACAGCTGGTGCTGTAATTAGGCCGTTCAACCGGATAAATGACCGCGAAAATTGTGTTCTAATCACTTCAACTTCGGACTTCAAATCAAGCGTCACCGCGACTTATCCAGCCTGCGACCTCTGTTGACTCCTGAGACTAAACCCACGCCTGCTTTACCAACCATCACATCCACCTAACCCTATACGGACCACATCTTTTGTGCGTGTTTATTCTATTAAAGGTAAGGTTAATATTACTTTTTGTTTTAAGGGAGCTAACCCCATTAAAATACCCTTTAAATAAATATGTATCTAAATAAGTAGTCATATGTATTCCTTTTAGTGTACAACCGACCCTACGAGACAGACTAACCATCGACCGAACCTATTGAACTACCTACCCATCCCCGAGGCACCCACTGAACCAAACGTTCCAGCTACATCCAACTACACCATTTCGGATCTCCACACACAGCTAACTTCACGTTCAGCTTACGCGTTCAAACCCATAGGTACGTTCATTTTTAATTTTGTTTTAAGTATGATTTTTGTTTCATGCATTTTATTTTATGTATTTATTTTTATTCTACAGCCAGTGACCTACCCAGTCATCCAACTACTAGACACTTCGTCAATAATGCAAACCGCCCAGTCTACCACCCATCCAGCCATGAGCCGTAACAAGTGTGACATATGCAACCGTGTGTTCACCCGCAAAGACGGTTTGACAAGACATCACGACTCTGTTCACCGCCGACAAGGACATCTCTGTACAACATGCGGGAATCTATTTACACGACTTGACAATTTAACAAGACATTGTAAAACAACACACACCAACCAAACATCACCGACCGACACCCCATCAGCAACCGATAGACAAACTCCACAACCACTATACGTGACCGACAGACAAACCATGCAACCCCTAGCAGCGATCCAAACAACTCGTACCATGACCAACACTATTCCATTAAAGCGACATACGATGTATGACGACATACCAAACAACAAACGCGTAAAGACTAACAACGACAGTAACGTTAATTCACACACCACTATTTTTCCTGTAGACGACCTACCCATGATACGTTATACATGTGACATATGTGAGCATGCATTCACCTGCAAACATGGTTTGAAACGACATCACGATACGGCACACAGACGACGAAGACATACATGTAGAGAATGTTTGCAAGAATTTACAAGAAAATATAATTTAACGAACCACTATAAAATACCACACACCATCAAAACATTACCAGACGACACATCAGCGACCGACACGAATATCCCATAGGATGACTTCTCACAGACATCTCCTTACACCCAACACAGAAACTCACTTTCTTACTTTTATATTAAAAGACAAGTAGACACAATGTGACATCTCCCCTAGACTGTAGACCGATGAGGTTGTTTTTATTCAATAAAAATTTATTATATATGGTCTTTTGTGATTTTTTAATGTGTTATTGTTTTGTTACTTGTCCCTGAAAGTTATGTAACTCGGTATCCTGTATAAGAGGTATGACTGGAATCAAAATCACGGGAGAGAACGTGACGTACATCGCGATATTTGAAAACAGGGCGATGTTTAACCTCAACCAAAAAAGACAATGAACCTAGAAGGAAGACGAATATATATCTTAGTCTTGCAGCAGATTACCTTCCCATGTTCGCTTTAGTATTACAGTTTTCATCAAACTTCTTTTTGACTTGAACTTCGTTAATTTTTAAGAAAGTTTACTTATACATAATACATTACGTCTAATGACAATTTTTTATTTTTACCACTCAATGTATTTTCTTTTTCTATATCTTACATTGTCATCTTAATTTTTGATCACCTTAGTAAAAATTTGCTTAAGATTATAAACTTCAAGTTTTAAAAAACAACAACGTTATAGTACGTCGTGTCAAATGACACACCGTTTAAAATGTCTACATTTAAAGTTCACCAAAATAATGACGTAAAATCTAAATATGATATGACGTTAGCATACATATCATTCAACCTAATCACTCTAAAGTACAAATCAATAATTTTTATTGATTAAGGGGCTGGGTGAGTTATTTTTATCACTATTCGCCCTTCCCCTTCCCTTTGTCCGCAACCCCGTTCCCCTTCTCCCATCCAACCTTGCGTCATCACACTAACCTCAATACCAACCGTTAGATAAACAGACCGTACTACTACTACCTGCACTATACCTATTCCATTTAAGAGACAAAGGCTGTATGACAATCCTACAGACAAATATTTATTCAACTAATATTACAACCCCCTAGAAACCACTCCAACAGACTGGGATACATAACTTGTAGACACCACTCCTCGTTGAATATCTCTTGCACCCTACCTACATCGACAACTTTGTCCGCCGCCCTCGCCCCCGTCCCTAGTATGAACTCGGTTACCAACAATTTCAAAACATGCATGTTCCGAGTTCAAAACCAACCTTCACCGACACTACTATGAACTCGGCCCCTAACACTTCCAAAACATGCCTGTACTAACTTTGAAACCACCATCGGTGAAAACTTCACCGACCTTAGTATGGACTCTACACCTACCGATTCCAAAACATGCATGTTCCGAGTTCAAAACCAACCTTCACCGACACTAGTATGAACTCGGCTACCAACAATTCCAAAACATGCATGTTCTGAGTTCAAAACCAACCTTCACCGACACTAGTATGAACTCGGCTACCAACAATTCCCAAACATGCATGTAACAACTTTCCAACCTGCCTCAGTGCTAACAAAATTCCCCGACCCTAGTATGAACTCGACTGCCATCAATTCCTAAACATCCATGTACCAACTTTGTAACCTACCTCGGTGAAAACTTCACCGACCTTAGTTTAACTCTACCTAACAATTCCAATGATGCATATACGAACTTTGTAACCTGCCTCGGTGAAAACACCCCCGTCCCTAGTCTGAACTCGGTTACCAACAATTTCAAAACATGCATGCTCCGAGTTCAAAACCAACCTTCACCGACACTAGTATGAACTCGGCTACCAACAATTCCTAAACATGCATGTACCAACATGCCTCGGTGTTAACAAAAACTCCCCTGACCCTAGTATGAACTCGGTTACCAACAATTTCAAAACATACATGTTCCGAGATCAAAACCAACCTTCACCGACACTAGTATGAACTCGGCTACCATCAATTCCTAAACATGCATGTGCCAACTTTGCAACCTGCCTCAGTGTTAGCAAAACTCCCCGACCCTAGTATGGACTCTACACCTACCGATTCCAAAACATGCATGTTCCGAGTTCAAAACCAACCTCGGTGAAAACTTCACCGACCTTAGTTTAACTCTCCCTAACAATTCCAAAACATGTATGGTCTAGATTCGAACCCTGCCTCGGTGAAAACGTCACCGACTCGTGTATAAAATCTGTCCCAACCAACTCCAAACCTTCCCTGGGCACCCGAATAAAAATAACTCACCCAGCCCCTTAATCAATAAAAATTATTGATTTGTACTTTAGAGTGATTAGGTTGAATGATATGTATGCTAACGTCATATCATATTTAGATTTTACGTCATTATTTTGGTGAACTTTAAATGTAGACATTTTAAACGGTGTGTCATTTGACACGACGTACTATAACGTTGTTGTTTTTTAAAACTTGAAGTTTATAATCTTAAGCAAATTTTTACTAAGGTGATCAAAAATTAAGATGACAATGTAAGATATAGAAAAAGAAAATACATTGAGTGGTAAAAATAAAAAATTGTCATTAGACGTAATGTATTATGTATAAGTAAACTTTCTTAAAAATTAACGAAGTTCAAGTCAAAAAGAAGTTTGATGAAAACTGTAATACTAAAGCGAACATGGGAAGGTAATCTGCTGCAAGACTAAGATATATATTCGTCTTCCTTCTAGGTTCATTGTCTTTTTTGGTTGAGGTTAAACATCGCCCTGTTTTCAAATATCGCGATGTACGTCACGTTCTCTCCCGTGATTTTGATTCCAGTCATACCTCTTATACAGGATACCGAGTTACATAACTTTCAGGGACAAGTAACAAAACAATAACACATTAAAAAATCACAAAAGACCATATATAATAAATTTTTATTGAATAAAAACAACCCCATCGGTCTACAGTCTAGGGGAGATGTCACATTGTGTCTACTTGTCTTTTAATATAAAAGTAAGAAAGTGAGTTTCTGTGTTGGGTGTAAGGAGATGTCTGTGAGAAGTCATCCTATGGGATATTCGTGTCGGTCGCTGATGTGTCGTCTGGTAATGTTTTGATGGTGTGTGGTATTTTATAGTGGTTCGTTAAATTATATTTTCTTGTAAATTCTTGCAAACATTCTCTACATGTATGTCTTCGTCGTCTGTGTGCCGTATCGTGATGTCGTTTCAAACCATGTTTGCAGGTGAATGCATGCTCACATATGTCACATGTATAACGTATCATGGGTAGGTCGTCTACAGGAAAAATAGTGGTGTGTGAATTAACGTTACTGTCGTTGTTAGTCTTTACGCGTTTGTTGTTTGGTATGTCGTCATACATCGTATGTCGCTTTAATGGAATAGTGTTGGTCATGGTACGAGTTGTTTGGATCGCTGCTAGGGGTTGCATGGTTTGTCTGTCGGTCACGTATAGTGGTTGTGGAGTTTGTCTATCGGTTGCTGATGGGGTGTCGGTCGGTGATGTTTGGTTGGTGTGTGTTGTTTTACAATGTCTTGTTAAATTGTCAAGTCGTGTAAATAGATTCCCGCATGTTGTACAGAGATGTCCTTGTCGGCGGTGAACAGAGTCGTGATGTCTTGTCAAACCGTCTTTGCGGGTGAACACACGGTTGCATATGTCACACTTGTTACGGCTCATGGCTGGATGGGTGGTAGACTGGGCGGTTTGCATTATTGACGAAGTGTCTAGTAGTTGGATGACTGGGTAGGTCACTGGCTGTAGAATAAAAATAAATACATAAAATAAAATGCATGAAACAAAAATCATACTTAAAACAAAATTAAAAATGAACGTACCTATGGGTTTGAACGCGTAAGCTGAACGTGAAGTTAGCTGTGTGTGGAGATCCGAAATGGTGTAGTTGGATGTAGCTGGAACGTTTGGTTCAGTGGGTGCCTCGGGGATGGGTAGGTAGTTCAATAGGTTCGGTCGATGGTTAGTCTGTCTCGTAGGGTCGGTTGTACACTAAAAGGAATACATATGACTACTTATTTAGATACATATTTATTTAAAGGGTATTTTAATGGGGTTAGCTCCCTTAAAACAAAAAGTAATATTAACCTTACCTTTAATAGAATAAACACGCACAAAAGATGTGGTCCGTATAGGGTTAGGTGGATGTGATGGTTGGTAAAGCTGGCGTGGGTTTAGTCTCAGGAGTCAACAGAGGTCGCAGGCTGGATAAGTCGCGGTGACGCTTGATTTGAAGTCCGAAGTTGAAGTGATTAGAACACAATTTTCGCGGTCATTTATCCGGTTGAACGGCCTAATTACAGCACCAGCTGTCGCACAACAGCTGTTGCATAATGACCTAAGTGCTTCGCGGAAAGCTACTTAATGTATGTCGTTAATTACCATAACCCGTCAACCGAGCGGGGGTAACTCGGTGAAGCATAACAAAAAATTTAATTAGGTGGGACATCATGCTGTGATGGGCCAGCGGCTGCGATCAATACATTCCCATTAAAACGGGCAGCGGTGAGAAAACTTCGCGGGCGGGTCGATACGTAACAGCTGTGGCTGATCGTTATCTTTAATGGATGTTCTATGTTTGTAACGTTCGTTGTTGTGGAGAATTTAACCTGTTTTTTGTACACGTTCGTTGTAGGGGGAGAATTTAAAACATACATACAACCAAATAAACAAACCAACAAAATTAAACAACAAAGAAAAGAAATATATCAAATAAATAAATTAAACAAAGTAATTAAAATCAAATTAATTAAAATGAATTTCAAACAAATAAGCAAATTACGTAACTCGTTAATAAAAATTACACAATATAAACAAAGTAATTAAATTAAACAACAAGTAAACAAACTAATTAAACAATCAAAGTAATTAAATTACATAACTAGTCAATAAAAATTCAAACTAATTATAAAATAAAATTAAAATTACGTAACTAGATACAAAATAAATAAAAATCAAATTAATTAAACTTATTAAAAATAAAATAATTAAATTAAAAATAAACAAAATAAAAATAATTAAAAAGTTAAAATCAAACAAATACAAAATAAATAAAAAATCGAATTAATTAAACTTATTAAAAATAAACAAACAAAACACAAACAAAGTAATTAAAATCAAATTAATTAAAAAACAATAAAATTACGTAACTAGGTCAAAAATTAATTAAAATTTAAAAAACTCATTAAAACTAATTAAAAAACACATTAAAATTACGTAACTAGGTCACTGATTACGTCATAATGTTACTAATTACGTCACAAGGTCACCAAAAGGTGACCTACTGACCTACTCCGCATCCGCATCCCCCACTCTAGGGTGGGTGAGTATTTTACTATATCTCATTGTCCCAGGCTGCTCACCCACCCTCACCCACCTTCACCCAGGTGGGTGAGTATTTTCCTATATGTCATTGTCCCAGGCTGCGCCACCTGCTCACCCACCCTCACCCAGGTGGGTGAGTATTTTGCTATATGTCGGTGTACCTCCTGCTCACCCAGGGAGTATTTTACTATATCTCGTTGTCCCAGGCTGCTCACCCACTTACCCAGGTGGGTGAGTATTTTGCTATATGTCATTGTCCCAGGCTGGGTGAGTATTTTCCTATATAGCCTTTGTTCCGCATCCGCATCCGCATCCGCATCCTGCTCACCCATACTACCCAAAAGTGACCTAATATACTACTACTGCAGTTTTGATTGGTAGCGTTAGGTGGATGATGTTTTCGTGGGATGATCACGTGGGGATGATCACGTGGGATGATCACGTGGGGAGATCACGCAACCTAACGAGATTCTTTATAGTATAATCATGTGACTTAATGTAAATAGTTAGCCTACTGCTAGTGTTTGATGTTAGCTTTAGATAATCTTGTTGGTTAGTAATGTTGTACTCTATACTATTAGTTACGGCTAATGTTATTTTGTTAATCCCCTAAATAACGGAGAGCTGATCACATTGAGTCATAAAGGCTTAATTACAGATATCGATAGTACATTTACAAGCTCTTTTATCAACTTGCTTTCTCGTGATTATTGCTTACTGCTTAACGTCATCGGTCGAAATGGGTGAGCGAAATTTCGACCACTTTAAAATGACCAATTTCTTTCAAACTTGGCACGTGGATCAAGATCCGATATGCATTATAATATTATTATATTTCACAAAAATAATTAATTTCCTCTTTTTAGTGCATTAAAACCATCTTTTTTTTTACCTTTTTAGTGCATTAAAATATAAAAGGTTTTTATTAAAACGTATTTTTAATTAATTTTTAAAACTCTCTGCTCTATAACTACTTAAAGATGTTTTCTGGGAGAAAAAGTGTTTGGTCAGCATTTTTAGAAATGAAATAACTGTTGTCATATTTTCTATATCGGGAGACTAATGTGTCTACGCTACCACTAAGATTTGGGGGTTTTAAGTTTCATCTGAGCAGCCTGAGGAAATTACACCATTCATAATTTTTACGGGGGATAGTCCACTGTTTTAATCAATGAGGCTGATTATATACTGCCCCTAACTACTGTGGGTTCACTGATCTTATATTTAAATAGTTCAAGTGCACTCTGCTTAATTACATATTTACTGAACTTATATTTGAAGGGTGATGGTAGACTGTCCCTATATTTGGATATTTATAGATTCCCTGACCTTGTATTTGGATGGTTACAGCTTCACTGCCTGAATATTTGGAGAAAAATATTATTTTCCCAAAAATTAACCCTAGCACTTTAAAACAATCTAGTCCCTGACCGACTGATCTCGTTTTAAGACAGTCTATTATATGATAATTCACATTCTATAATTTCCTTGAGGAATATTTAGCAATTTCAACTATTTTTGAACTGCCCCTTTCTCTTATTTCACCTATCATAACTCGTTAAGTCAAGAAAACAATCAAATTATTCCTCACCACCCCAACCCCCTCACCGCCCTCACCCCTCACCGCCCCCATCCTTACCACTTTCCCTCCCCTACACATCATCCATCTTTTTCCCACCTAACCTCATTGTCCAGCTCCACTTTTCTAATTTTAGACCAATTTACGTCACACTGTTGACCTTAGCAACATTTCCACGTAATCGCAGTCGTCCTTGACATCTGACCCCATAGTACTAGTACTTGCTTTGTACTTTTTAAACGCCCACCTTAAATTTTCTGACCATTATTTCCCTTGA
Source organism: Physella acuta (assembly GCF_028476545.2). NCBI lineage: Eukaryota > Metazoa > Mollusca > Gastropoda > Physidae > Physella > Physella acuta. The sequence continues at coordinate 567,463 of NW_026731810.1, forward strand.
CTAAGGTAGTTTAAAAAAAATTACTAGTAGACTAGAAAAATATCCACAAGTAAACCTTTAAAACGAAAACATGTAAAAATAAGTTTGATTTAAAATGTAGTTTTTATTATAGTATAATATGACAATTCTTTTTTCGATTTACCAGTTAGTTTGTACCAAAATGTTAGATAAAATATTTACATCCATATTCGCAAAAAAAAAAAATCAATTCAAATTCTTCTGAAAGTGCAAGTTAGAGTATTATTTTTGTTATAATTTGATTTTAGTTTTTATGTTAGCATGAGGTTTATTTACTTTTCAAATGTTTAACATAAAAATGCATTCTCCGGAAGATGATGAAGTTTGAGCCTAGAAATGAACAGGTTTCTTTATGATTTCTAAAAGCATTAATTTCACGTTTTAAACGTTTGTAGCTCTTTTGTATATGAAATACGTCTACAGCTTTAAGTGAAAGTAGCCATTGAATACGTAATCGGAACTTAAACCCCACTGATTAAAAAAACAAAATCGCCATAAAATTGTAAGTCTGACATTATTGAAGTTAAAATCAGGCAATAAGTTTAAACAAAATACGATTGTAAACCAGAACTTCTCCAGTTAGAATCTCGATTTGTTTCATTTCGTTTCATAGTAATGTAGTGATTTGGCAAAGGCGCTAAATCTCTCAGCAAATATTTTACAAGCTAGGACAAGTCAAGATAAAGAAGATATTCCCCTGCTTCTTTAATGTTAAATGTAATAATGATAGAATGTCTTCAACACAACCACATGTTAAGTGTCAACATATATGCGCCATTTGACCCGTCTACAAGCCTGCTCTTTTGCATAGTCTTTTTCACCCAAAACCAATATGTAAAACAGCATTTGTTTGATTCTGGAGTTTTCTCTCCCAGATGTTTTGATGTCCCCAGCCTCTTCTACCCCGGTAGGTTCGAACTCCTGGACTTTTGGAGTTTGTGTACTGCACTCTCCCACCCGACCACACCATCCCATAAAACAGATAATAATAAACAAAAAAGGTGTATATAAATAGATTTTCTGATATTTACAGTCTAGGTCAGATTGGGGATGGGTTTGAATTCTGCTCTGTCAGTTTCTAAGTTAAAAAACAAAACAAAACAATTACACCTATTAGCAGTACGAAAAATTCAAAATTTAAATTTTTAAGAAAAATTAAATTTCATTACCGCAGCACATGTTAGCGTTAAGTTGTGTTCATTAATTTTTAATTAACTGATTAGATTAGTGCATTGGGGGTGCGAGTTGAAACATCGTAGCTGGCAGGTGCATGGTGACGTCATTTGTTTAACTTAATTACACAGATTATGCAATTTTCACAAGGAGTTGGTGCAGCATATTATCCACACTATAACCAAGACGCCACATATTATCCACAATATCACCAGACGCCCCATATAATCCACACTACTACCCAGACGCCCAATACTATCCACACTACCACCCAGACGCCCCTAAAATTATCCCCACTAAATCCCATATTATCCCTAATACCACTCAGACGCCCCATATTATCCCCACTAGCACCCAGACGCCCCATATTATCCACGCTACACCCAAACACCCCATATTATTCCCACTATCATCCAGACGCCCCATATTATCCGCACTACCAGCCAGACGCCCCATATTATCCACACTACCACCTAGATGCCCCATATTATCCACACTATCACACAAACACCCCATATTATCATAGTATCTTCACTACAAAAAATCAAACAAAAACAACAATAATAATGTCTCTTTGTTATCTGTCTGTACGTGTGTACTTTAACACTGAGTTAGGTTGACGAAATTTCATAAATAAGTACTATACAAACATTGTAGTTTTCTTTTAACTGTTGATAAATGGAAGTGGCATTTACACTACTTGTGTATTTTCAAAAACCTCAATTTGAGTATAGTTTCCGTTAGGTGGACAAAATTCTGTACACAGGTGTAAGATTTTATCCTCTGGATTCTTTCAAAGTTACTTCCGTTTTCTAAAAAAAAAAAAAAAAAAAAAAAAAAAAAAAAAAAAAAAAAAAAAAAAAAAATTCTTTAATTTGATTCCTCCGGCCCGTAGTGGGCTGAAACTTGGGAGCAAAATTGCGACTACTTCTATCGGACATATTTATTTCAAAATTTTTAAGTAGGCCAAACGCAATGACAATGTAATTTGACATAAATGACATAAAAAATGAAACTTAATTAGATGCTTAATTAACGTTTTAAAATATTAATCAACGTTTTCTTTATAAGGTTATAATTGTTCGCTCTATTGAGTTCATTTGGTGCCTAATTATTTTTTACTCAATTTTTTTTTCTATTTAAAAAATATACGAATTAAAAAACCAAAAAAAAAACCAAAAAAAAACAAAAAACAACACATTTCTATTGACGGACTTCTCTGAAAGCGTCATCCCTGTTATTTTTATATATGAGAGTATTCAATAAAGATAAGGGGATGTATATTTTTATATAAGTTTTAGTTGTGATTTTAAACTAATCATGTAATGCATCTACTTATACGAGGTAATAAACAAATTGCCGTACTACATGTCGCACTACATGTCGTATGGCATTCTGTATCACACGTCGAATTACATGATGTATTACGTTCTATATTACATTTCGCATTACATACCGTATTACATGCCGTATTTCAACTGGCCAGTCTCCCATAATTTGTTGATGCCTTTTGTTAAAATTATCTTTAGATGAGTTTTACTGGACTTCCAGCTTCATTCGTGTCTCTATACAGACAGAGCAAAGGTTGGAGAAAGAGAGGCTTCTATGATGGCTTATGTCGGGTAAGATGGGAGACAACCGATTGTTAGTGTTGATTTGGGTAAGAAACGTGTTATAGTAAATTTCAATATAAACAAAGCAGGGGAAACAACCCATCGTTATTTCTAAAAATGATGCAAACATTTATTAGCTAGAAACTTTGAAAGATAGTCATTTTTTTTTTAAATATCACAAACTTGGTTATTATATTTTAGTTATAAATTGTTTTTTAAATCTTATTAAATTATACATACTTGATTTCTTGTTAGACTCTAGACTAAATAGAAAACTATTAGCTGTTTAGCTTTCTTAATCCGCATACAAGTGAATGCTTACAAAATATAGTTCCCTCTTCCTTCAATTACCAATCCGTCAAATCAAGGGTCGGCAACCTTTTGAAGCGGAAGAGCCAAAAGTTACAATTTTCAAAATTTCCCTGGTTATAAAGAGCCACTTACAATTTTTCTATTTCAAATATTTTTTTTTAAATAAGATTATTAGTATTTGTTCAAAAAGCTGGAGAGCCGCATCTTGATATCAAAAGAGCCGCATGCGGCTGACGAGCCGCAGGTTGCCGACCCCTGCGTTAAATCATTTTCGTTTTCATTTGGTGTTCAAAATTATGTTAAAAAATTTGATATTGATGTACTTGTTTGAATTGAAAATAAAAAAAAAATTAAAATAAAGTTGGTTACACATGGTGGGGTAGTGCCTGTCTGTTTTACAGTTGGGGCACAACATTCTCCTTTCAGAGAGGTGGATTACTGTCACCTTTTCCGCACCTTCAGCGTCTTTAAACCTTATAAAGTGAGGTATTTTATCTTTGTCCATTTTTGTCTTAAATATGAATTTATAGTTGTTCCCTCGGTCCTCAGTCTTGATGTTGTTGCCTACTCATTTATTGTTTATTCTCTGATGTAGCCACAATAACACTGCTACCATGCTACACCATCCCTGCCGTGTCCAATAAACTCTAGTGCTAATTCTGGAGTTGAACGAGAAACGCCAATCAAACCTGGATTATATAAAACGTGAAATAAGATTACAAAGCTAATTATTTTAATGGCATGATTTTATCCCTTAACCCAACCTAAATTTAAATAAAATTTGTAAAAATCCCTCAAAATCATTAAATAAATGAACGTCATTCTTTGTAATCAGCTCTTTAAAATTTTATTAAAATCGTATTGTTTTTCTATTAGATTTTATTTTTAGTAACATGACGCCAAGGCAATAATAATGACATGCTATTGATTCTTTAGTTAGTACATACACTTTAAAACTTTAAAACTCCATACATTCTTACCAATTTAGTTCATATTTTTCTTCATCTGCTGAACCCAGAGACATTTGAACTCTGCTTCACCTGCGCCAAACCCTGTCAGATGATTACTTTAATAGGTACTTATTGAGTACTTTATTAGGTACTTATTGATTACTTTATTAGGCACTTATTGAGTACTTTATTAGGTACATTTTGAGTACTTTATTAGGTACTTATTGAGTACTTTATTAGGTACTTATTGATTACTTTATTAGGTACTTATTTAGTACTTTATTAGGTACTTATTGAGTACTTTATTAGATACTTATTGAGTACTTTATTAGGTACTTATTGAGTACTTTATTAGGTACTGAAGTTGTGCTTGATGATACAAATTTATTCTAATATAACAAAGTTCTTTGCGATAGCCATTTTGTACCCAGCCCAGTTCAATGTTTTAAGTTGATTGAAATGTTTAAATTTATTACCTTGTTTGATAGATTGCATTGTTGTTAAGTTGATTGAAATCACCAGTTTTTGTTAGGTTAATTTAAGTCAAAGCACTATAATTTGTTATGTAAAAAAAATTAAAACCCAACATTTTGTTACGATTAGTGAAAGTAGTGTTATGTGTTTATTAAGTTACAACAATACTTGTAAAACTATTTTTTTATCTTCATTTTGTAACATCATTCGCCTTTTCTTTACGTAACAACGAACCATAACTCTAGTAAATCAAAATAAATTCTATATTTTTTTAAAGAGAAAATTGGCTTGTCATTGGATAATTGAATTATTTTTAGACAGCCCTTTACTGCTGATGTGTGGTACTTATATAGATGAGTAACTGAGTTATCTGTCTAGACCAGTTTAAAGTTTGAGGGGGGGGGGGTGTAGGGAGGTGAGTGATATAGTTGTCCCAGTTTCTACCTTGGGGAATTGAATCTGATGCGGTAGATAAAGGTTGAAACTATGTCATTAAAGTTGGCCACATCAAAAGAATTAAGGGGTTGCTAATATATATTTTACTTATATAACTTTTAAATGTAAATTAGATATTAAAGGTTGATTAGCTATACTTTTAAAATTAAAATGTCTAAAAACGAAACATCTATTGGTCTAAAAAATATAGATTTTATATGATTGGGATTTTAGGAAATTTTTAAATGGTAACTGGACTTGTAATTGGTGAACATAGAGTGACGTCATTAGGACTTGACAGTACTGAATTCTACTAATGTACTTGGTCATGCTGAATGTAAAGAATATGGCATGGCTAAGGATAAGACTAGGTGTAGGAGTGGATTAGGGTTAGGATTATGGTTGGGGAGAGTAATAGGTTTGTACTTGGATTAGGGTAGGGGATAGAAATAGAGTTAAGACTCACATCGGGGCTCGTTTTGGGTAAGGGCATTGAATAAAGTTAGGGTTAGGATTAGCATTAAGGCTAGATATGGATTAGTGCTTTGAAGAGAGTTAGGGCTAGGATTTGCATTAGGGCTGGAATTAGATTCGGGGTATGCTTAGCGTGAGGGCTAGGATTATGACAATTGTATTCGTGTAGCAACATTAAAAGTGTTATTTCGACCACGTTTTCGCGGACGCACTCTGAAGTACAACGATAATTTTGGTGAAATTTAACTGAGTTAAAAAGCCTGCATTCATTATTTCATCAAAAGCTTTTCACCAAGTAACCTGCAACACGATAGTCTGCCTGTCAACCAACTGCGCTATAAATAGGATGACCTTTAACCTGACCATCACCTTTCTGTCGATATGGATGCAGCTACACCTGTACTTAATCATTTCTCTGGCATTATTCAGCCATTAGTGTTTGAGTGAATTTCAACATAATTATAACAAGGGAGACAACCCATCACTATTTTCCTAAAATTAATACAAAAATTTATTGGCTTGAAAATTTGAAAAATAGTCATTGTTGTTTTATATCACAAACTTAGGTATCATATTTCACATATAAATGTTTGTTTAATCTTATTACATTATGTATACTCGAATTATTGTTTGACTCTAGACTAAATAGAAAACTATTAGCTGTATTGCTTTCTTAATCCGCAGACAAACGAATGCTTACGTATAGCCAATGCTCCTCCTCCTAACCCTGCTCATCCTCCGTTATATCATAAAGGAGATGATTTATTGTCGATGATTGTCTAAAAAAAGAATACAAAAAAATAAGTTTCCTATTAAGGCAAAGATTTAGTTTTCGAAGTCATTTCTTGTGATATTTCCGTTTTTATCAACAGCTTTTCACCAAGTAACCTACAACACGATAGTCTGCTTGTCAACCAACTGCGCTATAAATACGATGACCTTTAACCTGATCCGCTGATGGAGGACAACCTTCACCTTTCTATCGATATGGATGCAGCTAAACCACCAATGAACGAAAGTAAAATTTCAGCTTCTCCCAGCACTTAACCTGTACTTAATCATTTCTCTGGAATTAGTCTGCCATTGGTGTTTGAGTAAATTTCGACATAAACATAACAAGGGAAACAACCAATTAATATTTTCCTAAAATTAATACAAAAATTTATTGGCTTGAAAATTTGAAAAATAGTCATTGTTTTTATATCACAAACTTATGTATTATATTTCACATATAAATGTTTGTTTAAACTTATTACATTATGTATACTCGAATTATTGTTTGACTTTAGACTAAATAGAAAACTATTAGCTGTATTGCTTTCTTAATCCGCAGACAAGCGAATGCTTACGATCAGCTAACGTTCCTCCAACTCACCCTACTACGCCTCCGTTATTTCATAAAGGAGATGATTTATTGTCGATGATTGTTTAAAATAAAGAATACAAAAAAAAAAGTTTTCTATAAAGGCAAAGATTCAGTTTTCGAAGTCATTTCTTGTGATATTTCTGATTTTATAAAAAAAGTTTTCACCAAGTAACCTACACCACGATAGTCTGCCCGTCAACCAACTGCGCTATAAATACGATGACCTTTAACCTGACCCGCTGATGGAGGACAACCTTCACCTTTCTATCTGAAAGCGCCATCCCCGTTATTGTTATATGGGAGTATTCAATAAAGATAAGGGAATGTATTTTTTTTATTTAAGTTTTAGTTGTGATTTTAAACTAATCATGTAATGCATCTACTTATACGAGGTAATAAATAAACCCCCCAGTAAAAACCATTTCTTAAAGCGCCATCCGCGTTATTGTTATATGAGAGTATACGATAAAGATAAAGGGGATTTATTTGTACTAAGTTTTTGCTTTAAAACTAATTATGTAATGCATCTACTTATTCGAGGTAATAAACAAATTGCCGTACTACATGTCGCACTACATGTCGTATGACATTCTGTATCACACGCCGAATTACATGATATATTACGATCTAAATAACATATCGCATTACATACTGTATTACACGCCATATTTCAATTGGCCAGTCTCACATAATTTGTTGATGCCTTTTGTTTAAATTATCTTTAGATGTGTAAGACACGTTTTTAGTGGACTGCCAGCTTCATTCGTGTCTACACAGACAGAGCAAAGGTTGGAGAAATAGATGCTTCTATGATGGCTTATGTCGGGTATTAGATGGGAGACAATCGATTTTTTTTGTTGATTAGGGTAAAAAACGTGTTATAGTAAATTTCGTCATAAACTTAACAAGGGAAACAACCCATCACTATTTTCCTAAAAATAATACAAAATTTTATTGGCTTAAAAATTTGAAAGATAGTCATTGTTTTTTTACATCACAAACTTAGATATCATATTTCACATATAAATATTTGTTTAATCTCATTACATTATATATACTCGAATTATTGTTTGACTCTAGACTAAATAGAAAGCTATTAGCTGTATTGCTTTCTTGATCCGCAGACAAGCGAATGCTTAGACTTTTCAAATGTTCCTCTCCCTCTGCCTACTACTCCTCCGTTATTTTACAAAGGAGATGATTTTTGTCGATGATTGCTTAAAATATAGAATTAAAAAACAAATAAGTTTCCGATTAAGGCAAAGAATTAGTTTTCGAAGTAATTTGTTGCGTTATTTCTGTTTTTATCCAAAGCTTTTCACCAAGTAACCTACAACACGATAGTCTGCCTGTCAACCAACTGCGCTATAAATACGATGACCCTTAACCCGACCACTAATGGAGGACAACCTTCACCTTTCTATCGATATGGATGCAGCTAAACCACCAATGAACGAACGTAAAATTTCAGCTTCTCCCAGCACTAATCCTGTACTTAATCATTTGTCTGGCATTAGTCTGGCATTACTCTGACGGTCAATGAGATTCCGTGCCAGTTTATCTGCTGTCTATGTTGTTGTAATTAAGTCCCCACGGACCGCCCGATGACCTGTACTTGCTTGACTGGACCCTGATAATGCAGTTTGGATTGGTAGCGTCAGGTGGATGATGTTGTCGTGGGATGATCACGTGGGGATGATCACGTGGGATGATCACGTGCGGAGATCACGCAACCCAACTAGATTGTTTATAGGATAATCACGGGACTTAATGTAAATGGTTAGCCTACTGCTAGCGTTTGATGTTAGCTTTAGATAATCTCGTTTGTTAGTAATGTTGTACTCTATACTAACAGTTACGGCTAATGTTATTTTGTTAATCCCCTAAATAATGGAGAGCTGATCACATTGAGTCATAAAGGCTTTATTACAGATATCGATAGTACTTTTTACGAGCTTTTTTTATAACTTACTTGCTCGTGATTATCGCTTAATGTTTCGTCATGGGTCGGAACGGGCGAACGAAATTTCGACCACTTCAAAACGACAAATTTCTTTCAAACTTAGCACGTGGGCCAAGAACTGATAAGCATTATGATATAAATTTGAAAATCATTTATTTTCTACTTAATAATGCATTAAAATCATTTATTTATTAAAATTTTCATTTTATCATTATATACAAACTTTTTATTCAAACGTTTTTTTTTTAAATTAATTTTTAAATTTCTCTGCGCTGTAACTATGTACTGTGATTTTCTGTGAGAAAAAGTGTTAGGTCAGCATTATTAGAAATGACCAAACTGTTGTCATATTTTCTATAACGGGAGACACAAATGTGTCTACGCTACCAATAAGATTTGGTGGGGGGGGGGGGGGGTAAGGGAGGTTGGTGGGGGGGGGGGGGTATTAAGTTACATCTGAGCAGCCTGAGGGAATTACACCATGCATTCGGTCTTAGGGGGGATAGTCCACTGTTTTAATCAAGGAGGGTGATTATATACTGCCCCTAATTACTGAGGGTTCACTGACCTTATATTTGGATAGTTCAAGTGCATTCTGCTTAATTACATATCATTCCATGAACTTATATTTGAATGGTGATAGTGGACTGTCCCTAAATTTGGATATTTATAGATTTCATGACCTTGTATGGTACAGCTTCACTACCTGAATATTTGTAGAAAAATATTATTCTCCCCAAATTTACCCAACACTTTAAAACAATCTAGTCTGATCCCCTTCATGTCCCTGACCGACCTATCTCGTTTTAAGACAGTCTTTTATTTGATCACTCACATTCTATAATTTCCTTGAGGAATATTTAGCAATTTCAACTATTTTTGAACTGCCCCTTTATCTTATTTCACCCATCATAACTCGTTAAGTCAAAAACACAATCAAATTAGTCCTAACCACCCCCACCCCTCTCACCGCCCCCACCCTTACCGCTTTCCCTCCCCTACACATCATCCGTCTTTTTCCCACCTAACCTCATTGTCCAGTTCCACTTTTCTAATTTTAGCCCAATTTACGTCACACTGTTGACCTTAGCGACCTTTCCACGTAATCGCAGTCGTCCTTGACATCTGAGCCCATAGTACTAGTACTTGCTTTGTACATTTTAAACGGCCGCCTTAAATTTTCTGCCCATCATTTCCCTTGACAAAGGTGGTTTAAAAAAAAGCGAGCCGGCCCGCGGCATAACACACGCCGCTATTTAGTTGTTGTTTTTTCTACTTTTCAGTAATTCATAATTTGTGAATTCGACAGTACCAACGCTGACACTGAAAATATTTCTTTAAAACACTATAAGTAGCTCGTTAAGGACCATACCCCCCCCTTCCTCCCCCCCAACGTTTAAAATAGTTTCAAACTAAATTATCTGCCCCTAATAGCCGTCACTAAACCCGACTCCACGAAGGTAAACATAGCGTGAACCACAGCTCACTAAGACCATGTAGGGGTGGGGATGGTAGGGAGCGCGTTTACAGCTTGTTTTCTAGCGTCTCCCAGAAGAGAATTATATATATAGATAACTACTAGTAGGCTAGAAAAAAACCGATTTATGAGTAAAGCTTTAAAACTACAACATGTAAAAATAAATTAGATTTAAAGTGTAGTTTTTTTTATTACACTATCTGACAATTTTTTTCTTCTTGATTTACAAGTTAGCTTGTACCAAAAAGTTAGATAAAATATTTACATCCATATTTACAGAAAAAAATCAAAACCAAAAAGTTGATTCTTATTTCAATTAAAATTCTTCTTAAAGTGCAGGTTCGCGTATTATTTTGGTTATAATTTGATTTTAGTTTTTATGTGATCATAAGGTTTATTTACTTTTCAAATGTTTAACCTGAAAATCCATTTTCCGAAAGATGATGTAGTTTGAGTGTAGAAATGAACATGTTTCTTTATGATTTCTAAAAGCAATTCCAACACACTTTAAACGTTTGTCGCTCTTTTGAATATGAAATACGTCTACATATTTAAACAAAAATAGCCCATGAATAAGTATACGGAACTTAACCCCCCCCCTCTCACCCTAATTAAAAAAAAACTAAATCGCCGTAAACTGTAAGGCTAACAGTAGTGAAGTAAAAATCAGGAAATAATCAAAACAAAAAACAGCAACTTATTTACTTTGATTCCTCTGTTTATCGACCGTCATGGGCGGAAACTTGCGAGCAAAATTTCCACTACTTCTATGGGACAGATTTATTTCAAAATGTTTAAGTAGGCCAAGCTCGATGACAATGCATTGTGACATAAATGACATAAAAAATGAGACTTAATTATATGCTTAATTAACTTTTTAAAATATTAATCAACCTTTTCTTTATATGGTAATACTTGTTCGCTCTATTGAGTTCATTTGGTACCTAATTATTTTTTACTCAATTTTTTCTATTTAAAAAATATACGTATTAAAAAACCACAAAAATCAACAACAAAAAAAAAACCACATTTCTATTGACGACTTCTCCAAAAGCGCCATCCCCGTTATTGTTATATGAGAGTATAACTACATGTCGCACTACATGTCGTATGGCATTCTGTATTACACGCCGAATTACATGATGTATTACGTTCCATATTACATGTCGCATTACATACCGTATTACATGCCGTATTTCAACTGGCCAGTCTCCCATAATTTGTTGATGCCTTTTGTTAAAATTATCTTTAGATGTGTAAGACAAGTTTTTACTGGACTGCCAGCTTCATTCGTGTCTCTATACAGACAGAGCAAAGGTTGGAGAAAGAGATGCTCATATGTTGGCTTATGTCGGTTAAGATGGGAGACAACCGATTGTCGGTGTTGATTTGGGTAAGAAACGTGTTTGAGTAAATTTCAACATAATAAACATAACAAGGGAAACAACCCATCACTATTTTTCCTAAAAACAATACAAAAAATTATTGGCGTAAAAGTTTGAAAGATATTCATTGCTTTTTTACATCACAAATTTAGATATCATATTTCACATATAAATATTTGTTTAATCTCATTACATTATATATACTCGAATTAATGTTTGACTCTACACTAAATAGAAAACTATTAGCTTTATTGCTTTCTTAATCCAAAGACAAGCGAATGCTTACGGTTTTCAAATGTTCCTCCTCCTACACCTGCTACCCCTCCGTTATATTACAAAGGAGATGATTTATTGTCGATGATTGCTTAAAATAAAGATTTAAAAAAACAAATAAGTTTCATAATAAGGCAAAGAATTAGTTTGCAAAGTAATTTGTTGTGATATTTCTGGCTTTATCCAAAGCTTTTCACCAAGTAACCTACAACACGATAGTCTGCTTGTCAACCAACTGCGCTATAAATTCGATGACCTTTAACCCGACCACTAATGGAGGACAACCTTCACCTTTCTATCGATATGGCTGTAGCTAAACCACCAATGAACGAACGTAAAATTTCAGCTTCTCCCAGCACTAATCCTGTACTTAATCATTTGTCTGGCATTAGTCTGGCATTACTCTGACGGTCAATGAGATTCCGTGCCAGTTTATCTGCTGTCTATGTTGTTGTAATTAAGTCCCCACGGACCGCCCGATGACCTGTACTTGCTTGACTGGACCCTGATGATGCAGTTTTGATTGGTAGCGTTAGGTGGATGATGTTGTCGTGGGGAGATCACGCGGGGAGATCACGTGGGGAGATCACGCAACCTAACGAAATTGTTTATAGTATAATCATGTGACTTAATGTAAATGGTTAGCCTACTGCTAGTGTTTGATGTTAGCTTTAGATAATCATGTTTGTTAGTAATGTTGTACTCTATACTATTAGTTACGGCTAATATTATTTTGTTAATCCCATAAATAACGGAGAGCTAATCACATTGAGTCATAAAGGCTTAATTACAGATATCGATAGTACATTTACAAGCTCTTTTATAAACGTGCTTTCTCGTGATTATTGCTTACTGCTTAACGTCATCGGTCGAAACGGGTGAGCGAAATTTCGAACACTTTCAAAGGACCAATTTACTTCAAACTTGGCACGTGGATCAAGATCCGATATGCATTATAATATTATTATATTTTACAAAAATAATTAATAATTAAATAATCTTTTTAGTGCATTAAAACCATCTTTTTTTTATTTTTACCTTTTTAGTGCATTAAAATATAAATGGTTTTTATTAAAACTTTTTTTTAAATTAATTTTTAAAAACCTCTGCTCTGTAACTAAGTACAGTTGTTTTGTGTGAGAAAAAGTGTTAGGTCAGCATTATAAGAAATGACATAACTGTTGTCATATTTTCTATATCAGGAGACTAATGTGTCTACGCTACCGCTAAGATTTGGGGGATATAAGTTTCATCTGAGCAGCCTGAGGGAATTACACCATTCATAAATTTTTAGGGCGATAGTCCATTGTTTTAATCAAGGAGGCTGATTATATACTGCCCCTAATAACTGATGGTTCACTGACCTTTTATTCGGATAGTTATAGTGCACTCTGCTTAATTACATATCATTCACTGAATTTATATTTGAAGGGTGATAGTGGACTGTCCCTATATTTGGATATTTATAGATTCCCTGACCTTGTATTTGAATGGTTACAGCTCCACTGCCTTAAAATTTTGAGAAAAATATTATTGTCCCGAAATTTACCCTAGCACTTTAAAACAATCTAGTCTCATCATGGTCATGTCTCTGACCGACTGATCTAGTTTTAAGACAGTCTTTTATTTGATAATTCACATTCTATAATTTCCTTGAGGACTGATCTAGTTTTAAGACAGTCTTTTATTTGATAATTCACATTCTATAATTTCCTTGAGGAATATTTAGCGATTTCAACTATTTTTGAACTGCCCCTTTATCTTATTTCACCTATCATAACTCGTTAAGTCAAGAACACAATCAAATTATTCCCCACCGCCCCCCCCCCCCCTCACCACCCCCACCATTACCGCTTTCCCTCCCCTACACATCATCCGTCTTTTACCCACCTAACCTTATTGTCCAGCTCCACTTTTCTAATTTTAGCCCAATTTACGTCACACTGTTGACCTTAGCAACCTTTCCACGTAATCGCAGTCATCCTTGACATCTGACCCCATAGTACTAGTACTTGCTTTGTACATTTTAAACGCCCGCCTTAAATTATCTGCCCATTATTTCCCTTGACAAAGGTGGTTTAAAAAAAACGAGCCGGCCCGCGGCATAACATACGCCGCTATTTAATTGTTGTTTTTTCTACTTTTCAGTAATTCATAATTTGTGAATTCGACAGTACCAACGCTGACACTGAAAATATTTCTTTAAAACACTATAAGTAGCTCGTTAAGGACCATACCCCCCCCCCTTCCTCCCCCCCCCCCCCCCCCCAACGTTTAAAATAGTTTCAAACTAAATTATCTGCCCCTAATAGCCGTCACTAAACCCGACTCCACGAAGGTAAACATAGCGTGAACCACAGCTCACTAAGACCATGTAGGGGTGGGGATGGTAGGGAGCGCGTTTACAGCTTGTTTTCTAGCGTCTCCCAGAAGAGAATTATATATATAGATAACTACTAGTAGGCTAGAAAAAAACCGATTTATGAGTAAAGCTTTAAAACTACAACATGTAAAAATAAATCAGATTTAAAGTGTAGTTTTTTTTATTACACTATCTGACAATTTTTTTCTTCTTGATTTACAAGTTAGCTTGTACCAAAAAGTTAGATAAAATATTTACATCCATATTTACAGAAAAAAATCAAAACCAAAAAGTTGATTCTTATTTCAATTCAAATTCTTCTTAAAGTGCAGGTTCGCGTATTATTTTGGTTATAATTTGATTTTAGTTTTTATGTGATCATAAGGTTTATTTACTTTTCAAATGTTTAACCTGAAAATCCATTTTCCGAAAGATGATGTAGTTTGAGTGTAGAAATGAACATGTTTCTTTATGATTTCTAAAAGCAATTCCAACACACTTTAAACGTTTGTCGCTCTTTTGAATACGTCTACATATTTAAACAAAAATAGCCCATGAATAAGTATACGGAACTTAACCCCCCCCCCTCTCACCCTAATTAAAAAAAACTAAATCGCCGTAAACTGTAAGGCTAACAGTAGTGAAGTAAAAATCAAAACAAAAAACAGCAACTTATTTACTTTGATTCCTCTGTTTATCGACCGTCATGGGCGGAAACTTGCGAGCAAAATTTCCACTACTTCTATGGGACAGATTTATTTCAAAATGTTTAAGTAGGCCAAGCTCGATGACAATGCATTGTGACATAAATGACATAAAAAATGAGACTTAATTATATGCTTAATTAACTTTTTAAAATATTAATCAACCTTTTCTTTATATGGTAATACTTGTTCGCTCTATTGAGTTCATTCGGTACCTAATTATTTTTTACTCAATTTTTTCTATTTAAAAAATATACGTATTAAAAAACCACAAAAATCAACAACAAAAAAAAAAAAACAAACCACATTTCTATTGACGACTTCTCCAAAAGCGCCATCCCCGTTATTGTTATATGAGAGTATAACTACATGTCGCACTACATGTCGTATGGCATTCTGTATTACACGCCGAATTACATGATGTATTACCTTCTATATTACATGTCGCATTACATACCGTATTACATGCCGTATTTCAACTGGCTAGTCTCCCATAATTTGTTGATGCCTTTTATTAAAATTATCTTTAGATGTGTAAGACACGTTTTTACTGGACTGCCAGCTTCATTCGTGTCTACACAGACAGAGCAAAGGTTGGAGAAATAGATGCTTCTATGATGGCTTATGTCGGGTATTAGATGGGAGACAATCGATTTTTTGTGTTGATTAGGGTAAGAAACGTGTTATAGTAAATTTCGTCATAAACATAACAAGGGAAACAACCCATCACTATTTTCCTAAAAACAATACAAAAATTTATTGGCTTAAAAGTTTGAAAGATAGTCATTGTTTTTTCATATCACAAACTTAGATATCATATTTCACATATAAATATTTGTTTAATCTTGTTACGTTATATATACTCGAATTATTGTTTGACTCTAGACTAAATAGAAAGCTATTAGCTGTATTGCTTTCTTGATCCGCAGACAAGCGAATGCTTACGATTGTCAAATGTTCCGCCTCCTACACCTGCTACCCCTCCGTTATATTAAAAAGGAGATGATTTATTGTCGATGATTGCTTAAAATAAAGATTTAAAAAAACAAATAAGTTAACTAATAAGGCAAAGAATTAGTTTGCAAAGTAATTTGTTGTGATATTTCTGCCTTTATCCAAAGCTTTTCACCAAGTAACGATAGTCTGCTTGTCAACCAACTGCGCTATAAATTCGATGACCTTTAACCCGATCACTAACGGAGGACAACCTTCACCTTTATATCGATATGGATGCAGCTAAACCACCAATGAACGAACGTAAAATTTCAGCTTCTCCCAGAACTAATCCTGTACTTAATCATTTCTCTGGAATTAGTCTGGCATTACTCTGACGGTCAATGAGATTCCGTGCCAGTTTATCTGCTGTCTATGTTGTTGTAATTAAGTCCCCACGGACCGGACCGCCCGATGACCTGTACTTGCTTGACTGGACCCCGATGATGTAGTTTTGATTGGTAGCGCTAGGTGGATGATGTTGTCGTGGGATGATCACGTGGGGATGATCACGTGGGATGATCACGTGCGGTGATCACGCAACCCAACTAGATTGTTTATAGGATAATCACGGGACTTATTGTAAATGGTTAGCCTACTGCTAGTGTTTGATGTTAGTTTTAGATAATCTTGTTGGTTAGTAATGTTGTACTCTATACTAACAATGACGGCTAATGTTATTTTGTTAATCCCATACATAACGGAGAGCCGATAACATTGAGTCATAAAGACTTAATTACAGATATCGATAGTACATTTACAAGCTCTTTTATAAACTTGCTTTCTCGTGATTATTGCTTACTGCTTAACGTTTCGTCATGGGTCGAAACGGGGGGAGCGAAATTTCGACCACTTTAAAAGGACCAATTTCTTTCAAACTTGGCACGTGTGTCAAGAACTTATCTATCTATCTATCTATATAATTCTCTTCTTCGAGCCGTTAGAAAACAAGCTGCAAACGCTCTCCCTACCTCCCCACCCCTACATGGTTTTAGTGAGCTGTGTTCACTCTAAATGTTTACAAGCAGAGCCAACGATTTTAAACGTAGGGGGGGGGGGGGGGGGGTTATGGTCCTTAACGAGCTACTTATAGTGTTTTAAAGAAATATTTTCAGTGTCAGCGTTGGTACTGTCGAATTCACAAATTATGAATTATTGAAAATTAGAAACAACTAAATAGCGGCGTATGTTATGCCGCGGGCCGGCTCGTATATATAATTCTCTTCTGGGAGCCTTTAGAAAACAAGCTGCAAGCGCGCGCCTTGCAGTCCCCTCTCTTCCTCTCTATCGCTACTCCCCCACCCCCCCCCCCACCCCCCCCCCCACCCCCCCCCACCCCGCTCACATGGTCAGGTGAGTTGTAGTTCACGCTAAATATTTATAAAACAATCGTAGAGCCGGGTTTGATGACGGCTATTAGGGGCAGATAATTCAGTTTGAAACTATTTTAAACTTAGAGGAGGTAACTAAGAGGAGGCTGCTTTCACGGGGGGGGGGGGAAATGGGGGTTTAGTGTTTTAAAGCAATTATTTTCAGTGGCAGCATTGGTTATGTCGAATTCACAAATTATGAATTACTGAAAAGTAGAAAAAAC
Source organism: Physella acuta (assembly GCF_028476545.2). Lineage (NCBI taxonomy): Eukaryota > Metazoa > Mollusca > Gastropoda > Physidae > Physella > Physella acuta. Next base: position 585,029 of record NW_026731810.1, read on the forward strand.
AACTAAATAGCGGCGTATGATACACCGCGGGTCGGCTCGTAAGCATTATTATACATGTTTAAAAATCATTTTTTTCTTTAATTTAAAGTGAATTAAAATCACTTATTTTTAAAACATTTCATTTCATTGTTATATACTAACTTTTTATAAAAAACGTTTTTTTAAAATTAATTTTAAAGGTCTCTGCTCTGTAACTACGTACATCAATTTTCTGTGAGAAAACGTGTTGGATCAGCATTATATATAAGAAATGACAAAACTGTTGTCAAATTTTCTATATCAGGAGACTAATGTGTCTACGCTACCACTAAGATTTGGGGGATATAAGTTTCATCTGAGCAGCCTAAGGGAATTACACCATTCATAAGTTTTAAGGGTGATAGTCCACTGTTTTAATCAAGGAGGGTGATTATATACTGCCCCTAATTACTGAAGGTTCACCGACCTTATATTAGGATAGCCATAGTGCACTCTGCTTAATTACATATCATTCACTGAACTTATATTTGAATGGTGATAGTGGACTGTCCCCATATTTGGATATTTATAGATTTCATGACCTTGTATGGTACAGCTTCACTACCTGAATATTTGGAGAAAAATATTATTGTCCCCAAATTTACCCTAGCACTTTAAAACAATCTAGTCTGATCCCCTTCATGTCCCTGACCAACTGATCTCGTTTTAAGACAGTCTTTTATTTGATAATTCACATTCTATAATTTCCTTGAGGGATATTTAGGATTTTCAACTATTTTTGAACTGCCGCCTTGTCTTATTTCACCCATTATAACTCGTTTAGTCAAAAACACAATCAAATTATTCCCCACCACCCCAACCCCCTCACCGCCCCCACCCTTACCGCTCTCCCTCCCCTACACATCATCCGTCTTTTACCCACCTAACCTCATTGTCCAGCTCTTCTAATTTTCGCCCAATTTACGTCACACTGTTGACCTTAGCAACCTTTCCACGTAATCGCAGTCGTCCTTGACATCTAACCCCATAGTACTAGTACTTGCTTTGTACTTTTTAAACGGCCGCCTTAAATTTTCTGCCCATTTTTTCCCTTGACAAAGGTAGAAAAAAAAATACTAGTAAACTAGAAAAAAAAAAGATCTATGAGTAAAGCTTTAAAACTACAACATATAAAAACAAATTTGATTTAAAGTGTAGTTTTTATTATACTTTATGACAATTTTTTTTCTCGATTTAATAGTTAGTTTCAACCAAAAAGTTTGATAAACTATTTACATCCATATTCATAGAAAAATGAAAATCAAGACCAAAAAGATGATCTCTATTTCAATTCAAATTCTTCTGAAAGTGCAGGTTCGAGTATTATTTTGGTTATAATTTTAGTTTTTATGTTATCATATCATCATTTTCTTTTCAAATGTTTAACATGAAAATCCATTCTCCGGAAGATGATTTGGTTTGAGTGTAGAAATGAACATGTTTCTTTGAGTTCTAAAAGCATTTCCAACACACTTTAAACGTTTGTAGCTCTTTTGAATATAAAACATGTCTACATCTTTAAACAAAAATAGCCCATGAATAAATATTCGGAACTTAACCCCCCCCCCCCAACCCTGATTAAAAAAACTAAATCACCGTAAATTGTAAGGCTAACATTAGTGAAGTAAAAATCAGTAAATAATCAAAACAAAAAACAGCAACTTATTTACTTTGATTCCTCTGTTTATCGTCCGTCATGGGCGGAAATTTCCACTACTTCTATCGGACAGATTTATTTCAGAATGCATTCTAATATAGAAAAGCCCATGTGCGCACTTCTATCTCTCTCTCTCTCTCTCTCTCTTTCTTTCTCTGTCTGTCCGCAAAATATTTTCGCCGAATATCACGTCAGAATCTTCAGCGATATATGGAAAACTTGCTACGGACTGTTGTTGAAAATAATATGGTAGATGTTTTAAATGTAAAACCACATTTTTATTTAAAGAAGAACAATAAAAAATAAAAGCGTATTGGAATGTAGAAAAACAGTTTTAATTAATTTAGTTTAAATTCTGTTCTGTCAGTTTCTAAGTTAAAAAAAAAACAAAAAAAAAAACAATTACAGTACGAAAAGTTGAAATATTCTAAAATTAAATTTTTAAGAAAAATTACATTTCATTACCGTAGCACATGTAAGCGTTAAGTTGTGTTCGTTAATTTTTAATTAACTGATTAGATTAGTGCATTGGGGGTGCGAGTTGAAACATCGTAGCTGGCAGGTGCATGGTGACGTCATTTGTTTAACTTAATTACACAGATTATGCAATTTTCACAAGGATTTGGTGCAGCATATTATCCCCACTACTACCTAGACGCTCCCCACTACCACCTAGATGCCCCATATTATCCCTACTACCACCCAGACGCTCCATATTATCACCACTATAACCAAGACGCCACATATTATCCACAATATCACCCAGACGCCCTCATATTATCCCCACTATCACCAAACGCCCCATATTATCCCCACTACCACCAAACGCCCCATATTATCCCCACTATCACCAAACGCCCCATATTATCCCCACTACCACCCAGATGCCCCATATTATCCCTACTACCACCCAGATGCCCCATATTATCCCTACTACCACCCAGATGCCCCATATTATCCCCTATAGCACTCAGACGCCCCACATTATCCCCACTACCACCCAGACGCCCTATATTATCCACACTACCGCCCAGATGCCCCATATTATCCCCACTAACACCCAAATGCCCCATATTATCCACACAAACACCCAGACGCCCCATATTATCCACACTAACATGCTGACGCCCCATAAAATACACGCTACAACCCAGACGTATATGGTATGCTTTATGAAAACTGAGTGTAGAATGAAAAAATATTCATTCGACACTTAGTGAGGTAGAACATACATTTGCGACCTTCAAGATCTTAGGGGCGTCGCCGGGCGTTGTTGGGATATTATTCACTGGTTTCTTTCAAATTTTTAGTGATTTTGAGCTGAAGTAGTACTTAACGCCACTTCCGTTTTGTAAAAAAAAAAAGAACAATAAAACAAAAAAACAAAACAGCAATTTATTTGATTCCTCTGGCTATCGTCCGGAGTGGGCTGAAACTTGCGAGCAAAATTTCGACTATTTCTATCGGACAGATTTATTTCAAAATTTTTAAGTAGGCCAAGCGCGATGACAATGCATTGTGACATACAAAATTAGACTTAATTAGATGCTAATTAACTTTTAAAATATTAATCAACGTTTTCTTTATAAAGTTCTAATTATCCGCTCTATTATACACACCTTGTTTTAGTTCATTTGGTGCCTAATTCTTTTTTCTACGCAATTTTTTCTATTTTAAAAATATACATATTAGTTTGCAAAGTAATTTGTTGTGATATTTCTGGCTTTATCCAAAGCTTTTCACCAAGTAACGATAGTCTGCTTGTCAACCAACTGCGCTATAAATTCGATGACCCTTAACCCGACCACTAATGGAGGACAACCTTCACCTTTCTATCGATATGGCTGTAGCTAAACCACCAATGAACGAACGTAAAATTTCAGCTCCTCCCAGCACTAATCCTGTACTTAATCATTTGTCTGGCATTAGTCTGGCATTACTCTGACGGTCAATGAGATTCCGTGCCAGTTTATCTGCTGTCTATGTTGTTGTAATTAAGTCCCCACGGACCGCCCGATGACCTGTACTTGCTTGACTGGACCCTGATGATGCAGTTTTGATTGGTAGCGTTAGGTGGATGATGTTGTCGTGGGGAGATCACGCGGGGAGATCACGTGGGGAGATCACGCAAACTAACGAGATTGTTTATAGAATAATCACGTGACTTAATGTAAATAGTTAGCCTACTGCTAGTGTTTGATGTTAGCTTTAGATAATCATGTTTGTTAGTAATGTTGTACTCTATACTAACAGGTACGGCTAATATTATTTTGTTAATCCCCTAAATAACGGAAAGCTGATCACATTGAGTCATAAAGGCTTAATTACAGTTATCGATAGTACATTTACAAGCTCTTTTATAAACGTGCTTTCTCGTGATTATTGCTTACTGCTTAACGTCATCGGTCGAAATGGATGAGCGAAATTTCGACCACTTTAAAATGACCAATTTCTTTAAAACTTGGCACGTGGATCAAGATCCGATATGCATTATAATATTATTATATTTTACAAAAATAATTAATTTCCTCTTTTTAGTGCATTAAAACCATCTTTCTTTTTTTTACCTTTTAGTGCATTAAAATATAAAAGGTTTTTATTAAAAAAAAATTTTTAAATTAATTTTTAAAAGCTTCTGCTCTGTAACTACGTACAGTTGCTTTTTGTGAGAAAAAGTGTTTGGTCAGCATTATAAGAAATGAAATAACTGTTGTCATATTTTCTATATCGGGAAACTAATGTGTCTACGATACCACTAAGATTTGGGGGTTTTAAATTTCATCTGAGCAGCCTGAGGGAATTACACCATTCATAATTTTTAAGGGGGATAGTCCACTGTTTTAATTAGTGAGGCTGATTATATACTGCCCCTAATAACTGAAGGTTCACTGATCTTATATTTGGATAGTTCAAGTGCACTCTGCTTAATTACATATCATTCACTGAACTTATATTTGAAGGGTGATAGTGGACTGTCCCTATATTTGGATATTTATAGATTCCATGACCTTGAATGGTACAGCTTCACTACCTGAATATTTGGAGAAAAATATTATTATCCCAAATTTACCCTAGCACTTTAAAACAATCTAGTCTTATCATGGTCATGTCCCTGACCAACTGATCCAGTTTTAAGACAGCCTTTTATATGATAATTCACATTCTATAATTTCCTTGAGGAATATTTAGCAATTTTAACTATTTTTGAAATGCCCCTTTCTCTTATTTCACCCATCATAACTCGTTAAGTCAAAAACACAATCAAATTAATCCTAACCACCCCCACCCCTCTCACCGCCCCCACCCTTACCGCCTTCCCTCCCCTACACATCATCCATCTTTTTCCCACCTAACCTTATTGTCCAGCTCCACTTTTCTAAGTTTAGCCCAATTTACGTCACAATGTTGACCTTAACAAACTTTCCACGTAATCGTAGTCGTCCTTGACATCTGACCCCATAGTACTAGTACTTGCTTTGTTCTTTTTAAACGCCGCCTTAAATTTTCTGACCATTATTCCCCTGACAAAGGTAGAAAAAAAATTACTTGTAGAATAGAAAAAAAACGATCTATGAGTAAAGCTTTAAAACTACAACATATAAAAACAAATTTGATTTAAAGTGTAGTTTTTATTATACTATATGACAATTTTTTTTCTCGATTTAATAGTTAGTTTGAACCAAAAAGTTAGATAAAATATTTACATCCATATTCACAGAAAAAAAAAACAAGACCAAAAAGATGATTTTTATTTCACTTCAAATTCTTCTGAAAGTGCAAGTTCGAGTATTATTTCGGTTATAATTTGATTTAAGTTTTTATGTGATCATAAGGTTTGTTTACTTTCAAATGTTTAACATGAAAATCCATTCTCCGGAAGATGATGTAGTTTGAGCCTAGAAATGAACATGTTTCTTTATGATTTCTTAAAGCAATTCCAACACACTTTAAACGTATGTAGCTCTTTTGAATATGAAATACGTCTACATCTTACAACAAAAGTAGCCAATGAATAAGTATTCGGAACTTAACCCCCCCCCCCCCGATTAAAAAAACAAAATCTCCGTAAATTGTAAGACTAACATTAGTGAAGTAAAAATCAGGCAATTAGTTTAAACAAAATACGATTGTAAATCAGAGCTACTCGAGTTAGAATCTCGATTTGTTTCACATTGCTTGAGTGGCGGTAGTAGAAAAAAAGGGCCACCCCTCAATTTTTTTTTATCCCCACCCCTTTATACGTATAGGCCTTTATATATATATATATATATATATATATATATATATATATATATATATATATATATATATATATATATATATATATATATATACGCACACACACAAACACAAAATACGAACATAGCATACTCATTGCTGGCCTGTTCGGCGTATGGGTGGTAGTGGGGATAATATTAGGGGCGTCTGGGTGATAGTGGGGATAATATGGGGCGTCCGAGTGGTAATGGGGATAATATGGGGCGTCTGGGTGATAGTGTGGATAATATTGGGGGTCTGGGAAGCGTGGATAATATAGGGCGTCTGGGTGGTATTGTGGATAATATATGGCGTCTGGGTGATAATTTAGATAATATGCTGCACCAATTCCTTATGAAAATTGTCACCCTCTGTGTAATTTAGTTTAACAAATGACGTCACCATGCACCTTCCAGCTGCGATGTTTCAACTCGTACCCACACACAGTAATTTAATCAGTTACTTAAAAATTAACCAACGCTTGCTTAACGCTAATATGTGCTATGATAATGAAATTAAATTTTTCTTAAAAATGTACATTTTGAATATTTCAACTTTTCGTACTGCCAATGGGTGTAAATTTTTTTTTTAGCGCAATTTCCATTCTGGAGAATTGCGTTTATTAACCCGTCATTTCTGGATGTATGAATGTATGAATGGATGGATGGATGGATGGATGTGTGTCCGCAGCTTTAAGTCGTATCTCCTCCTCAACGAAGCAATATCGATGACTAGTTCCAAAAGCAATTATGTTAAGCAAATTACGAGGATGAACATAGGCCATAAAAATTCCGGGTTTCTTTCATGGATTTCCCGGAAAAGCCAAAAAACCTTGAAAAAAGCAGTTTTTTTTCCCATATCTCGGCAACCAGACCACTTAGCGACTTGAAACATGTACCAATCGATTTCTGCCATAATTTAGAACAATATTGCCGAAGAAAGTTTTCAAAAATATCCTTTCGTTCGGTCACAACATTTTTTTTTGAATTAATTAAAATTTGGACCGAATTAGTAGGCATTTTTTCCAACCACACCACACGCGTCATCACGTTCAATAGCTGCGCCATCACGCTCAATGGCTGCGTCATCACGTTCAGTAGCTAGGCGCGCAATGGTTTTTAGTCATGTAACTCTATTGTAAATAAAACATGTAAAATACTGAATTTTTTTTAAATAAAAAACGTTTTAATAACTAACCAATGGTTTTACTAACCCTGCTCTTGATTTACGCTACGACAGAGCTATTTTTAGATAACATAAGGAAATTGCGCTAAAATTGTCACTAGACTTTTTAATTAACTTGTTTAAACTTAGAAACTGACAGAGCAGAAGTTAAACCCTTCCCAATCAGCCCTAGACTATAAATATCAGAAAATTTATATAAACGTTTTTTTTTGTGTTTATTATTATATGTCTTAGGAGGGGTCGGCGTGGTCGAGTCGGTAAAGCTCCTGGTTGCTAAACCGAAAAGTCTCGAGTTCGAACCCTCGGGCAGATGAGGCTCGTTAGCTGGGGACAGCCACTCTTCTAGGAGAGACAACACCAAAAATTAAACAACTGCTGCCTTGTAGTTTGTTCTTGGTTGACACGTAACGCTTAATGGTGTTAGAGACGTGGTCGAGTCGGCAAACAGCTCATGGTTGATAAATTCGAGCAAAGTCTCGAGTTCAAACCCACTGGTCGATAAATCTCGATCCCCTTCAACACTAATAATTAAGAACGAAGAAGAAGAAGAAGATATGTCTTAGGGGATGGCGTGGTCGGGTGGGAGAGTGAAGTACACTCAACTCTAAAAGTCCAGAGTTCAAACCTCACGTGTAGAAGCGGCTGGGGACATCAACACATCTAGGAGAGAAACCTCCAAAATAAAACAACTGTTGCCTTGCATTTTGAAATTGAAATTTCACATGAAAGTAAAAGATCTAATTCTCTGCCTTCTTTCAAATTTTGAGTAATTTCCGTTGACCGGAAGTAATAATTTTCGCTATTTCCGATTTCTCAAAAAACGCATGTGAATTTATAAAGTACTAATAATATTCCGCACTATTTTGCACATTTTATATGACGTTCACTTGGTGTGCAATTCTTTTTTCTACGAGATTTTATTCTATTTTAAAAATTGTTAGTATTAAAAATGGATTAAAAGTCATGTCTATATCCCGAGTTGCCATTCCCTGTTGTTTCATATAAGAATATTCGAGAAAGTTTAGGGGAGATCACTCCCGGTTTATTTTTTGTAAGTTTCGACATAAACGTAAAAAGGGAAGAAACCCATAACTATTTTTTCTAAAATGATATGAAAATTTAATGCCCTGAAAATTTGAAAAATAATCATTGTTTATTATATCACAAACTTATGTATTATATGTCACATATAAATGTTTGTTTTTTCTTATTGTATTATCTATACTCGAATTATTGCTTGACTCTAGACTAAATAGAAAACTATTAGCTGTATTGCTTTCTCAATCCATAGACAAGCGAATGCTTACTGTGAACAAATATTACATCTCTCCGTCCGATCCTTATTATTGTGGTTGGAAAATATGAAACTTTACTTGATTGTTTCTCAGAGCCTTCTGATCCTCTACTAAATGGTTATTTTCTTTACAGTGTGAAATTCTCTAAGGCAAAAAAGTATTTCTTCACTGTGCAAACAAATAGCAGAGAGACATAACCTTTTTGATATAAATAACTCAGTACTTTGGAATAGATTTTTAGTGACTGTTGTAAAACTAATAAAAACTGTCAAACAATTAAGAAAGAAACAAATACTTTACTGGCAAAGACTTGTGTTCAATACTCCTTTCAGTTTCAATAAATCAAATGAAGTAAAAGACACTAAAAAACGAAATTCATTAGCCGTTCAAAGTTTCTTCAAATGTTGTGCTGATCCAAGTTCTTCTGCTGGTAAAAAGATGACCACAAATGGAGATAGTAAATATGGTCTAAAAAAAGAACCCGGCTGTGCTAAGTGTCAAAAGAATAACAAAGCATTACTTCAGCGTAAAAAGACAATTATAAGCCTTAGAAAAAAATGGCGCTGCCTTCCAAAAACTGTCCCAAAATTACAAAAGTTGCAGCAGGCTGTACTGAACACATCCACAGAAAATAAGAAGTTGATGTCAGAATTACAAGCAATTACTGATATGCATCACAACTTGCTAATAAAGGTGCAATTAAATAACATTGAAATAGAGGAGCTGAACTGAAAGCAGAAAATGCCTCATTGAAGGCAGAGAATCAAAAGCTGATAGAAGAAAACACCAGAATGAATGAGAAGCTTTCTACTGAGTTAATTTTACCTTTTACTTTTAAAATGCCTTAACTTGATTCAAATAAACAGTGAGTGTTTAATATTTATTAAAAAAAAAAAAAAAAAAAAAAAGAGGAATTTAACTAGTCTCAATGACGTAACTAAACGCCCGGCTGGTTGATTAAGTAAAAGATCTTTCCAGATTAAAGCCGGGAATAAAAAAAAGGAGACTATTTATTTCATTTGTAGATTCATTAATATTACTTACTAATTAAGTCCAAAATAAATGTTTGGAGATAAATATTCAATCTCGTTTGTTGTGACGGTAAAACCGTTAGGCTAGCTCTATTTTATTCTTCCACCACCCTCTACCTGCTCTATTACTCCCCGCCCCTCTCTACTGCTACGTACATCCATATATTTCGTCTCCCTCACAGGCCCCTCTCTAGTTGGCTAGATTGTCCACGTGACACACCGCCAAAGTTTTAATGAATATAAGGGGATGCAACAAAGACATCTCGCACTCTTCCAGCATTGAGCTCAGCTGGTGGTGTCGCACACGGCGTTTGGGCCGTCGGCCCTACTCCTATGTGCATGGTTATTGGTTTGGTATTATTTAGTTAACTCATTCTATAACTGTATGATTTGTAACGCATATAAATAAGTATGATTCATATGTATAAGCTTTTAGAAGTATAATAAATTAAATTGTACTCTTGCAGTAACTTTGTGTTTTTTTAAGTAACTTATAGTTATTATTTTACTACAGGCCGTAAACTGCGGGCATTGAGTTGACCCGTAGTCATCGGACCTGATATTTTATTGTATACACCGGCCGTAAACCCTTGCCAGAGTCAAGAGGTCATCGGACCAGGTTGTTATTACTTTAAGGCTGTAAACTGCGCACATTGAATTGTAGCGTAGTCATCAGACCTTCAGCTTGCCACAATTAAGTTTACTTATTACTATTACTGCATTAACTGCTGAAACTTATTATTACTTTACCCTGTCCGTGACTTAGTGCACGTGACAGTTGAATACATTCTGAAAAATACATTTAATTTTACTATATTCCCGGTAGAGAAGCGGCTCAGACCCTCCTACCGGTTGAATTCACGCATTTTATTGATTATCACAATTAATACGCTACCAATATATATTACATTTTTTTAATACCGTTAACATTTGTGGGGTGTTGTTAAAATTTGTAAAGTATTTTATTTTACACCTTCTGAATTATTTATTCATTATCAATGACTATCTTTAACTTTTATCTTATCGATTGCAAAGGAACATGTTTGTATTATACAGAATGGAATAGAAAAAAACAGTTTACAATGAGTAAGGGTGAGGAGTTTAAACTTAAACTGATATATGTCATGATATTTTCCATCAAATCATTTGCAAGTAGACTTTCTCCAATAGACATGAAAGAAGGTTTTTTTTCAATTTTACCACCAGTAAATACAAACTGCACTTCTTTGAGACTCCAAGTGGGCTGAAGTTTATTTTAAACACTGACCTCAATGTGGGCGGCATGAAGGATGTCTTGCAGCAAATCTTTAGCTCATTGTACGAGGAGTATGTTGTAAAGAACCCGCTGTGCGAACTTGACAATCCAATCACAAGTGAACTGTCCAAAAACAAGTTGGATGAATACATCAGAAATTTACTACAGTTACAACTGTATTTAATATTTATTGACAAGTATGATTATATTGTGACAATTTTCAACAAAATAAAAAGTGTAGGTATTAAAAAAAAGAAGATGATTTTATTGTCGATGATTGTTTAAAAAAATGAATACTAAAAAGTGTGTTTCATATATATATATATAAATATAATGATGTATATAAAGATATATATATATATATATATATATATATATATATATATATATGTAACTAGGGGAAGTTACCAGACATAAGAAAGCGGTACAGCGCTGTCAACTTTGACACGACTGATGTAATAACACAGGTGGTGGCTGATAACGATCAGAAAGACAGGGCGTAGTATCTCGGGAAGCGATACGAAAGACGGTCTGTCAACTTTGATGTGACAGGATGCAGATGGCTTATTAAATCGGACTGTACAACAGAAGCGGCGTAATGCAACGATTACGATTACGAGTATGATAGGACCGAATATGATTACGGATATGACGGGGATAAATAAGGAAGGCGACGGCTGAGTTCACAGTCTCTCTCTCTCGCTCGCTTTCGATCAGTCAGTCAGTGTATCAAGTTGGTTATTGAACGGGTTAGCCGTATTGTGTTAAGAAGGACGTTAGACATGTGTATTCAGTTAGATGAAGCCTAGTGAGGACTGTTGGGGGTCCGTTGATTCAGACTATTATTGTGAAACATCTCTCTTGATTCATTATATTATTGTGAAGCATTCTTTGATTCATGTAATAAAAGGATCAATAATGAACCTGCATCTTCGAGTATCTATGCTGTGGTCAATGTTGTGTGGAATGAGTGGTTAGACTCGGGAAGGTCACATTTGGCGTTGTCGGCAGGGTAGCCAGAGACTCGTTACATTTGGCGTTGTCGGCAGGATAGACTCGGGGACTCGTTACATTTGGCGCTGCGATCAGGATGAATTCAACGAGACTTGCCGCGTTAGGCACCCATAGTCAACCTAGTTCATAACTGTGTTTAGTGTGTGTGTGAATTCGGACATTCAGGAACAGTGAAAATTGAGGAACGAGGAAAATTTTTTCATACACACACGGTAAGAAAGAACTCTTTTTTTTTTACTAAAGGAATAAAATGTCTACTCTGGACGAGAAGCAGACCCATATTGTGGTCCTGCCCAGAGAGTCCCACATTAACAAATTTTACGGGGACGGTGATCCAACTTTAACCAACAGGTTCAGTGAAGAGGTCAAAGCGGCCTGGGCCTCGAGAAACATGTCACCAGAGGAAAGATTAAGACTGCTGATGGGCAGTATAGGAGAGACGGTTAGGGCAGAGGTCAAATGCCACGATAAAACCGTCCAATCAGATCCAGATAAGGTGCTGGATCTAATTATGGAGACCTTTGGGGAGAGACGGTCGGGATCGCAACTGCTATCGGGGTTCGTAGGCTTAAAGCAGAGAATGGCGGAGAGTGTGATGGAGTATTCACACCGAATAAACAGGGCCTTTGATTCGGTAAAGGGCAAAACACCTGACATTGATGTACGCCTACTGAGGGACCAGTTCATCGAGGGGCTAGCAACCCCGATCTTAAGGAGAGAGTTGAAAGAGGAGGTCCACAAAGACCCGCAGTTGACCTTCCTTCAGGTCAGGAACTCAGCGATCCGCAGGTCCGAGGATGAGGACCAATCGAACTGTTCGGTGGACAAAGTCTCTGTGCCGAAACAGAAACAATCCCCACCCACGGGGACCGGCACGGTGGAAACCATGATGGCTCAACTGTTGGCCCACCTGGATAAGGTTGACCAAAGATTGGAGAGGTTAGAAAGCAGGTCAACAGCTGAGAATCAGGAAAAGAACGGGACAAAACAGAGACAGGTTGGACGGCCGCGACCCGCCGGTCCATCACTCCGGTGGACGGCTGACGGTCGACCAATTTGTTTGTCCTGTTCACAACCCGGACATATGGCACGGTACTGCCAGGGAAACGGTCGTCCTCTGTAAGGCAGGGCCAGGCTACAGAGGGGCGAGGTTATGGCCCAAGAAGCAAAATGATGGGGGTCTGTCCCGAAATGGTGATTACGATTGGGGACATCGCGGTGAAGGCAATTGTGGATACAGGCTCCCAGGTGACGACAATCACGGAAAATTTTTACACCAAATGGATGAAAGGAAAAGACCATAGGTTGAGGTCTGACACATGCATGCGCCTGACGGCAGCTAATGGACTAACCATTCCTTACTGTGGTTATTTTCTGGCGGATGTCGTGGTGGCGGGACATAGGTTGAAGCAGGTTGGGGTGTTCGTTACGAAACACAACCTAGAGACAAATGTGTCAAATATACCTTGCCTGTTGGGCATGAATATTCTTGGCCAGTTGCCAGAATTTCTTACAAATATTGTCGGATCGACCACACCAGGTCGGGGATCCAAGTTGGCCAGGTTTGCCAAGACCAGAGGAAGGATATCAGTCCCGGCAAACACGGTCAAGGCAATCACATTACAAATTGGTGATAGAAGCGTGAATGGTGATGTGATGATAGAACCATGTGGCGCCGCACTGAGGGCAGGCGTCGTGTTACTGCGGACATACACATCAGCGGAAAATGGACTAGTTCAAGGATTAGTGGCAAATGTTTTGGATGAGGAAATTTTTATACCGCCTAATACTCTGGTAGGAGTACCACAGAACGTCGAGGTACAAAGGTCGGCACAGTGCATCGAACTGAGCAATACCAGCAGTAATGAAGTAACAATTAGGTCGGTCAATGTGACGGCCGAGGTGAAGAAAGAGGATGGCCGATCATATACATTCCCGGAAACTGAGGACCCAAAACTAAATGAATTGTTGAATAAGTACAGGGATATATTTGCCTCGTACGAGGGTGATTTGGGTTACACGGAAGTAATAAAACACCAGATACCCTTACTACAGGACAGGCCTGTGGCGCAACCTTATCGAAGATTACCACCAAGTCACTACTCTGCGGTGAAGGCACACCTGAACGATCTACTAAAAAAGGGAATTATTACAACCAGCACTAGCCCGTATGCGGCACCGATAGTAGTGGTAAAAAAGAAGTCAGGGGAGATAAGACTGTGTTGTGATTACCGGAAATTGAACAATATCACAAGAAGGGATGCATTCCCCTTGCCTCGTATTGATGAATGTCTTGATGCGTTGGGGGGAGCAAGATTTTTTTCTACCTTGGATTTGGCTAGTGGCTACCACCAAGTGGCCATGCACCCCAACGATCAACATAAAACTGCATTTATTTCTCCACTGGGACTGTACGAGTGGACCCGTATGCCGTTTGGTCTAACTAATGCACCTGCTACATTCCAGCGAGTAATGCAGAGTGCTATGAGTGACTTTCTATTTCAAATAATGTTGGTGTACTTGGATGATATACTAGTTTATTCAAAAACTTGGGAGGACCATCTAGAAAGATTAGAACAAGTGTTTCTCCGTCTTAGGGAGATAGGAGTAAAGCTGAACCCAGACAAATGCTGCTTCGGTCTGAAATCGGTACATTTTTTGGGTTACGTGATTTCGTCGGATGGCATCGCCACTGACCCAGATAAAATTGCAGCTGTTAAAGAATGGAAACAGCCAACAACTACGGTAGAGGTCAGATCATTCTTGGGCTTTGCTTCCTATTATAGAAAATTTGTGCCTGGTTTTGCAAAAATTGCCGCACCATTGCATGACTTGGTAAACAAAATGACAAAGAAACACAGTAAGGAGAAAAAGAAAGGTAAAACACAACTGATAGGTGAATTATGGACTGATGAATGCCTGAACTCGTTTAAGCTATTGAAAAAGGCTTTGACAGAGGCGCCGATATTAGGATACGCAGACTTTGACAAACCATTTCGGCTAGAAATTGACGCCAGCTCTAAAGGTCTGGGAGCTGTGCTATCACAACAACAAAAGCAAGGCTTCAGGGTTATTGCTTATGCCAGTCGAGCTCTGAAGGAATCAGAGAAGAACATGACAAATTACAGCGCCATGAAACTAGAACTTTTGACATTAAAATGGGCTGTGACGGAAAAATTCAGGGACTATCTATTAGGTGCTAAATGTGTGGTATACACTGACAATAACCCCTTGAGTCACCTAAAGACAGCAAAGTTGGGATCCATCGAACAGCGATGGGCAGCAGAATTGGCACTCTTTGACCTAGAGATAAAATATCGCCCGGGGCGGTCCAACGGCAATGCGGGCGCCTTATCAATGAATCCTTACGAGAGACCGGGCGATGAGGAAGAAACGCTGACAGGAATATGTGAGGTCAGAGCGTCAACAGATATCCCTCACGGGGTGCAAGTGAGGCAGAACGGACAGACCGGGGTGGAGCACATTTCCACAGAGCCCGGACATAGGGACATTGGTAATTTTAATTGCCTTAATCACAAAGAGATAAGAGATGCCCAGAGAACGGATAGTGGCTTACAGCCGCTGTTGAAACACGTCCAGGAACAAAAATTCCCACGAAGAAGGGAAAGAGAACAATTTGGTCGAGAAACAAAGAAAATACTGAGTCAGTGGGACCGTCTCAGTATAAAGGATGGTGTTCTCATGCGGAGAATTCATGACCAAATTGATGGGACAATACACCGGGTGGTGGTGCCTGGACAATTACGAGAAGAAGTGCTAAGGTTGGCACATGACAGGGCAGGACACCAGGGTCAGGACAGGACGCACAAAATATTACGACGAAGGTGTTACTGGCCCAATATGGAAATGGAGGTCAAACGCCATTGTGAGGCTTGTGTGAGGTGTCAGCATGCGAAAATGCCAGTTGTCAAAATGAGACAGCCATCGGGACACCTATTAGCGACAAAACCACTAGAGATTGTGGCTATGGACTTTACGTCGTTGGAGCAATCATCGGATGGGACGGAACATGTGTTGGTAATGACTGATGTTTTCACCAAATGGACTGTGGCGGTGCCCACACGAGATCAGACTGCCAAAACAGTGGCAAAGGTCTTAATAGAACATTGGTTCATCAAATATGGCATACCAAGACAATTACACTCTGACCAAGGAAGGGCCTTCGAGTCAGAAGTAATTAACCAACTGTGCAGCCACTACGGGATCAACAAATCTAGAACAACCACATTTAATCCGAAAGGAAACGGACAGTGCGAGCGGTTCAACCGCAGCATGCATGATTTGCTGCGTACTCTAGAACCTGAACAAAAAAAACGTTGGCCTGATTTTCTCCCAGAGTTGGTATATCTATACAACTGCACACCCCATGCCACAACCGGCTTTTCGCCATACATGTTGCTGTTCGGACGGGAGGCTCGACCCCCCCTTGACTTGTTCCTAGGAAAAAAGGAGAGTATGACTGGCTCATACACTGCACTGGAATATGTGAATGAACATATGAGACGAATTAGAGAAATGTACAGGGTAGTACAGGAAAGACTAGAACATGAAGCACGGCGAAGGGAACCGCCGGTACAGACAAAGGACCCGCCACTCAAACTGAACGACAGGGTATTACTGCGTAGCCACCCGTTAGGCAGAAACAAAATCCACGACCTCTGGGGACAGGAGATATGGCAAGTCGTGGAGATGCCTAAAGTAGCAGGTGGCCCCTTTAAGATAAGACCCATCGATCACACCAAACCGGATCGGTGGGCGAATATTGCTCAATTAAAGAAATATTGTCATAGTCAAGAAGAGCAGTTACACACAAGGAAATCCAAGACAATTAGGGAACCGGAAACTATAACGGAAATTCACATACCCATCACGGAACCATGTCACCGTCAACAGAACAACAGCGACACACAAGGGGAGGATACCGGCAACAAGGAGGATCCCGGTCCCTCCAAAAGCAGAGAGACAGTAGACCATCAGTTAAGTGGTCCGCGGAGAAGTTTGAGAAACAGAAAGAATACGAAATTTTTTGTCAGCAACCATCAATTCTTTCATGGTCGCGCTGGTATGAGAACAGACTGTTCAAAAAGTCATAAAAGTGAACTGGTGAAGGCACCAGACGAAAAAAGGTGGATGTGAATTCTAGAACTGTTTTGTGTCTGAGGAAGATGATGTAGACACATTTGATATGTGAAATAGGGATAACGGTCAATCTTATACGAATGTGACGACATTGACAGTGAGTGGAACAATGGATTTTTTTTACGGTGGTGCGATGGACTTTGAAGGACTGCACCTGCCGGGCGTTGTTTGTGGTTGATAACACACAAAAAAGGCAGGGGTGGATGTAACTAGGGGAAGTTACCAGACATAAGAAAGCGGTACAGCGCTGTCAACTTTGACACGACTGATGTAATAACACAGGTGGTGGCTGATAACGATCAGAAAGACAGGGCGTAGTATCTCGGGAAGCGATACGAAAGACGGTCTGTCAACTTTGATGTGACAGGATGCAGATGGCTTATTAAATCGGACTGTACAACAGAAGCGGCGTAATGCAACGATTACGATTACGAGTATGATAGGACCGAATATGATTACGGATATGACGGGGATAAATAAGGAAGGCGACGGCTGAGTTCACAGTCTCTCTCTCTCGCTCGCTTTCGATCAGTCAGTCAGTGTATCAAGTTGGTTATTGAACGGGTTAGCCGTATTGTGTTAAGAAGGACGTTAGACATGTGTATTCAGTTAGATGAAGCCTAGTGAGGACTGTTGGGGGTCCGTTGATTCAGACTATTATTGTGAAACATCTCTCTTGATTCATTATATTATTGTGAAGCATTCTTTGATTCATGTAATAAAAGGATCAATAATGAACCTGCATCTTCGAGTATCTATGCTGTGGTCAATGTTGTGTGGAATGAGTGGTTAGACTCGGGAAGGTCACATTTGGCGTTGTCGGCAGGGTAGCCAGAGACTCGTTACATTTGGCGTTGTCGGCAGGATAGACTCGGGGACTCGTTACATATATATATATATATATATATATATATATATATATATATATATATATATATATATATATATATGTATATATATATGTATATATAATTAAGGCAAAGATTTAGTTTTCGAAGTCATTTGTTGTGTTATTTCTGTTTCTTTTTAGATACTTTCTGAATGCGCATAAATTGTCTAATTAGTGAACGATCAAAAGTGAACTGAAATCAAGTTTAAGTTATAAATTAAATATATATATATATATATATATATATATATATATATATATATATATATATATATATATATAACGCTATAGTTATAATAAGACTACTCGATGCAATTAAAATCATGGCACCACGAACATGTTAGGCAAACTGACGCTGTAAATTACATGTCTGAGGAAAAAATAAATAAAACGTTATTGTTATCCGTAAATTAAAAAAATGTAATACAACACTTTAATACATGAATGCATATACCGGAAAGAAGTAGGTCTAGTACTGTCTAAAACCTTTTTCAGTCCTCCCAAGCCGGTGGTGAAAACTGTAATTCTAAATGAAGCTATAAAGCAAGGTAAACTGACGCTGTAAATCAGGGGTCTCCAAACTACGGCCCGTGGGTTCCTCTCATCCGGCCCGCGGAGATATTTTTGTCCACGGAAAAAAAAACGTTTGTTGGTGATGGCTGAGGAACATTGGCCAGAAAAATCAAAGATATGCCTGGAATAAACTGGCCCCCGAATTGAAATTTTATAGTCAATGCGGCCCTCGGAATGAAAAGTTTGGAGACCCCTGCTGTAAATCATATGTTAAGACACGCAGACACACACTAATTCCGTTTACAGTATGAGGGCCATTCGATAAAAAGTGATTTATTTAATATTTAAAATATAAATACAAAGAGGGATAAAACGAACACGGAAACACATTAGACATCAAGGTTCCATGTATATAGACGGCTTGCCAGATATGAAATTTAACTTTTAGAAATGTGTGGGTCACGGTTTTTGCTTTTCTGAAGCGAAGTGCATTAATGAAATATTCTGAAGCGGCAGAATTGTCCTGTATGTACTTCGCCTCGTTCGATTAAAATTATCTTATTATTATACAATGTAAGTTTGAGTTTATTACTAGTATCACCAATGTTATTACCATAACCTTCTTTATTTGGGCGAGCGGTGATTTTTGGTATTCTGTGCTTTAATTTTTATTTTTATTTGCAAATAAATCTGTTGGAAATTCCTTGCAGTATTTAACTTTTTATTTCAGTCGAAGTAACACTTCGACAGGAGTCATGTTTAAAAATAACTCCGGGATTTTACAATTTTTTTTCTCTCACAAAAAAAAAAAGCTGTCCACTCTTATTTCTTCAATTTTTTTTCTAATTAATTCCCCTTTTTTTCTTCCCTCCCTTACTTCCGGAACCAGGCAATCAAAATCTCGGATGTTACTGGAGGTAAATCTCCGTTTAAACGAATCGCACTACCCACGTACAACGCCCCCTACGTTTGTTTTAACCCCAACACATCTTTTCTTCACGTTGAATTAATTATCAAAACGAGCCTAATTAATTTTAGCTCAGCACATCTTTACCTCGTTTTGACGCTCGCCTACCTCCCCTTCCCCCCCCCCCCCCCCCCCGTCATTCACTCACGCACACTAACACGTGAAAACACATCCTGTTTGATGTAATTATGCGGTCAAATTCTAACGTGTCTAAAGGAACGAGTTGTTTCTGGTTACAGAGGTTTAGAAAAAAATTCTTGTCAGGAAAAACAAACTGGCGTCGGTAATTAAGAACGATGTCGTCATCACACTGGTCCGTAATTACTTGAGTGTAACCCTAATCCTTGACTAAAGTATGGGTCATCGTGGGTCGGAGGTTTTCGGGTCATCGTGGGTCGGAGGTTTTCAAAGAGCTAATCGTTTCTAAAATATCATGCCTATAATGTTTCAAAGCTATTGTATCATTACAAGGTAAGCATTTTTCATGCATCATTTACATTTTTAATGAAATTGTTTCTTTTAACATCGAATCAGCCTGATAAAAACACCCATTAGGTGTAGCTTACTCCAAGAATTATATAAAATATATATATATATATATATATATATATATATATATATATATATATATATATCGAGTACAGCGATGAGCCTTCTTCAAGTGCTCACAGGTTAGCTAAGATTATATTAGTTTGTTTTACAATGACAGTCCATATTTCAGTAAGATTTTCGTTATCGTGTGGTCACAGTTAAGCCACCCTATGACTGACCAGACATTTTGTGAAATACTGGTCTCTTTACTGAGCCGGTACTTAACATTGCACGACTGTAAATTTCGCTTGGCAAAGCTACAAAATGGCCGTGTAACAGGTTTAGGCTTTAGTAGCTGATCGTCTTGACGTGGGCTTAGTGCCAAGTAGTTTCAAATGGTGTAGTTAAGGGGGGGGGGGGGTGGTGGTCGGCCCCAGGTTATATTTTATTTGATTTTAAAAATATGTGGAAAAAGTTAACATAAAAATTACATAGCATTGTAAAGTATGTGGATGTGCGTAGTTCCGCCGCTGGGGTGGTATAGCCTGAAGGCGTGTCCACACAGTGGATATTTCCGATTACAGCTGTCTCAAATAAAAGACCGAAGATCCAAACTAGTTTGAATATAAAGTGTAGATACGCCCTTGAGCCTTGTTGTTCAAGGGGACAGACGAAGTAGAATTCCTCTATCTCCGCGACCTCGAGTTATGAAGGGATAAGGTGGTCAGCTTTATATGCCCAACAGCTTAGGTACTCATCAGAGCGGGGTGGACTTTGGGACTTTAGCTCGGGATCGTAAATCTTCGGGTTAACAGTCGTAAGCTCAACCTTCCAACCACGCCGTACTATAGCTCGAATACATACACAGCTGGGAAAAATGAGCCCTCCCCACTAAAAAACAAAAAAAAAATATAAATTAAAGCAACAAAAAAAGAAATCTCAAGAGACCCCAAAATAAATAAATCCGTATCCAAATAAATCCCCAGAAAAAAAATAAAAAAATAAAAAATAAACAAAACAAATTATTTCAAGAACCGCCAACTGGAAAACAATTTATTGCTTCATTTTTATATAAAAAATAATTGAAGCTGATGGAAGCTTCTCTCAAGATCCCCCACCATTAAGATCTCTCTCCAGCTCTCCATGTGAAATCTTTTCTGATGAATCTCTTCTTGGGCGCCCGCTGAATACAAAATAGCCGGGCAGAAACAGAAAACCTATCAGCAGCCTGGGAGAATCTTTTATCGTGTGTTTCTTGTTGGGGTGGCTGCATACAGAATAGATAGGCCGACACAGAAAATAGATCAACAGACTGAAGAATGGACATCGCTAAAGCTCGTATCATTGTTAAAAAAAAACTAGACAGAAAATATTTCAACAGAGATGTATTTTTCTTGCTTTAATTGATGTCCATTCAAGTAAACTGTTTTGAACATTTTGTTTTTCTAGCCATTTATAGGGATTATATATTTGGCAAAACTTCTATGAGTGATCAACAATGTAGTGTGGGATGGACTAAGTTTGACAAAACACTAAACATGACTATTGTTAATTTGGGGCGGATTATGCTTGAGCGAAGACTTGGCAGAACATTTTCGAACATCGATATTTTAGTAGACAACATACACCACTCAAACACTCACACATACACGCTAACACAAACACAATACATTCTCTGTCGCTCTATTTTGTAGTCAGTCTTTGAATCTAGTCTGAACTTCGTTGAAAACTTTTAAATCCTCGACTATTTACATTTATTTTAATAATTTTATAGAAGAATTTATAATTAGCTTCAACCAGTATCCAGCGATAGTCTAATATGAAGCGTAGGTTGAATGAGGAGGTACATACAACAATATAGTGTAATGTCACAACATAATGGTATAGTGCATATGTCACACCACATTAGTATAGTGTATATGTCACATCACAATAGTATAGTGTATATGTCACACCACATTAGTATAGTGTATATGTCACATCACATTAGTATAGTGTATATGTCACATCACAATAGTATAGTGTATATGTCACACCACATTAGTATAGTGTATATGTCACACCACATTAGTATAATGTATATGTCACATCACAATAGTATAGTGTATATGTCACATCACAGTTGTATAATATACATATCACATCACAATAGTATAGTGTATATGTCACATCACAATAGTATAGTGTATATGTCACATCACAGAACTATAGTGTATATGTCACATCACAATAGTATAGTGTATATGTCATATCACAGTGGTATAGTGTATATGTCACATCACAGTAGTATAGTGTATATGTCACATAACAATAGTATAGTGTATATGTCACATCACATTAGTATAGATTATATGTCACATCAAAGTATTATAATGTCACAACACAGTAGTATAGGGTATATGTGACATCACAATAGCATAGTATGTCACATCACAATAATATGGTGTATGTTATAATACTGACGGGGGAGCACACACAAAATGTATAATGAAAGTTCACTATAGATTTGTATAGAGCATATGTCACAACACTGATGGGGCAGCAAACGCCACTACAGTTGTATAGAACACACGTTAGTATAGGGCATATGTCACTTAAAGGGTTGAACACACACTGGTATAATGAAATGTCATTACAGAATTATATATGGCATAGGTCCCATACCTAAGGGACAGCACACATAACATTGATGAGTGTTAAGAATTTGAGAGCTAAATTTTGATACCCGCCTCTCCATAGTATCAGGTACCAGAGGCGTAGCGACCCTTCCCGGCGCCCGGGGACAAACTTTCAATTTTAATAATTTTTTAATTAATTTTTAATTTTTTTTCAACCCATTTTGGCGCCCCCTAGGGTCGGCGCATGTGACATATGTACCCCCCTCGCTACGCCTCTGCCTGTTACGCCCCCCCCCTTCTTAGCTCCATTAATCCGCTCCATCTTTGATTAACATTTTTGGTCGTTGAACAATGTTATATGATGCAACTTAATATTGTTTACATAAAAAAAATAAACCATGGAAAATATAAAACTAAATTAACGGAACAAAACTTTTCTTCTATCTAACCGTGTGTGCCACTGTAACAATAAACAAGCAAAAAATAAATCGTTCAGACATGCAGGGTCACAGTGACATATTTATGGATCAATGTCGAAATTATTCACGTATTAACCGGAAGTGATGTGGACATTTGCTTACAAATACATGATTGGCTAAAACACGGCACAGGTTATAGGCGCCCCATTATATTTTATGCAGCAATACACTTACTGATGAATACCCAAGATGATAGGCGAGACGTTTTCCATAACGAGGCTGGACGAACTCGAACAGGGTCAGGCTCAAATAGACACACACGAGTCAAACACAAGGGTTTAGTTTTAAAAATTTGGATTTGAATAGCCCTTTGTAACAAGCCAACGCGATCTTTTGATACTGCTAGTTGGTTCCAGTGTTTTTTTTAGACTTTTTCCTGGAAGGGGGCACTTGAAATTTCGGGGGTCGTGGCGGACACTGGTAAAATTATATATTTTCTGCATACATTCTATTTCGTTTGAGGGCAGACGTGTATCGGGTAGGGGGGGGGGGGCAGCGACCCACACCCTGCCCCTAAAAGATACCTGAAAAAAACAGTTGTTGCCTCTTTACTATTTCACCTACACCATCTTACTTACGCCTGTCTCTATCTGCCGGTCTATAACAAACACCACACTGCTGTAGACTGGTTGATACACACCAGACCACAGGTTGTAATGTAAATGTAAGGGTTTATGCTAGACCACAGGTAGTGTAAGTGTAAGGCTTTATACTAGACCACAGGTAGTGCTGTAATTGTTAGGGTTTATACTAGACCATAGGTAGTGTAAGCGTAAGGGTTTATGCTAGCCCACATGTTGTGTAAGTGTAAGGGTTTATGCTATACACAGGCATTGCTGTAAATGTAAGGGATTATACTAGACAACAGGTTGTGATGTAAGTGTAAAGGTTTATGCTATACGACAGGTAGTGTAAGTGTAATGGTTTATGCTAGACCACAGGTAGTGTAAATGTAAGGTAGAGCTGTGAATGTAAAGGGTTATACTAGACACAGGGAGTGCTTTGAATGTAAGGGCTTATGCTAACACGACATGGCTCTAACCTGTCAGGTGAGTGGCGACAGCAGGCGGTAGTGAAACTGGACACTTCCGGTTCCACCCGTTAACAGTTTCCTGGAGCAGATTTTCAGCATGTCGCAGCAGGAGCTACATTTTAAAGTACTACACGACACATTTTAAAGTACTACACGACACATTTTAAAGTACTACACGACACATTTTAAAGTAATACACGACACATTTTAAAGTACTACACGACACAATTTAAAGTACTACACAACATATTTTAAAGTACTACACGACACATTTTAAAGTACTACACGACACATTTTAAAGTACTACACGACATATTTTAAAGTACTACACGACACATTTTAAAGTACTACACGACACATTTTAAAGTACTACACGATACATTTTAAAGTACTACACGACACATTTTAAAGTGCTACGCGACACATTTTAAAGTACTACACGACACATTTTAAAGTACTACACGACACATTTTAAAGTACTACACGACACATTTTAAAGTACTACACGACACATTTTAATGTACTACACAACATATTTTAAAGTACTACACGACACATTTTAAAGTACTACACGACACATTTTAAAGTACTACAAGACACATTTTAAAGTACTACACGACACACGTTGATTGTCGTGTCCCTCTATCAATGTTAACGCTAGCATACATAATTAGAAAAAAATCTTTGCTCGTTGGGACAAACTGTAACGCGTTAATTATTTTTATGTGGTCCGTTTTAACAAAATGAATGATTGATAACAATTTGAAAGATTAATCTGAATGACAGCGAAAATAATCAAAATCTAAAGCAGGGCTTAGAAAGTTAGCGCCGTAATCAGCGACATGGGGATTCAACATTTTCTCATTTGCGACGTTTTTTATCTAGCAGATCCGAAAATTATCTTGTGTATTGGGTTAAGGGATTATAACATGCATCACTGTTTACATTAGCTAGATAGATCCTAATCACCCCCAACTCCCTGCTAATAAATCCCAACCTTTTATTAAGTTATCAGATGTCAGGTTTATACATAAACTGCTCTCACCGTTATTTAAGTCAGTTCCCAACCTTAGACAACTGTACCAGCTCCCAGCTCTAGGCAACTGTACCAGCTCCCAGCTCTAGACAACTGTACCAGCTCCCAGCCCTAGACAACTGTACCAGCTCCCAGCTCTATACAACTGTACCAGCTCCCAGCACTAGACAACTGTACCAGCTCCCAGCTCTAGGCAACTGTACCAGCTCCCAGCTCTAGACAACTGTACCAGCTCCAAGCTCTAGACAACTGTACCAGCTCCCAGCTCTAGGCAACTGTACCAGCTCCCAGCTCTAGACAACTGTACCAGCTCCCAGCTCTAGACAACTGTACCAGCTCCCATCTCTAGACAACCGTACCAGCTCCCAGCTTTAGACAACTGTACCATCTCCCAGCTCTAGACAACTGTACCAGCTCCCATTCATGTATAACTGTACCAGCTCCCAGCTCTAGACAACTGTACCAGCTCCCAGCTCTAGGCAACTGTACCAGCTCCCAGCTTTAGACAACTGTACCAGCTCCCAGCTCTAGACAACTGTACCCACTCCCAGCTCTAGACAACTGTACCAGCTCCCATTCTTGTACAACTGTACCAGCTCCCAGCTCAACTGTACCAGCTCCCAGCTCTAGACAACTGTACCAGCTCCCAGCTCTAGACAACTGTACCAGCTCCCAGCCCATCTGTATCAGCTCCCATTCTTGTACAACTGTACCAGCTCCCAGCTCAACTGTACCCACTCCCAGCTCTAGACAACTGTACCAGCTCCCATTCATGTATAACTGTACCAGCTCCCAGCCCATCTGTATCAGCTCCCATTCTTGTACAACTGTACCAGCTCCCAGCTCAACTGTACCAGCTCCCAGCTCTAGACAACTGTACCAGCTCCCATTCATGTATAACTGTACCAGCTCCCAGCCCATCTGTATCAGCTCCCATTCTTGTACAACTGTACCAGCTCCCAGCTCAACTGTACCAGCTCCCAGCTCTAGACAACTGTACCAGCTCCCAGCTCTAGACAACTGTACCAGCTCCCAGCTCTAGACAACTGTACCAGCTCCCATTCTTGTACAACTGTACCAGCTCCCAGCTCTATACAACTGTACCAGCTCCCAGCTCTAGACAACTGTACCAGCTCCCAGCTCTAGACAACTGTACCAGCTCCCAGCTCTAGACAACTGTACCAGCTCCCAGCTCTATACAACTGTACCAGCTCCCAGCCCTAGACAACTGTACCAGCTCCCAGCTCTAGACAACTGTACCAGCTCCCAGCTCTAGACAACTGTACCAGCTCCCAGCTCTAGACAACTGTACCAGCTCCCAGCTCTAGATAACTGTACCAGCTCCAGGTCCTAGACAACTGTACCAGCTCCCAGCTCTAGACAACTGTACCAGCTCCCAGCTCTAGACAACTGTACCAGCTCCCAGCTCTAGACAATTGTACCAGCTCCCAGCCCTAGACAACTGTACCAGCTCCCAGCTCTAGACAACTGTACCAGCTCCCAGCTCTAGACAACTGTACCAGCTCCCAGCTCTAGACAACTGTACCAGCTCCCATTCTTGTACAACTGTACCATCTTCTTTCCTCACTTTTGTACCGAATTCCAGCCTCACACTTATGTACGAGTCATTCCATTTAAATACAATTACAAGCAATTATAAAATTAATTAACAACAACAAGGTGTTGAATGCCAGCCAAAGTCCAAACTGAATTCACACGATTGTCCCATCAATCCAACAATTCCCGTGTGGCCACTGTTTAAACTGAAGTTTTACCTAGGTCAGCGTGACATAATCATGGCCAGGTTCATTAACCTGGTCAACTCTGATCCTCATTAACCGCTGCCAGGTGGTGATTACATCAGCTGTCCAGCATCGATCTCTCCAGCTGTCCAGCATCGATCTCTCCAGCTGTCCAGCTGTCCAGCATCGATCTCTCCAGCTGTCCAGCATCGATCTCTCCAGCTGTCCAGCTGTCCAGCATCGATCTCTCCAGCTGTCCAGCATCGATCTCTCCAGCTGTCCAGCTGTCCAGCATCGATCTCTCCAGCTGTCCAGCATCGATCTCTCCAGCTGTCCAGCATCGATCTCTCCAGCTGTCCAGCATCGATCTCTCCAGCTGTCCAGCATCGATCTCTCAGCTGTCTGAGACCAGCTGTCTTATCTCTGTCCGGTTATCTCATCGCCTATTCCCGTGGACTGAATCAAATGTTGGGGGGGGGGGGGTGTATGTGTGAGGGGGTGGGGGAAGGGAAGCTGTACTGAGGCTAATATGGGGTAATAGAAAAAAATGTGTGAAAAAATTGAGCTGTTGGCGTTTTGTTGATTAGACGAGAAACCTGGGGGGGGGGGGGGCGAATGAAGAGATTTGGCCGAGGCTTTAAGTGACACCAGCACACGTGTGATGGCGAGGGTCTGAGTTAGTGGTTAGATGTGTGAGAACCGCTTGTTTTATTATGGTATAGTGGATGTGATCTAGATGTTGGCCATAATAATAGGAGACCTATCTGATCTAGATGTTGGCCATAATAATAGGAGACCTATCTGATTTAGGTGTTGGCCAAATAATATGAGACCTATCTGATCTAGATGATGGCCAAAAAATGTAAGACCTATCTCATCTAGATGTTGGCCAGATTGTGTTCAATAAAACGATTAACGTTCAGCCTAGAGTGTCATTGAACATGGCATGGAAGCGAGTTGATGTAGTAGGTTAATGATTGGAATAGCTTAATTGCATTATTACCAAAGTAAGTGTTGAATTATGTATGTTGAACGCAATTCTACGTAAACTTTCAACAAGTGGTAATTCGAAATTAATGTGTAGAAGTGCTACAGAGACTTAAAAAAAGATTAAATGTCACACTGTGAAAAACTTGACACTTGTTTTCTTTTCTAAAATAATTAGAACTGGATTTTAATTCTTAAATACTTTTTTTACCTTAAATTAAGAAACTGTAATTCGATTACAGGTGAAAAATTTGAACTTTGAAAGTGAAATATTACACCGACAGCAAATTTGTTATCTGTTCAATATGGGGCTTTTTTATTCGGGGCCTTTTGGTTAGTTTGACAATGTTAATGCTTGCTGACAGATAAGAATATCTTGCACACATTTCAAACTGTAAGCTATTGCATTACATGCGTGGGTCTAATCCCACATGAATTAAGCTCTTGTTGTAAATAAATGAAAACTACAATTTTATAGAATATCTTTCCTTACGGGCATATTTTTATATAAAGTCAATGTTAAAATATAAAACGTTATTTTTTACGAGAGGGTAATTTTTATTATATACATGGGCACCTTTTTTTGTAATTCTAAAATAAACAGCCCGAGCGAACAGACATTGGTGTAAAGTTATAAAAAAACCAAATAAAATATTTTTATGTATTTTATTTTTCGATTTATGGACAATTTCACTATTTTAATGGTAACCGTTGGTTGGTAACATCTACATTAAAGTTGACATTTTATGGTAAATTGACATTTGATGGTAAGTTGACATTTGATGGTAAATTGACATTTGAAGGTAAAATTGACATTTGATGGTAAATTGACATTTGATGGTAAATTGACATTTGATAGTAAATTGACATTTGGCTAGTTGATATTTGATGGGTAGTTACAATTTATGCTAAGATTACATATGTTAACATTTAATTTTATGGTAAGGTGACATATGAAAACAAGTTGACATATTATGTAATGATACGTTGATATATGACAGTAAGTTGACATGTCAACTTTAGATAGTTGACATATGATGACATAAATAGCCATACACCATAAAGATAACATAACAAAGCATCATTACACAACAATGTAGTTCCCTTGGCTCAGGTCCATACAAACGGGTGCGGCTGTTTTTTTTTTTGTAGTTTGGCGCGGATAATGGACGGTGTGACCAAATGGCACAGAATTAGATCACAACATTCTCAAGGTCAGGGTCTGATGGGCGTCTCCCAGGCGACTCAGCGCGAATAGACAGATCACAAAATCATTCAGCATGCTTCTCGCTACAGGGCATAGATCACAAAGATCACTCAGCATGCCTATCATTACAGGGCAAAGATCACAAAGATCATCCAGCATAGTCTACCTATCACGACAGGGAATAGATAAAAAAGATTCATACCTATTGCTACAGGGCACAAATCATAAAGATCACCCAGCATAAATCGCGACAGGGAATAGATCACAAAGATCACCCAGCATGCTTATCACTAAAAGGAAGGGATCACAAAGATCACCCATCATGTCTATCGGGACAGGGAATAGATCACAAAGATCACCCAGCATGCTTATCGCTAAAAGGAAGGGATCACAAAGATGACCCATCATATCTATCGCGACAGGGCATAGATCACAAAGATCACCCAGCATGCTTGTCGCTACAAGGAAGGGATCACAAAGATCCCAAGGCATACTACCCTTAGTCCACCCAGCATACTTATATCGAGAGTACTAAGTGCTATCCACTAAACCCATCCAAACTTCAAGATTACAGAGAAGACGTTTCTTGAAAAGCCTACAAATACTTGAGTACTCACTAGAGCCATCCAAACTTCAAGATTACAGAGAAGAGCTCACTAGAAAAGCCTGATAATCCTTGAGAACTCACTAGACCACAGCCTTGTCAAAATAAAATAAATGCCGGTCATGGTGATCTATGCTACCATGTAAGTGTTTAATTAAAGCTCATTAGTGCATTTAACGTAATTTTAAAAGCCATTTATTTCGTTTAATTTCGTACAGCGGATGTTGGTTGTAAGCTTGGTTTTAAATTATATTCCTACTTAGTCATTAATCATTGTTTCAACCAAATCCGTTTCTTTACAAAAATTTCATCATTAGCTAAATTATCTGTTTCATTATTAAAACTAATTTCCCCTAATTAAACAACTTTATACTCGATAAAAAATCCATGTTTAAATCAAGCTAGTTTACATGTTTTCTTCTAGTATTTCAAGGGCACCTGGAGTCTAATATGTAGGACATATGAATTATGTACAGTCGAATTGTCGGTGATTTGACAGAACATCACAAATTCAAACACACATTATATTTTTTTATATATCTAGACGATAACATTGTTAGGGTCTAGCAAAACTCTCTCGTCAAAAGAGATAAATAATACACAGATACAAGGAACATGTTTTATACAGCTGTAAAGAGGTTTTTAATTTACACCACTATATTTGAATCAGGGAATCAGCACATTTGATCAAAGTTTCAACATACACTCAACCAATAATCAACATACATTTGATCAGAGATTCAACATACAGTTAACCAATAATCAACATACATTTGATCAGAGATTCAACATTCAGGTGATCTATAATCAACATACAATCAATGATCAATATTCGTTTGATCAGATTCAACATACGGTTGATCCATGATCAATATACAGTTAATCAATCATCAACATACAGTTGATCAGAAATTCAACATTCAGGTGATCGATAATCAATATACAATCAATGATCAAAGTACGTTTGATCAGATAATCAAAAGGGGTTAAGGAATTAACATACAATTAATGATGTAAGCGTAAAAAGACTAAAAGGGTTACCACTGCTTTGATCACAATCTTGCTTGGAAAGAAGGTCAGCTACGCTATAAGAGAAACAAGTGTAGTCTATTCTATTTATAAAAACAAGTGTTACATTGTGTATAGATGGGGTATTTACAAAGGGTTAACAAAAGTTTGTAGAATATGACACAGCAATAATGAAAGAAACTGATTACATTAATTCTAGATGATAGGATAATTTTAAACTTGTTTTGAACGGTGATGTTTCGTGACAATTTGTAGTTTTGAAAAAAAATCAGTGTTTCTTCCAGACTTTTTTCTCCGGGGGGGGGGGGGCACTTGAA
The DNA here is from genome assembly GCF_028476545.2 of Physella acuta. NCBI lineage: Eukaryota > Metazoa > Mollusca > Gastropoda > Physidae > Physella > Physella acuta. The sequence continues at coordinate 615,853 of NW_026731810.1, forward strand.
ATCTTCGGGGGGGGGGGGGGGGGCGGTAAACTTTCTTCGGGGGACGGACACTGTTAAAAGTATATATTTTCTATATAAATTATATAAATTTCATTTCGTTCGGGGGGGGGGGGCGGTAAAAAATTTTCGGGGGGGGGGGGCCTTCGCCCCCCCGAAGACATGCCTGGAGGAAACTCTGAAAAAAATGTTCGTCATTTTTGTGATAGATGTTACTATTATGAATTTTAGAGAGTGTGAACTGTATTTAAATTTGAGAGAGTGCTGTGATTTTATCTGTATTTGGTATACTATTGTCTGTGATGTAAAGTCTAAAACGTATGCATTTTTTTTGTTAATTTTTGTTAATTTTATTGTTCTGGTTGTTGTGTTAAGTATTTTCTTGTCCAACTTCTGTGTGTGAATTGTTTATGTGTAGGTAGGTAGAGTGGAAATGTGGAGTGTGTGTTTGGATTGTGTTTTTCAATACTGTATATATATATATATATATATATATATATATATATATATATATATATATATATATATATATATATATATATGTGTGTGTGTGTGTGTGGGTGGGTTGAGAATTGCATTTTGGAATTATTTTGATTTTAAATGGTGATTTGACATTGGGTGTGTAGTGGGTAGGTAAATTGAATGTGTGTATTGAATGATCTTAAAACGTGTGTAGTGTGTAACAGTGTTTAAATAGTTGATGGTGTTCTGTTATTTACGATTGTCATGAACCAGTATATCAGACACAAATTTTAGTGCCGTCCACCCGTAAACATACATCAGCCTTAAATCACAATCGATCAACTCATCGATATAATTTACCCTCTTTGGTATAGTGGAAACAATGGGAGATCCAATAACGATGTACTATTTACACAATTTTACAGGACATACGTTTATTTTAAAAGAAAGTCACCAAACGTTCTTTACATCAATTTAAAACAAAATAAAGCTAGACATTTAAAATCTATTGGGTTTAAATTCAAGAACTCAAGTTTTAACTAATATATTTCATAAAGTTAACGTTGGTAAAGCCACTACATTTATAAGTGATAATCAAGTGTTTACACAAACTATTTCAATGTAAAAGAAGCGACTGTGGCACCCTGAATTTTACACTTGCAGCTGATCAACTTACAAGTAGAATCCATCATTTACATAACCAAAATAAAGTTATAAGCGGATTAAAAGGTCTATAAGTTCACGATTTACTTCAGGAAATGTCATTCGAATTTTTTAATCAATGATAATAATGAACTGGTTTACAGCTTATTCTATTCTGCGGCAGCAGGAGAGAAACCTCAGGACATGAGGCAAGCAGGTGTTTTAACTGACGGATATTGCTATGTATAAGGCAGGTAAGAATCAAACTGTTGAAAAACTTTTTTTTACAGGGTCACTCGGGTCAGTTAAGGTCAAGAGCGTTACTTAATTTTCGTCTACCTGACGTATAGATTGGGTTGTGTCATCTAAGAGACCACTAGTTAACATAACATATAGATCAGACCACTCGTCTGAGACCACTCGTCTTGCAAGTGTGGACTGAAGTGATCACACGAGTAGATGTATAATTTTATGCGCACTTGACTACTCAATGAACGATTAGCTAACTATTTTCTTTTAACTATTGTTTCTTGATATATATATATATATATATATATATATATATATATATATATATATATATATATATATATATATATATATATATATATATATATATATGTATTTAAATTTGTATTTAAAATACATATAACAAAAACACCGGGCATCATTTTTCTTTTGGACAAATAAAACCCTAAATCCTAATAAAGAATTACTTCTGATAGGCTACTGAAAGACATACTTACTTCTGACTGATAATTAAAAGTCATAACTACTTCTGACGACCAACTGAAGGTCATAATGACTTCTGACTGTCTATAGAAAGTCATAATTACTTCTGACTGCCAATATAAAGTCATATGACTTCTGACTGCCAAAAGAAATCTCACCCTTACACTTATAGACCCCCACCTTGTACCCATGACTTCTGTCAACATCCATTATTCCATTTCAACTTTGGTCTCTGACGTTGGCACCACGAACCTGGAGCCCTCCAAGTTTACCCGAGGGCCGGCACTTGCCGGATATTTGCCGAGAGTTCGTGTGTCACTCCGGCTGCCGGTCGCTCATTGAACAGCCGGTTCACGGTGCCGGCCCCCCAGTGTGGGTGTGATAAAAACATGGACCGTGATAATCAAGGAATCAAATGATCTTTTGTGTCCGAAGATTAGGGCAGCTCTTCACAACACCAGGTACCATTATGGTCGCAACTACATGAGCTTGTCAAAGAATTTCAAATTTTAAATGTCATGTATTCAAATTTCTCATTACCCGTTCAAATTTCAAAATTGTAATCATTTCGAGAGCTTTTTCAAGTACCATAATTTTTTTAACCATAGTAATCACCTAATTTGAGCTTATTATTGGATAATATTTCTGATTTTTAAATAAAACTTACCCTGTAAGAAATTTCATCTAACAAAAAGCTTAAAAGTAAACGTTTGGAGCTCTGATACAATATGACAAAGATATTTTTTAACAAACATAAACAATAATACTAATACCAGTTTAACCGTATCAAAACCATAAGTAAATAAATAAAATTGGATTTTATAGTGAATTTTAACGAAAAATGTATTCATCCCCCAAAGTTTTTAAAAGCATTGTCAAAAGAATTAGAAAACGTGTATCCCAGTTTAAACATATGTACACAAATTTACACACTAAACAATGCACACGCATCATCGATCGAAGCAGGAGTTTCTAGTTCAACAATGTAACGCTTGTTTTTCTTTTTTGTGTTTTAGATAAACACCGACACAGGAATTGGTGATTAAGGCCCCACGTTACGCAAGCAAAAATATGCATTTTATGAAAAACGAAACAAAAAATGTGAAACAGAATGATAATGATTGACGAGTTTAAGATATGAAGACACGCATCTTTAGCGAGTCTCTGGTGACAGATTGCGTCTTGATATCGGATTGTAGATGCCATGAAATATTTGCCGTTTTTTTTCAGGATCGTTTTGTTTGTAGCTGAATGCTTGAAAGCTTTTGTTAGCTTGCTCCAGAAGAGGGATTATTCAGACTTGTTGCTAAGTCATCGCGTAATGTGTTTTATGATGTTCAGGTTTTTTTTTTAGACATTACAGCCGGTGATTCATGGAAATGTTCCTACATTTTATTATGGATTCAACACAGTCTGTTTGTGATGAAAGTGTAGTTTTAAATGAAGATTTGTACAGCACATGTGATGTCCATGAAAAAAAAAACATACACATAATGTTTTATCATTTCCTAAATTTCGGAATTGAATTTTCAAAACTTTGTTCACCGTGTCATTCCGAATTACCATCAGCTTTGTAAAGCGAAATTTGTATTAAAACATTCATATGATTTATTCTTGTCATTTATAATGACATTCTTGGCGACTAGTTCATTTAGAAGAACATTCTTGGCAACTAGGTCATTAAGAAGGGCATTATCGGCAACTAGGTCATTAAGAATGATATTCTTGGCAACTAGTTCATTTAGAATAACACCCTTGGCAACTAGGTCATTCAGAATGGCATTATCGGTAACTAGGTATTTTAGAATGATATTCTTGGCAACTTGGTCATTAGCAATGACATTAGTTTCAAGCAGGTCATTTTCAATGATATTCCTGAACATTTCTTACAAAGAGCTGCAGCATGTTTTGCTACCCCCACCCCCTCTCAACACAGCTGACACTGGACGCCTCTGGCAGAGTTCCACAGTTTTCAAGACATGAGTTCTATCAAGTCTGACGCCGCTAGACGTGGCTGTGGTCCGGAGAGTACCCGTGGGTGTGCGTCGAGATGCCATTAGTGGCGTCAAGCGGCACTTTCTCCGTGTCCGCCACCTCGTCCACGGTGTTGTGGTGGTTGTCGTGCTCGCTCACGGTGGTCGCCTCAACCTCAGTCGCCGCGGTCTCCTTCGCGATGAAGCCGTTATTCCCGCGAGATCTCATCGAGTTGCCGTCTGACACCCCGCTCTGCTGTTTGGAACCCTGTCGGGATTTTGTGATCCTTAGCTTCAGCCATTTTGGATGCACCTCCTGCTGGGGGCAGAATATGGCGGCGAAGGTCGTGCGGAACTGTGTGCTCATGGTACAGTACAGGATAAAGGTCACCGAGTTGTTGGTCAGAGCCATGATGTCCAGCAGGTCGCCCAGCTTGTCGTAGACAACAGTGACGAAGCATTCGACGAAGATGTTCATCAGGGTCAAGATGCCCTGGGGCAGCTCGGTCAAGGTGAAGAGAATGACCACCGCCAGCAGCATGCGCGTGATGCGGTTGTGCTCGCCGTGTTTGTCCGACTCGGCTTTCCGGCCTTGAGATTTCAGCTTCAGGCGTTTTCTGTACGCTTTGTGCATTGCGTGGACGAGGAGCAAGGTCAAGGTCGTGAGCATGAAGCAGGGCACGAGCTTGATGAGAATGGCCTGGAGCCAGTGGTTCACCTGGTGGATGACCCGCTCTAGCTCCGTGTCGGTCTTGGGTACCGGGTGGTAGTAAACATACGACACGGTCCTGCTGATCACTGTGATATTGCCTGACGAGTCGACTTCGGTTAAATTTGTAGTCGTCTCCCCTTGCTGTATCCCGTAAGTATTTGCCGTGTAGTTGGGAATACAGATGAAGATTGTGAGGACGATAATGGTAACGACGACGTATCTAGCCCGCTGTTGACTGCAGTAGTACACCCCACTTGTCGGCTTACAGATGTAGATGTAGCGGAAAATGGCCAACGCGATGGTCAGCCAGATGGTGGTGGTGTGGCAGACGATGCTGAAGTTGGCGTGGAACAGCAGGAAAACAATCCACGAGAACTTACTGGAGCTGAAGGCGAACCGAGACGGATCTGCGGGTTCCATGACGTAGAAATGCACCGCGAATAACAAATAGTCCGTCATTTTGAGTAAGTCACAGACAGCCAACCAGAGGAGTAGGGTGTTAGTGCTGGATGCCATGTTCTTGCGCGTGAGCACGATGATGTTGGCGCAGTTGGAGAGCACGCCGAACAGGCAGACGGCCACGGCGATGTAGCCGTGGATCTTCCTGTAGCTCTCGCTGAACTCCTCCAGGCCCACCCTCGTGTTGTTGCTGACGATGCCCGGGATGGACTCCACGGAGAAGCAGCTGTCCCCCGCGCCGCTGACCACGATGGTGGTGTTGGCGGCTGGGCTGGAAGTGGTCAGGTCCATGGTTGGTGTCCCACAGGGTTAGTTCAAAATGTACCTGAGTGTAAGTCTATAAAAAGTAACAACCGGATATGGACATACTTGAATGGCTGTCAGCGTCTGTTTGGTTCATAGACGAGTTGTTCTATGACGTCATAGCAGACGACCAGACACTTCTGCAAAAATAAAAAATAAAGTTTTACTTGAAAAACACAATTTACACCTAACATGAAAATTATAAAAAGATAATAATTTAATCTTGTACCATCTGGACCATAGCAGTTTAGGTCGATGTTTTTTTAAAGTTGTCAAACCATAGAAATGGTTTGTTATTTTCTCAACCGCTTTGGAAAACTATTTCAAAACACTATAAATGCTAATGAGATAGCTACATATTTATTTACATAAAAACTATCATCGCCAATATCCTCGCCACTTCCATCAACACTACCAATACTACCATAAACACTACCATTAACACTACCATCACCCCTACCATCACCACTACCATCACACTATCGTCACCATTACCATCACCACTACCATCATACTACCATCACCACTACCATCATACTACCATCACCACTACCATCACCACTACCATCACCACTACCATCACCACTACCATCACCACTACCATCAACACTACCATCAACACTACCATCACCACTACCATCAACACTACCATCACCACTACCATCACCACTACCATCACCACTACCATCACCACTACCATCACCACTACCATCACCACTACCACTACCATCACCACTACCATCACCACTACCATCACCACTACCATCACCACTACCATCACCACTACTATCAACACTACCACTACCATCACCACTACCATCAACACTACCATCACCACTACCATCACCACTACCATCACTACTACCATCATCACTACCACTACCATCACCACAACCATCACCACTACCATCACTACTACCATCATCACTACCATCACCACTATTATCACCACTACCATCACTACTACCATCATCACTACCATCACCACTATTATCACCACTACCATCGACACTACCACTACCATCATCACTACCATCAACACTACCATCACCACTACCATCACCATCACCACTACCATCACCACTATCATCACCACTATCATCACCACTACTATCACCATTACCATCACCACTACCATCACCACTACCATCACCACTACCATCACCACTACCATCACCACTACCATCACACTACCATCACCACTACCATCACCACTACCATCACCACTACCATCACCACTACCATCACCACTACCATCAACACTACCATCACCACTACCATCAACACTAACATCAACACTAACATCACCACAACATAAACTCGTACAACAGCAATCCAAATACTAACATGCCAAAAACAACAAAAAAATAAATAAAAATGCTAATTACAATCCCTAAAGTGCAACTAATCTAAATAATATCTGCTGAAAAGTGCGTCAATATTGTATTGTGACGCGTGATTCGGTCCCTTAATATAGCAACATTTCAGGACCAGAGATCTTGGTCTACCACTAAGGTTTATTTTGTCTACTCCATTCTTATTTAAAAAAGTTAAACATAGAATAAGAAATCATACAAACAATAGAAAATTATACATCCAATTACATAGACGTTCATGTTTGTTTCCGCAATTAATTAATTAGCACAAATAAGTTTCAGTTTGTTGTCTGTTTGTACTTCTGTTAGTGTGTTTTAGTTAAACAAAATTTAGAATTAATTTTTATCTTTCATGTAATATCCGATTTGTTTGAAAGTAGATATAAGACATTTCAAGAACTTCTAATTGAAACGGTCTAAGTTTTTAGGTTGTCGTGAAGAGAAAAAAAAACCCGGTAAAATAAAAATAAACATGACGTTAATTAACTTTCAATATGATGTCATTACTATCTAATTTTTCAATTTTGGACGGCAGTTACACAAAAAAATTAGATTAAAAACTGTATGAACGATGGCTTTGAGTTTTAGAAAAATATCTGGAATTCAATTTAAGATTGTTCGGGCTAAAATAATTTGATCTCGTTAAAAATGCGAAGGGGCAAGTTGCAGTAATGTGACGTCACAAGTTGCAGTAATTTGGCGCCACACGTTACAGTAACATAACTTTACAAGTTGTGTGGATTCAACTCGACAGCACAAGTAGCAGTAATGTAACGTCACAAGTAGCAGTAATGTAACGTCACAAGTAGCAGTAATGTAACGTTACAAGTAGCAGTAATGTAAAGTCAGAACTAGCAGTAATGTAACGTCACAAGTAGCAGTAATTTAGTGGCACACGTTACAGTAAAGTAACTTTACACGTTGCAGTAATATGGCGGCACATGTAGATTCAACTCGACAGCACAAGAAAAATGTTGCAGTAATATGACAACACATGAAAAATGTTGCAGTAATGTGACAACACAAGAAAAATGTTGCATTAATGTGACAACACAAGAAAAATGTTGCAGTAATGTGACAGCACAATAAAAATGTTGCAGTAATGTGACAGCACAATAAAAATGTTGCAGTAATGTGACAGCACAAGAAAAATGTTGCAGTAATATGAAGAAAAATGTTGCAGTAATGTGACAGCAAGAGTTGGCCCAGCGTGACGCCACAACTTGAAGTATTTTACCGACGCAAGGGAGGTAATATTTATTCAGTGAGACCGCATTTATCCCTTTTTCAGAAACATTTATTTGGAAAACACTAAGCGTAAAACCATTTGACGTAAAGCCGTATTTTTAGCCAGCAGATATCAAGTCAACCGATTCACTACGAACTCTAAAAGCATTAGAGTGCATTGTCTTTCATCCCCTGGTTGTTGAAATTTAATAGCACCAAATATTTATTGGTTCGTTTGAGTGCAGTAGTGATCGGGGAAATAGAATTTTATCGAATTTTGGTCTGGTTGGCAAACAGAGCCCAATCAATATTGGAATTTGGTTTTGTTTCTTTCTATTTGGTAGCCCTGCCAGGCTTTCCAGTGTTATTATCAAACAGTTCTCGATGTTACATTTCAAGCCAAAAAAAAAAGTCTTTTCGATTTATTTTTTTGGTTACAATTAGCATCCATAAAGTTAGAGTTCAGCTTAAACGCGTTTGTTGTATAGGTTTTATGAGGGGCAGTCTGATCGGTTGCCATGGTTCAAGTAGAGGCTAAATACATTGCCAAAAATGAGAATAAGGGCGTGGTTAATTAAGTGGGAGGGTCGCCCGGGAGTCGGGGATTTTGTTGTAACGGGCACCCCTGGGGAGGCGCGGTTGAAAAGTAGCCAAAGTAGATTACGTTAGCCGGAAACCGTTTTATTGGATCTGCTCAGGAGGTTGGCGCAGGTGTAGATCTTTGACCTCTATCGTGAGCTCCGGGTTGAGAGAGTTCAGAATTTTTGGGGTTCTGGATATATCTTGTCTTGTTCATTAGTTTAGGGTGGTTTCGTGTAATATATTTCGGAAAATGGTACAATTTTAAAAATTACAATCAGTGTACAATCAGTGTAATTACAATAAATTACGGAGTGGTCTAGCGGTAGAGAGCTGGACTGCTAACCCGTAAGTCTCGAGTTCGAATCCGGGTTCAAGTCAATAGGCAGTCCCTGAGTCCACCCAACTCTGATAGGTACCTAACGCACGTTAGGGAAAGTAAAGGCGGCTGGACATAGTGCTGACTACACTATCTCCTCATATGCCGGGGTCACAGAAACAAGTGAACTCTACTTCACTTGCACCATAGACCGTCAGGGTTAAAATGGAACTTTACTTTTGATTATTAACACAGTAATTTAACATTTAGTGAGTGGCTGCGGTGTCGAGCTTTACAAATAGTTGGGGATGTATAATGACATATTATCCATAAATAAAACACTGAGTTGCTTTATAAACAAATCATGAAGAGCCCATGTTGAATATAAGAAAAGACAGCTATTTAAATGGACCTAACACTATCACATACGTTGACAAAAATATAAATAGGAAAACAACTTATATTTCAACACCACAGTTAACCGACTACAAGAAACAGTTGAAAGCTTTCTTTAAAAAAAAAAACACTGACACAAAACGAGTATTGCTTAATCTAGTTCAAGAGCAAGTCTAAAGTTCGGGGGTGTGTTTGTTTTTATTTCGTTTGTTCAACAAAAGGGGCGGTAAGTGCTCCTGTAGAGCATTACAGAATGGAGAAAGTGTTGGTTTTTGGAGCGCACGGGAAAACGGCTAAAATGCTAACAGTGTAAGTGTTCTCTTCTAAGTTAACAGTCATGGCGAACATCAAAGTTAACATGGTTGAGATTCATAACTCGTGTGACGAAATTCATACACACACGCAAACATTCTCACACAGACATACAGATATACACACACACACTCAGACACACGATCATACACGTGCAGGTACAGGTATACGTTCACATACACGTACACGAACTCTCTCTCTCTCTCTCTCTCTCTCTCTCTCTCTCTCCCTCTCTCTCTCAAGCACACACAAACACAAAAATTCTCAAACAGACATACAGACATACAGACACACACACACACACACTCAGACACACGCACATACACGTGCAGGTACAGATACACTCTCACATACACATACACGTACACGGACTCACACACACACAACACAAACACAAACACAAACACACACTCACACACACTATCCAACAAATTAAAAAAACTGTTCAATTTTTAAAATGTGTATTGCAGTTTAGGTATTGCATAAACATCAGGGGGTTATAAATAGATGAATATAGATGGGGGAGGGGCATGGGGGAACGTGTGACAGATATTGGGTAGAACCATAACAAAACAGGTTTAAGTAGTTTAGCTACACGAGATTCGAGGCCAAGCCCATCACTGAGAACCCAGCGTCCACAGATATCAGGATATAGTTACATAGGCACATTCTAGAACACAGAGCATGGAGTCTAGGAAACAATAATAGCTGTATGGTGCTCAGTACAACATATTGGTCTTAAACCATAAAACAAATCATATAGACTATAAACCATTAAAGGTGTAGAAATGATCTATTGTGTTGCAAAATAGTAACTAGAATTGAAACAGTTTATATATATATATATATATATATATATATATATATATATATATATATATATATATATATATATATATATATATATATATATATATGAGTATGTACATGTACATGTACACACGTGAGTGCTAGGATACATTATGGCTGTGAACTATGTGCCTTATACTAAGCTAAGATTTACATAATGGTAACAACAGTTAGGATATACATTTCTACAATTTTTGGCAAATCTACTTATAGTACTTATACTGTAGACCTTACCACTAAAACCCAGACCATTAAATACAAATGCACCATGTTGGTTTAGGGATGTATTATTTATGCAGGAAATACGACTGGAGAAATTTAAAAAAAAAACATCAAGTAAATATCAAGTGTTTTTGGCATTTGTTGTGGAAAGTTCGCTTTATACAATTATTTATTTTAAAAGTTCAGACTTTAAAATTGTAAAATCGTCAATTAACAAAAAAACAAAACAAACAATGATTATGTAAATAGGATTGATTGTAAATATTTGGCCATATCATGACGTCATGTTCTGTTGTATAATTTGTTATTACTTGTTGGATTTTAAAATAAAAAAAAAACAGTTGCAACTGTATGTTGGTTGCATTTGGAATTAAAAATTGATTCAAAATGTTTGATTGACTAGAAAACTTTCATGAAGTGTATTATTAAATAGGTCGAAAATAATTTTCGGTTGATTTGTTTGATTGCGTTAAAATTATTGATATACGATTAAAATATATTCTATAATTAACAAAATATATAGATATTAGGTCTAATGAGAATATAACTAAATTTTTTTCGTAAAAATAATTCTAAAATTAAAAAAAAACCCACTAGTATTTAATTTCAATATATTTTTAACCAAAATCATCTCTGGCGAAAAAGGGTAGAATAATACATTTTAAGATATCGGTAACTTGATGAAACTTAAATGAAAGGGTAGTAGTGGAGATTATAGCAACCCAAAGGCGTAGCGACCTCTCCCGGCGCCCGGGGACTAACTTTCAATTTAGCGCCCCCCCCCCCCATATATTTTTCATATTTATAATTTAAAATGCAGCTAAAATGAGCTTTTATTATTATTTTCCAACCCATTTTGACGCCCCTAGGGTCGTCGCCAGGGGACATATGTACCCCCTACCACCTTCGCTGCGCCTCTGTATCAACCTGTTACTCCAAGGATACATGACTTTACTGACTAATGCTAAGTAATACAACTATTGCTGAAATGTAGAAAAAGTAATGACATATTTTTTTTACATAAACTAAAATGAAAATGTTCACAAAATCAATAAAAAAATAACAGCATTCTGAAACATTTTGTAAAACATGAGTACTTATATTTTTTCAATGGATATAACCATGCTATAAAATAAATGGTCGAGTATAAAGTAAATGTATAAGACTCACAACCGACTCATTTATTCGCCACGGATGTATTGCTTTGTAGTTAGTATCTACAATTTTTTCAAAGGCAATATGGAAAAACATTAACTTGTGATTGCGACAGTAGATCTATATTGCAGTCCTATTCACAAATCTTTAATAGCATACAATTCTAATATATATATATATATATATATATATATATATATACATACATATATATATATATATATATATATATATATATATATATATATATATATATATATATATATATATATATATATATATACACACACACACATATATATATATATATATATATATATATATATATATATATATATATATATATATATATATGTGTGTGTGTGTATCTATATATGTGTGTGTGTATGTATAAATATATATATATATATATATATGTATATACTTTCGTTTTTCAATTTAATATGATATCTTGCTACCTCTGTTGCATTGTTGTACTGCTCTATATTGCTTATTATGTAATTTTAGTAGATTGTTAAAATGTTTTATATTGCTAATAGTAAAGCTGTGATAGTTTTTTTTTAGTATATTGATTAATGTAAATTTACGGAATGCTAGAATATGTTATAGATGTATAAAAAAATAATAGTATCTTTGGTACACTTAAACATTGAAATCCAGCAATCACATCTTAAACTGATAATAATAATGTGAAAGTTAAGTAGTAATGGAATATACATGATAGTTAAAGTAAATTTACTATTTAATACAGAGAATTAAAATTGATCACATTTATCTAAAGGGAACAAAATTAAGTAGAATACAATTTACTTTGGTATTTTAGTTTTGAGTTTTATAAATACAATTTTAGAAAAGTGGAAACCTAGTATTTAGAAAAGATTTGATTTTTGATATTTAAAAAAAAAACTGTGACTATTTTGTAACAATTTCACGAACTCTGTCAACATTAGCAGGTTGTATGTGTGTAAAGTGAAATGAGAATGATGTCACCAAAAGCATACCATATTAATTGGTTGATATAAGAATGATGTCACCATAAGTATGCCATATTAACTGGATGACATGAAAATGACAAAATCTCATGTGTCTAATCGACAGGTGACCGTATGTATAGCTGTGGTTGTTTAATCAAAAAATATAATTGGCATTAAAGGTTGAATAACATACATTTTTAACTGACAGTTTCAGATAGTGATTTAGATATGTGCTCACACAATACACGTTAAAACATATTTTTTCAATAAACAACCATTTTGTAGTTTACAATTCTCATGGTACGTATTACAAAATACACGGGAAATGACAGTTTCAGGGGAGACAAGTGAACATAGGATATATATTACCATGCTAACACGTCTAATAAGGGAGGTAATAATTTAGCATGTGGTTTATAAGGACAGGGATGAAATACTGAAGACAATGCGTTATGTTACACGATTAGAGTTTATGTTTTATGTAAACACTAAATGTGTTTGTATTATATTACAAGTTTAAAGTGTTCTCTTTTGAAAATGCGTTAATAAAAAAAAATTATATTATTTTTTACCAAACCAACACTATATACATTTAAACTTCTCAATAATAATAATAATTTACTCTTTAAAGCGCTCACTCTTTGAAATTCACTACAATGATCCCACGGTCGTTTCTATTTCTGTCCATGTCTACAATGTGAACTTTGACTCCACAGCTAAGGACTGAGCACAGTGAACCAGGGGTCGGCAACCCTTTGAGGCGGAAGAGCCAAAAGTTACAATTTTCAAAATTTCCCTGGTTTTAAAGAGCCACTAATATTTTTTTATTTCAAATATTTTATTTTTTTATTAAGATTATTAGTATTTGTGCAAGGAGCTGGAGAGCCGCATCGTGATATCAAAAGAGCCGCATGCGGCTCGCGAGCCGCAGGTTGCCGACCCCTGCAGTAAACTAAGCAGTGAAGAGAAACCGAGTTTGCACACCTTATTTTAGTCTCGTCTTATGCCACTTTATTTTCTCTCTTTGATTATTATATATGCAATTGATGTTCATATCTTTGATGCTGTGTAAAACTATCAAACAAATTATTATTACTGATTTAAATGTTTAAAACAATTGATTAAAAAAAAAGCAATTGTTTGAGGATTGTATAGTTATAGATGTTTGAAAGGGAAGAATGTTTGCTTTGATGTGTCTCGTTGTAATAACACAACTTTTCCGATTGCTTAAAATGTGTATCATTTTAATTCTCTGTAATCACAAATTTATTTCAGCTCTACTTAAAAACCCAAATTCTACCCCGCCCCCCCCCCCCCTTTCATCACACCCTCCCCGACCCTAAACCCCAGGATCCCCATATCATATTACCCCCATTACTGCATCCACTTCGCCACCACGACCACACCACTGTGTTGAATTACTATGTTAAGTACTAAGGATTATGTATTATCAAAATAAATTCCATGTCCCCCACCTCAAAAATAAAATAAAAAATAAAATAAAATAAAAAAACAATTAAAAAAAAACAAAAAAAAAGTATTGAAAACAAAAAAAGTCAAATTCTATGAAACTGTTTCTCATTCCAATGTTTAAGTACCAGATATTGAGGATATTTACCAGATAAGGACCGCCTCTAATGCAAAAATATGACGGGCAAAAAGTTAAGCCCCGCCACTTCCTGCCAGCTTTAACTTAATGCACGCACGCAACCTTGACCTTATTTCTGATGTCTATTTCAAAACACGCCAAAAAAAAAAACAAAAAAACAACCAACAACTTATCCAGCTCTATTCTTAGCGTTTGATTAGGATTAAAAACTTAAAGTACAAGTTGTATTACCTCTTTTATATAAATTTTTTAAAGCGGGTGGCGGGGGTTAACTTTTTTAGCGGGCTTATCTGGAAAAAATCTGATATCAGACCTACTGTCAGTGTAGTCTACATAGCACCCACGAGGGAAAATACAGTGAGAGTGTAACATTGGACAGGTCCAGTGCTAAAAGTAATGCTAAAACAGTAAGTTACTACTTTTATTGCAAGATAACCTAGATATACCCTAAGTTGTGCTTAAACCGTGAACCAAACCAGATAGGTCTTTTTAAAGAATAGAAACGCATATAAACTTTACAACAGTGAGGTACACAGCTTTATACAACTGAATAGAAACGTAACAGCAGTTAACTAAACCAGCGCATCTATCAGGATAGTGAGTTGAACGACCTCAATATCAATGTGTCTCTTTTTTAGGTTAGTGTAGCTTTTAACCCACTTTCTATTTAATTATAATTAATGACAGTTAATGTTAATCAAAATGGTAGACCGTGAGAGAATGGTTACAATCTCTGTACTATTAGCTTGAAACATTAACTCAGATATATTGTTATTAGAAAAATAAAATAGAAATTACAATTTTCTTTTGTTTATTTAAAAGGTATGTTGAAAGATATTTAAAATACTGTGTATGTGTGCTTACAACAGTTAAAATATAAAAAACCGAGGGTAATATGCATTCTAAAATTTTGTTCAGGTTTATCTTGTAAAAACTGAAAGAAATTTGTCACAAATATTTCATTCAAAATCAAAGATTTTTCATCATTTCATCATTCATGATTTACTAAAATGGAAAAAAAAATCTTTCTTTTGTAAGATTTTCATCCTGTCATCATTCACGATTGACTAAAATAGAAAACAAATTCTTCTTTTTGTAAGATTTATCCTGTGTGTCGGCTTATTAGATTGTTATGGTGACGTGTAGGAAGTGACGTCATCAAGCGTCGTCCTTGTCAAAGACGACCTTGCTGATCCCATCTGTCTCAGTGAATTCGGTGCACCTTGATATAAAGCCGGATTTACTCGTCCGGCGGGTTCGTGATGTGTCCGACCCGTCAACAGAGTTGGAGTCGCCATAACGGGAGTGAATAATCCTCAGTTTGAGCCATTTTGGCTGGGCGGTTTGACCCGGGCAAAAGATATCCGCGAAGGTCGCCCTGAACTGGGTGCTCATAGAACAGTATAGGACAAAGTTGACGGAGTTGTTGGTCAACGCCATGAGGTCCAGCAGGTCGCCCAGCTTGTAGTAGACTACCTGTGTGAAGCAGGTGACGAAGATGTTCATCAGGGTCAGGATGCCCTGGGGCAGCTCGGTCAAGGTGAAGAGGACGACAATGGCCAACAGCATCCCCGTGATACGGTTGTGCTCGCCGTGTTTGTCCGACTCGGCTTTCCGGCCTTGAGATTTCAGCTTCAGACGCTTGCGGTAGGCTTTGTGCACGGCAACGACGAGCAGCAAGGTCAATGTCGTCAGCATGAAACAGGGGATCAGTTTCATGAGTATGGCCTGGACCCAGTTGTTGACCTGGATCAGGTAAAGGTCAAAGGTTGTGGACATGCGCAGTGTGGGGTAATAGTAAACGTCTTCGTTATTCGTTAATAGATTCTGTGATGTGATAAAGGATTGGTTAATTTTCGCTAAATCAGTATTGTACGAGACGTAGTCTTCAGTTAAGTTAGTTGTGTTATTTACGGACATCGGAAACTGAATGTCATACGTGTTGACAGCGAAGTTAGGTAAACAAATGACGATGGTGATCATGACAACCATAAAAACAACAACCCTAGCCCTATGCTGACTACAGTAATGAACCCCGCTTGTCGGCTTGCAAATATAAATGTACCTAAAGATGGCCAAAGCGATGGTCAACCATATAGCAACAGTGTGACACACTATGCTGAAACTTGCGTGGAACAACAGGAAACATATCCAATGGAACTGTCTAGAACTGAATGGATGATGTGTAGGGTCTGACGGTTCCATGACGTAAAAATGTAACGCAAAGGGAAGATACTCTACCATGGTGAGAAGATCCGCCACCGCTAGCCACAACAAGAGCGTGTTGGTGCTGGAAGACATATTCCTCCGCGTCAGGACTATGATGTTGGCGGAGTTGGACAAGACGCCAAAGAGGCAAACCGCCACAGCGATGTAGCCGTGGAGCTTGCTGAGACCGAGGTAGAATTTGACGAGACCCCGGCTTGTGGCGTTAGAGACGAAACCTGGGATGTATTCGGCGTAGTCGCAGCCTTGTTCGCTGCTCACCTGGACTACGGCTACGGTGATTTGATCCAAAGTAGAGGAGGAAGTAGACACAGGTTCATCCATTTTGACGTCAAACACGATTATATATAACGATATATCACGTTAAATACGATAAAAATATAACGATGTATCATTTCAAATTAAATAATAAATGTGAAAAAAATATAACTTTTTTTTGTATCTCGTTAATCAGGATACACACGAAAAAAATAAATAAATCACTATATTCCCGAAAACACCTCAAATACAGCTGAAATCTAATCCAAATCGAATCAAAGAGCACAAGTGTTTTTGTTAGGTCCAAAAAGTGGGTCCCGTAATGAATACAAGACACGAGTGTTCATGATTTAGTTGCTGGCCCTGCGCCATCATCAGGCCTGCATAATGAATCGATTATCTATTCATAAGCCGTGGGTCACTTGGATTCGCCATCATGACGACATGGACGGTATCGACTACCGATTTTATCTCCGCCTCGCTCCTTGGGCCACCATGACGACATGGGCAGAATCGACTTCGTGTTTAATCTCTGCCTCACTCCTTAGGCCACAATGATGACATGGGCAGAATCGACTATCTATTTAATATCTGCCTCACTCCTTAGGCAACCATGCTGACATGGACGGTATCGACTACCTATTTAAACTCTGCCTCACTTCTTGGGCCACCATGATGAGACGGACAGTATCGACTACCTATTTAATCTCTGCCACTTGCATGCACCCGCCCAACCACTGAACCTTGGGAAGAAAAAAAAAACAAAAACAAATGTTTTGTGACAGGTGGCTGACGGTGTACATTGTACATTCTAATCTACAGTAAATTATCAGAATCATCGTTCACAATGCTACCAACATTATGCCTTCTTTACCCCATGGGGAAGAATACAAAAGTTATTTCAAAACTCCCTTTAATAACCCTTACAATAAAACCACAAATAAAACCGTTACACGAATGCCTTTCCAAATTGCACGTAATGAAATTAAAACAACTAAAATACTTGAGCAAAGTCTCAGAGATAGAATTCCTAACAAACACAGAAAAACTTCCGAACATCATACTGAAGAACAGAGTAGCTAACCCAAAACAAGAAATTCTCTTTAACTTTAACAGCACAATTTTCAAATACTTTCTAAAAGCTTAAGTAGAATTACAGAAAACTAACAATGTCTTCTCAATAACTCAAGTTACATTGCTGCAGCGAGCCTTCTTTCGATTTCGTTATAGAAGAACATCAAACTAAAAAAAACGTTTGTAACTCTTAGAAAAAACGTCAGCAAAGGTCACTGGAACAAGTTTAACATGTGAAAACCAAAGGTAATATTTCAAAATAATCCTTTCAAATATTTTTAACAGAAGAGTACAACATGAGCCGTTTATAACACCTTGTAACTAGAACTGGATCTAAACCCGAATTTTTAACCTGTATCCATAAAAACTAAGCAGAGAGATTGTAATAATTTGGTAAACACCTTCAGAGACAAATCTAAGAAAGATAGAGCGAGAGAGAGAGAGAGAGAGAGAGAGAGAGAGAGAGAGAGAGCAAGCGAGAGAGAGAGTACTATTTTTTTTACATGTAGCCTACACAAGAGGTTTGTTTCTCTGAGAGTAATACACTTCATCAAGAGTCTAAAAGGTGCAGGAAGGGCATATGCCATTATTAACATTTAACTGAACGTAATGCCCTCAGTTGAAATGAAAAGAGAACGGACATTTGAAGAAAGGCACTAACGCTGGCGACATTGTGAATCAGGAAACTTTGATCATAAACTTGTTTGAAGTACAGTAAAAAATACATTTCCGATGTGTGGACGGCATGTTCGGAAAATGTATGATTGATTTGTGAATTATTTAATTGCTTTTAAGATCGACAGAAGTGATAAAAGAAAATCGATACGAACTGTGATCAGAAAATTTGATAAGTGTCTGCTCTCGCGAATGGCATTTGTGTGACGCTTGGAATTTGTATGACGCCTGCTGTTCGTGTGACGCATTCCATTAAGTCCATGTATTGCAGGTATGAAGATTTGCAAAATGTGCACATTGCAAAACATAAAAATGATAACATGATTATCGATGAATCGTTTTGCTTTATTATGAAGAATTTTTATTCATAACACAACGTTTAAGAGCTTATGGAGACACGACATTTAGTTTGCGGCACTTCTGAAACGTATTGCTTTGAATAATTCTGTTCAATAATATATCAAATAAAGGCGAGACAAACTGACATATTAATACTTTATCATGTATATGCGAATGAATACGTATAGCATAAAATCAATGTCGGACGACATATTTCAGAAACCACAGTCATAAAGTTATTCTTTTCAAAGTATAACCTAGAGAGTAATCCATCAAGTAGAATATCTGTCTAGACAGTATTTGGTTGGATGTGGCTGGTACCACGTGATATAGACAACTAGACGTATTGGCTCTTTTTATCACCCGCCCAGCTTTTCAATTCTTTTTCTCCAGGGTCTTGTAAGTTTCAGTGGGATTTTTAAGATTTCCTGAAGTCTCCTTAGTGCTATTTCAGACTTATTTTCTAAAAATAAAAAAAACAAGACCAGAAATCCCTCGAAATAAAAACAACTATTTTGAATGTGAAATACGCTGAAATAATAAATTTGGAAAGCTAAACATCTTCCAAATATATTTATTAAAAAATATTTAGAAAACACTTTGTTTTTTATCGATTACAAAGAAATTCTTTACATGCCGCAGTGTTTATTGCCTTTCGTGAAATAACAACACTCGTAAAGTTAACTACACATTTTTTATTAACATCCTTATTCATTTTAATAGAATGAAAATGCAGGAAAACCAGTTTATAAGCCAGCCACATCCACTAGCTCAGTTAAAGCTAGAGCTGTTCTTTGTTTTAGCTATAACATAATAAACAAAAGGAATACCACTTGTGATCTAGTGTCACTGAAACAGCCAAAGAGAAAACACAAGTACATTCCACGATGTAAAACGGTACGTTAAATACTACTGGAGTAACCAGCAAACACAAATATGTGATACCCTACGACCTAGTACATTAAATAGATATTAGTATAGTGTAGTAGCTAGCAGTAAGAAAATAAAATGTCTGCTTAATACTAGCTTCTAGCTACATCATTACTCAAACGATAAAAAATTGACATCTGGATATTCTGGGGTTATGGGGTTAGAATGAGCAGGGAAGGCGGTGGGATCATGAGGTCAGTTGATGCATATTGATGTAGATTTCAAGATATTATACAACAGTAGCAAGATTCAGCAAAAAGGTTAAGTGGGAAAAGGTCTTGACTTTACAGCACTGAGTCAGATACAGACTTTATAGCCGTAGGTATTAGAGTCAGATACAGACTTTATAAATGTGTATACTGGAGTCAGATACAGACTTTATAACCGCGAGTACTAGAGTCAGATACAGACTTTATAACCGCGAGTACTAGAGTCAGATACAGACTTATTTTCAAGTAAACAATTTTATAGGTAGTTATAAAAATGACATATTTAAAATAATTTTAAAGTGGACTTTTCTCTAGTTGTGAGTTACGAAGTTATTTCAATGTGATTTCGTATGTTTTGTGGTCAGTAGCTTATAGAAATGATTGGACAACGTAGCAGTATGGTAGAGCACATGATTGGACAGTAAAGCTTTGACTTTTGAATCCTTGAATCGTGACCATAGAACGTGGATGAATACACTCAACTTTGATGAGTTACCTGACTCGGGTTTGGTAAAACTAAAAACTTTGGATAAAGTGCTGACCATCAATTTCTCCAAAGTAGAAGCCACAGAAACAGACACCTCAGTTATCTTCCCCAAGGAACTCCAAGTTTAAATGGTGCTTTACATTTGTAGTGTTAGCTTAGGTTAATGAACCCAAGAATAAAAGTAAAATGAAATAAAAGATAAACATAAACGGCATGAGAAAATATCTGTATGCTAAAACCAGCTTTACACTACTTGATACAAACTCTTCAGACAGAATGAATTTAAATACAATCACACAAGGGTGTTTTTAATCAAAATAAGAAGAACAAATCACAGAAATTATGTATACGTTTATTTTCTTCAATGACCTTTATGGTAACTCCATTTAAAAAAAAAACAACTAACGAAAAATTTAAATTCCCTCATGACTTAAAAGCAAAACAATCAGAACATTGAACCGAACCGACTATACACGTATATCAGACCTTGGCTGCTATGTTAAACAAAAATATTCATTATTTATAAGCCACGGCTGTACAGCGCATATCACACACATCAAAAATGATTATCAAAGCATGTTTATCTACGTAACAAAGACTTTTAACTTGCACGTATCAAACTATCGCTTTGTTCAAACCATCAAAGACTTCAATTGTAGGAATTTTTAAAACAAATTTTGATTCATGAATTATTTTTTTGTTGAAGGCGGTAAAAAAAATCAAAGTTGGTGCTGTACAAAGACACACATTTGATATTAAACAGTTTGTGATAAAAAATACAGTATTTTATTTAGAACTTTACGCCTTTGAAACACTAATTCATTTTAGTGTGATTCGACATTGATTCTAAATGTGTACTTTATAGCTACATGACGTTGCTTCTTTCATGGATTTTGAATAATGGACTTTTTTAAGTTAACAAATTGAGTCACGCGACTAAAAAGGAGAATTTGGCTCAAAAGTAAGGGCAAATTGAAAGAGATTGATGCTGATCAACTATAGGCTATCAGTTTAATAAAACGACCCTATGATTTAAAATTAACTTTAATAGAAATGAGGTTCTTTTAAATAAAAAAAAGATTCACGAAATATCAGTTTTGAACCAGATTGTACTACTAATTTGTTTTGATTCTGTCTCACTAGCTTGTTAGAATCTCCGGTATAATGTTAAAGACATAGTCACATTCAAACTATTTTTATTACTTGACAGTATAGAATGCTGGCAGTTAAACAATGAAAGTGGTTGAAAATAACTACACTAGATTTCAAGAAAATTAATATTCACATTTAACATAAAACAAACAGCTTATATAAAAATCAATGCAAATAAAAAAAAAACGATTAAAAGTTAACCAATTTTTCACTTAAACTTCGACGGCAAAAGCTAATGCTGTACAATGTGACTTAAGCGAGTACTTAGATAAAAAATAAACCAAAAAGAGATAGTTGAAAAGCAAACATTTAAGTAAAAATTCATATTATTAGAAGTCGTTTTCTACATAAAATTGCATGAATCAAATATTGCCCTGGGTAAAAATTAAAAAAAATTAAAAAAAAAAAATCAATGAATAAGAAACCAATTACATATTTTAATGATTATATTTGTGAGTCAGTATGAAAAAAATCTTCATCTATCTAACCACATATTTTTTTAAAGACATCCTATTTCAAGACAAGTAAAGTAATCGACATAACTTTAAAAACAGGATTCTAATATGTGATCAGTATGAAAGCAAATTAAGCTGACTTCAAAATTTTCTAAAGTTTGGTTTGAAAATGGATGTTATAAGGGGTATCGTTGCTTAAATTTTAAGTGTGAAAATAACCATTTTAAATACGCTTTTAGCTACAGTTAAAGAAATATTACTACTTGTGCAATACTTGTAACTGTACAATTTAAGTACGGATGTGATTAAAATTAACCTAATGTACACCGTGCAGTGTTTACTGCTTCTTTAACACTTAAGTCTCTTAAACCAGCAATTCGGTTAAGATCAGAGCATAAAACAATGCGCACCATCTCACACTTGAGCAAGCAATGAACAGCGCTGTAAAACATGTTAGCGTGGTTTATGGGAGAAAATAAACAGTCTGATATTTATGGATAGTTGCAGTAAAGTTTAGTCACAATCTTTAAGGCCATTATCTGCTCTTCATCATCTTTTCTTGTTCGTGCTCAAGACACATGGTGCAGATGAAGTAGAGTTAATCTATTTCAATGACCTCGGCATATCAAGGGATTGTGTAGTCAGCAGTATACACAGCCGCTTTTTTTTTTACCTAACGTGAGTTAGGTACACATTAGAGCTGGGTTGACTCAGGGTCGTTCTACTGACTTGACCTCGGATTCAAACTCGGGACTTTCGGTTTAGCACTTTAGCACTCTATAGCTAGGCCACACCGACCCCATGATCTGCACTTACAACCACTTATTCATTCGAATCTACACTCTATTATAATACTTGATACACTTTCACACACATTAATTGGAAATTCACATACTTTCAAGCTCATTCTTATTATCACACATAAATTCACATCTACAACATATTTCAATAAAACAAAAGCCTGGCTTCAATACTTTTTTTATCAACATCTTTTAAGAAAATAAAAAATGAGAGTTCCTAAGGTTTCTTAATTTTTATTTAATTTTTTTTTCACTTTTATCTTCATCTATGCTTGCAAGCACGACATCATGCTGAGGCCAGTTCAGCTTTATTTTAGTACCCAGTTGATAGGCTACGGATGACAAAGTTCATTTTACACGCATCCATACACCTCATTTAAAAGAACTTAAAGAATAACAAAGTGTAGTCAAACAGCCACACTTGCATCAATGCTTTCTTTGTTTCTCTCCCGTACAAGTTTTTAAAAAACCCAGCGTCGACGTAAGATCAAACAAGCAAGCTCCTCAAAGGTTACACAGGCGCTGACTGCTCGGCACAAAAAGCAAAGGCAGTTACAATCAATATTCCCTTGTGTGTCAAAACATGCTACAAAAGGAATATCAGCGCACGAATAACAGAAATCAAGCAAAGCTAATTGTTCCACACAAATGGACTTTGTTATGACAAATGTAGAGCTGGAAAAAAAAATCTGAAAAGCTAATTTGATATGTATGTGTTGCTAGCTACATAAAGAAAATTGTGTTTTGATTGAAAAAGAATGCTGAAAAAAAGGTTTGTAATTAAAAAACAAAAGCAAAGTTGAATAAAATATAAATTATTAAACAAAGATAAAAAATGTGAAATGAATTGAATTCTACAAAACATGATTCGTGATGCAAAAAAAAAAAAAAAAAAAAAAAAAAAAAAAAAAAAGAACAACAAAACAACATAAAAACACGCGACAGACGTAAGGGAAACCCACAAATAATCTGGATCTTATGATGTAAATTATAATTACAGTGTGAAACTGTGTTATTCTTGTAGGCTGATGTGAAGAAAATAATTTTTATCCTTTTAGGAACATAACTTATGTACTTTCGCATCATTTTATAAAAGTCTCTTTCAAAGTCTTTTTTAGCTATTTTTTTAAATTTAAATTTATCTCATTTTTGCTATCACATCAGTTTCAATATCTGTTAGCCTGTTTGAGCAATTTTTATCGTAATTTTTTATAAGATACATTTAAAAATTGTCATTGAAAAATATTTTCGAATCGGCTACACTTGTACTGTACTCATTATGAATGCGTCTACAACAACTTGCTCGGCGTGTAAGACAAAACTTTAAAAAAAATCTAAATGTCAGGAGACGGTGTCACATGTTCACGTGACCTGATCGATATCACGTGACACATGACATGCGCAGTCCGGCAAAAGCCTCAAAATGCCAGACGCCGTTGGTTACAGATTCGTGGATCACAGCAGCAGTGGGGGGGGGGGGTAACTGGGTCTGGCCGGGTCTAATGGTGCCAGATTGCATCGCGCTGGCCCGGTGTTAGTTGTCAGAACGAGGCTAAAATATGCATAGCTTCCGGTGCTATGTAGGTCAACGCAGAGGTGTCCGTTTTGTTTTCAGTATGGAAAATCTTTGGCGTGAAAATTTTCATCCAACGTGACAATCTTAGTTGGTAGTTAAGTTAAACGTGACAAACTTAATTGGTAGTTAAGTTAAACGTGACAATCGTAGCTGGTAGTTAAGTTAAACGTGACAATGTTAGCCGGTAGTTAAGTTAAACGTGACAATTGTAGCCGGTAGTTAAGTTAAACGTGACAATCTTAGCTGATAGTTAAGTTAAACGTGACAAACTTAGTTGGTAGTTAAGTTAAACGTGACAAACTTAGTTGGTAGTTAAGTTTAACGTGACAAACTTAGTTGGTAGTTAAGTTAAACGTGACAAACTTAGTTGGTAGTTAAGTTAAACGTGACTATCTTAGCCGGTAGTTAAGTTAAACGTGACAATCTTAGCTGTTAGTTAAGTTAAACGTGACAATATTAACTGGTAGTTAATTTAAACGTGATGATCTTAGCTGGTAGTTACGTTAAACGTGATGATCTTAGTTGGTAGTTAAGTTAAACGTGACAATCTTAGTTGGCAGTTAAGTTAAACGTGACAATCTTAGCCTATAGTTAAGTTAAACGAGACAATCTTATCAGGTAGTTAAGTTAGACGTGATAACGTTAGTGTGACAATCATAGTAAGTAGTGACCTTAGTAATGAGGTTAGACTTGACAACAGTAGTCATTAGGTTAGAGTGACATTCTAAGGATACTTATAAATTAAAGAACCTGTTTGGCACAACCTTTTTGATCTCGTCCATTTGGAGAACATTTTTTTTTAAATTTGTGAAACAAAAGTGTCCGTTTTTTAGTCTAACTGAATTTGATTTATTGAATCAGAACATGTTTGATACAATAAAATGTTGCCCAAAGTAAAACAAGTAAAAAGGGCAAAAAATTTTTTTTTACTAAAGTCTTCACATTTTTATCAATGAAAACATCACACGACTTAAAGTACGTCAAAACATTGAACAAAGCAAAGGTTGAAAAAAAAATCGAATCAAAAGTTTAAGCGTTCTTGGCACGTTATCCTCAACATAAAAACGTATTAAATTTCAAGTTGAAGGTCACTATATTGACCGACCAATCAGATCTCTCCGTTTCACGCTGTAAACAACAAGATGAACTGAAGCACCGGAAATTGCGACACAGAAGTAAATGTAGAAAATAGCATGAACTGGCTTTTTACGCCTGTGCCGCTAAGTCCGATCTCAATCAAATAGGTTAATTCCGACGAAAAATAAAATCGTACTATGAAAGAACTTTGCGCAATACATTCCGATGCACTGCATTGCTTTTTGGAATTCCAGTTGCAGATTATGTTTTAAAGAATATTGGAGGAAATATTCAGTGAATTGAGAGCACTTGGTGATCCCAGATGATCATAGAATATTCAAGGGGGTAGAAAAATGGAATTTTAGTTGAAGGAATAATTTGATCATGACTATAGTAAACTAAGTTTAAAAATGGCTTGCAGATTCTGGTGGTGCTGTTTGACTCTGGCAGTAGTGTATAAATTTGAGTACAAGTAGTTCAGAATTGGTGAGCACTTTTGGTTGTACAGATAACAGCACTGAGCTGTATCAACCGTAGCTTCTGGTTAGGCGTGGGTTCGAATCCATGCTCTTTTTGATGTTTTGTAATTCTATTTAAGTTTATGAAATAAGGTTGCATTGGTGAGTTTTTATTATATAATACTTCATAACATATTAGACTTCCGAATAAACTAGACTTTTTAATAAACTAGTCTTCCCAATAAACTAGACTTTTTAATAAACTAGACTTTTTAACAAACTAGACTATTTAATAAACTAGACTTCCTAATAAACTATACTTTCTAATAAACTAGACTTCCAAATAAACTATACTTTTTAACAAGCTAGACTTCCTAATAAACTAGATTTCCTTGTAAACTAGACTTCTTAATAAGCTAGACTTTTTAATGTACTAGCCTCTTAATAAACTAGATTTCCTAATAAACTATACTTCTTAACAAGCTAGACTTCCTAATAAACTAGATTTCCTTGTAAACTAGACTTCTTAATAAGCTAGACTTTTTAATGTACTAGCCTCTTAATAAACTAGATTTCCTAATAAACTATACTTCTTAACAAGCTAGACTTCCTAATAAACTAGATTTCCTTGTAAACTAGACTTCTTAATAAACTAGACTTTTTATGTACTAGCCCTCTTAATAAACTAGATTTCCTATGTCTGAATATGGAGCCAGCACCAGCTTCCAGCAATGATACTTAATTCTCATTTGACATGTAAAATTATGCAAGAAAGGAAATGAGAGTGTTTGCTAAACACAATTATCCCCCTACGGATGTTTTATGTTATATAATTGAACACTCATCCTACGCTTTATTTTTCACACTTGTGATACAAGTTTAATTTAACGTGTATGCAAATGAACAAAAAAGGCAATAATCTTTCAGCGATAAAATCAAATCTTCAAGATGACAGAATGATTGTCGATAACCTCTACGAAACTGATCCCCCCCCTTCATCCACATCCACAATCTTAACACTCGTCCATCTAATAAGGACATGCTTGTTTAAGTTATGTTCCTCCAAAATAATCGGCTTCCATAATCTTGGAGATTTTTTACGGTCATAAATAAGAGCTGATTCCTATAGAATTTTCTGAGACCAGTGGCGCCCGCTGCAGACAAGTCTAGAACCTTCTACCACACCTCTCTATTGGAACTAATGTCTGCGAGATGTACATGCCAGCTTAACGGTCATCTTGACCGTTATCTATCCTCTTAGAAGATACAACTGGGGATACAAATAGGCTGACAAACAGGAATTGAACAGCG
This sequence comes from Physella acuta, assembly GCF_028476545.2. Taxonomy (NCBI): domain Eukaryota; kingdom Metazoa; phylum Mollusca; class Gastropoda; family Physidae; genus Physella; species Physella acuta. The sequence continues at coordinate 643,178 of NW_026731810.1, forward strand.
TTCATTAGAATATTAAATGGGGGACGCTATACAAACTTGCAGCTCAAATATTTGAAGTTTCTGAAACAAAAATGTCGAGATTTATCCAGCCGAAGTAGGCCTTACTTGTTTCGGATTATAAATATTACGCCATTCGTAAGAAAGGATTAAAATTGTTGCCTAGTACTTAAGTAATCTCAACATTTGATCTTCAACTGAACAAAGTAAGAAATTTTACAGAACTGAATGGAAACGGAATTTTTAAAACAAATATTAAAGATTTCGTTCTGGAAGTTATAGAAATTTCTTGCTCATATATGAAAATAGTTGCTTTCCTTTTATTAAGGCTAGCTTTTTGTGAAACAGGATCAACATTATTTTCCTCTTAAAAGCACTGGTAGAATGTAAGCTTTTATGATTTCCATTTGAATCAAATTCCGCTTCATTATGTTATTATTTTTGATAATATATAAAATGTAGCTGCTCAAAATATATGCTATGTCACATAATATATTTTTTAAGAAAACTATTGATTGTTGATTATTCTTTACATATAATTAAATTATAAATCAGATTTAAAATGTATTGGACATCGGCGAAGTCAATATAGGATATTAAGAGTCGTATAATAGATTACTCATAAATCAACGTATGACAAACATTGATGTAAACTACATCACTAATATTTAAATTAATTCTCTCATTATCCAGACTCCGGGCCAACATATTCACGTTCATCATCTAGCTCTCTCGAGAAAATACAAGCTTGCAAATTATGTTTTAACTTATGCATAAAGAACAGACCAGTTGAGTAAAGACGGAGTAGATCGAATTCTTGATGAATGTTAAGCTCAAGACTTGGAGAGCAGGAACCGTAACTCTAAGTAACGAAATTAGGCGCTGTGTGCAGACCAGATGGAGTTATCCTTAAGATGAATGCTGAAGTTATGACCTAGAATGCGGATGGCGTAACGATGGGGAAATCGAAGACATATAATAATACTAAGGGGTCGACGGAAAGGAAAAAGGGGGGGGGGGGACTGTGTCGGAGAGTGATATATATGTATATATATATATATATATATATATATATATATATATATATATATATATATATATATATATATATATATATATATATATATATATATATATATATATATATATATATTACATACATACATCTGTATACACAAATAAATTTATATTATGGAGTTTTAAAAATATTGGACACATCTTCTCCCAATGTGTGGGGAAGACAGCCATTATTTATACCAGGGAGTAGCGATGAAGATGACGACGGATTAGCAAGTAAAAAAAAAAGTATCAGTTATTGGCCCCTATGGACTTGAGTTCACTGTACTAAATGTATAGTGTGCTGGGTGTTACGTCACAGGAAGTGTGTCAGGAGAAGGGGCGAGCCAGAGCACGTGAAAGGGGCGGGCCATGGGGCAGTTGACATGAAACTGTAATTACCTGATACACAATATGTCGCGGAGGGATACGAGGTTGAGATGTTGTTGTGTATTCCTACGCGGAAGGAGTGGGTGGGTTGTATTTCATAAAGACAAGACAAGGGAATAAGCTGATATTTAAGAAAATTGACACGATCTGGAAAGTTGCCAGTAAAAACGGTACTTGTTGGCTTCTGGGGGAGGAATGAAAAGATGTTTGAAGTCATCTTAATCTGGTATGGATTACATACAAAGAATATTCTTGGTTTTATTTTTATAAAAATAAAAAAAAAATAAAAAAAAATAAAAACCAAAGATATTATACAAAAATAACGAAGAAGCCAAATACTCTAGGATTAAAGCAGGGCTTAATAACAAGCAAACAAACAACAAGGAAATAAAAACAACTTGGGGATTAAAGCATAGCTTTAAAGTAATAACAGAACAACCAATAAATGATTAGAGGGTTCTGTTTGCCTTTAGGCTACATTCGGTGGCTTAGTACATTCGCATTTCGAAAAATACCACGAGCAAAAAGTATTTAATATTTCCCTAATTTAGCATGAAAAGAAAAAGGAAAACGAAACAATAAAAAAATAAACTAAAATATCTGCATTATATATATATTGACTTAAAAACTAGCTTGGTGCCTTCGCTGAAGTACTTTTAAGCAATTTTTAGTTTAAAAACTAACATGGTGCCTTGGTTCCAGTACTTAAGCAATACGGCTTGTAAGTAGGTCACCATCTTCTTTTTCTCGTACTTGTCTGCTAGTATATCTTAAACAATTCTTTTTTTATTCAATCGATAAAAACAATAACAGAAAAGTTACCCTGCTATAGTTAAGTTACTTAAAATCGTAAATGGAAATCATGGTAAAAAAATTAATTTTGTTCGAAAATTTAAATCTCTCTCTAGCTGGCGAGATTTCGAATTTTATTCGAGAGAAACCGAGACTTACAAGCCCCATTTTTAGTTCAAAAACAAACAAGTGCATTCGCTCCAGGACTTCAACAATTTTAAGTATAAAAACTTAAGCAAACACAGGAAACATCTAGTGTGGTCAACCACTGTATCCACCATGTTGGAGATCACATGACCGGAGTAATTTACCACTCCACTGAGCCGATACGCTAGTAGCGTGCTGGACATCGTTCTATGTTCTCACAAAAAATGGACTCAGTGTTGGGAACCCTAATCAATCGATGCAGGATTTAGTGTAGGAAACTCTAATCAATCGATGCAGGATCTAGTGTTGGTAACTCTAATCAATCGATGCAGGATTTAGTGTTGGTAACTCTAATAAATCGATGCAGGATTTAGTGTTGGTAACTCTAATCAATCGATGCAGGATTTAGTGTTGGTAACTCTAATCAATCGATGCAGGATTTAGTGTTGGTAACTCTAATCAATCGATGCAGGATTTAGTGTTGGTAACTCTAATAAATCGATGCAGGATTTAGTGTTGGTAACTCTAATAAATCGATGCAGGATTTAGTGTAGGAAACTCTAATCAATCGATGTAGGATTTAGTTTTGGGAACTCTAATCAATCGATGCATGACTTACAGCTGGATTAAATCTATCGGACCAAATCTAGAGGATTATCAAAACATTACGAAATGTTTAAAGTATTAGTTGGTCTTTTCAGTGCGGCTAACAACAGTTAATGGAAATAACAATGTTTTCGTGATTGCAACAGGCAATATGGTAAGACAAACAAAACAGCAATGCTAATCAGCGAGTTCAGTAGGTGCAATTATTGTTGTGGGTTCCAGTCCAGTCTAGCATAAACCATTAGTTCAGTACTTAGAAACGTATACTCTTTAAAGTATATCTGTTTTTTATTAATAGTTAACAGGTGTAATTGTTTTTATAACTAGACTTACTTACAAAGTATCTGAAATCTATTAATATTTTAAACTGATGTAATAATTTATAATTAGACTAAGATTTTGTTAGGGTGAGCAAAAATAACATGTCCTGCGCGTGAACCCAACTTAGCATACACGATTTACGTTGCTATGGCAACACGCTTTAATGAGGCGAGCCTCACCTGGTTCCAGCATACAGGTGTGAGCAGTGGCAGATTTAATACAGGTCTGCAGCGTGTTGGGTACATGCCAGTGTCATCTAATTGTGTTTGTTTATGTACGGCGGTTCTCACTACTTCAAAACTTGTAAGTATATACATTTGTTTACTTTATAAATAAATCGTGTGTATATTCTAATCTATTCGTATTTGTTTTCTTAAGTTAGGTAATGGATGTTGTCAATTTACATGTAGCTTTAGCGGAGCTAAAATAATTTCTTAATAATTATATTAAATTCGTAATATCTAATTAATAGGGATTAGTAAATATCGTAACCATGGGATACAGCTATATTTTAATAGGTGGTGTGGGTTTGTGTAACTTAAATTAAAACAGTTTGTTAAAATAGTCAAAACACATGTTTAACCACAGTATTGGTTAGTAACTTAACTGACATGCAATAAGCAATGTGCATGTTGTTGATACAGCTGCTTCTCAGGTCTGACGAAAGTAAACACCAGTGACCAGATGTGGTGTTGCACTAGCTGCGTCGATGTTTACAGAAAAACATAGGTATGAAAGGAGCATGTGAGTAGAGCTGAGGAACTACAGGTGAGCATCGGAACTACGGTTGAGCAGTAGAGGAAATACAGGTGAGCAGTGGTACTACAGGTGAGTAGAGTAGAGGAACTACAGGTGAGCAGTGGTACTACAGGTGAGTAGAGTAGAGGAACTACAGGTGAGCAGTTGAACTACAGGTGAGTAGAGTAGAGGAACTACAGGTGAGCAGTGGAACTACAGGTGAGCAGAGTAGAGGGAGGTTAACAGTAGAACTACAGGTGAATATAGTAGAGGTTAACAGTAGAATTACAGGTGAGTAGAGTAGAGGGAGGTTAACAGTAGAATTACAGGTGAGTAGAGTAGAGGTTAACAGTAGAACTACAGGTGAGTAGAGTAGAGGGAGGTTAACAGTAGAATTACAGGTGAGTAGAGTAGAGGGAGGTTAACAGTAGAATTACAGGTGAGTAGAGTAGAGGGAGGTTAACAGTAGAATTACATGCGAGTAGAGTAGAGGGAGGTTAACAGTAGAATTACAGGTGAGTAGAGTAGAGGTTAACAGTAGAACTACAGGTGAGTAGAGTAAAAGTTAACAGTAGAATTACAGGTGAGTAGAGTAGAGGGAGGTTAACAGTAGAATTACAGGTGAGTAGAGTAGAGGTTAACAGTAGAACTACAGGTGAGTAGAGTAAAGGTTAACAGTAGAATTACAGGTGAGTAGAGAAGGTACATGTGAACAATGAGTCCACTGGTGAGCAGAGTAGAGCCGACGCACCTGTATATACTAGCAATAGAGGTGTGGGGTTATTCGGTGCAAATATACACCACAGCTATGAAACTGTAACTAGACCCAACCCAGCTATGGAACGAGGGAGATGCCAGTTATGGTAGAGTTGAGAGATATCATATCGTGGCTGTGACACCTCATGTCAAATCACGAACCAGCTGACTGCAACCAACAGTATCGTTGTGAAGTTTGCACCGGTGTCTATGGCATCCCCGCCCTTGTGATAGGTGAAACATTGTGGTTTGTCTGTCAAGGTATGTTTACTGGATGGTTGCGGTGGATCCATCAGCTTAAAGTAGAGGTGAACTTGCACTGATAGGCAGCGCACGTAATTCACATAATACTTAATTCACAAAATAATTATTTCACCCAATACTTAACTCACATACTGTTTTATTCACATAGTACTAAATTCGCATAATATTTAATTTCACATAAAAAATTATTTACTTAATACCTTAATTAACACAATGTTTTATTCACATAAAACTTAATTTACATACTGTTTAGTTAACATAATACTTAAGTCGCGTAAGACTTATTTCCCATACTGTTTTATTCATATAATACTTAATTCACATAATATTTTATACATTCACCAGCAACCACACATATTCACCCACATATTTTCACAAAAAACATCCACACATCCACACACGAATTTACACAATAAGCTTTAAACTGAATTATCCACCATTATCGTTATACATTTACAAAAAATCAATACCCTATATATCCCAGGTAATACAAATAATTTAATAGCTGTAATTCAAGCAAAACAAATCTATAGACCGCTGGGGTAGCGGCCATAATGGTACCTGGTGTTGTGGAGAGATGCCCTAATCTTCGGACACAAAAGCGTCATTTGATTCCTTGATTATCACCGTCCATATTTTTTATCAGACTCACACCGGGGGTCCGGCACCGTGAACCGGCTATTCAATGAACGACCGGCAGCCGGAGTGACACACGAACTCTCGGCAAATAACCGGCAAGTGCCGGCCCTCGGGTAAACTTGGAGGTTCGTGGTGCCAACGTCAGAGACCAAAGTTGAAATGGAATCATGGATGTTGACAGACGACATGGGTACAAGGTGGGGGTCTACAAGGGTAGGGGTCAGATTTCTGTTGGCAGTCATACTTTCAATTGTTAGTCAGAAATCATTATGAGTTTCTGTTGGCAGTCAGAGGTAATTATGACTTTATATTGGCAGTCAGAAGTAATTATGACTTTCTATATGCAATCAGAAGTAATGATGACTTTCTATAGGCAGTCAGGAGTAATTATAAAATTCAGTTGGCAATCAGAAGCAATTACGATATCACAGCTGGGGTTAAGTTTTTTAAACAAAAACAGGTGAAGTAGAGTTTTATTTCTTTGACCCAGGCAGTATGTAATGATAGCGTAGGCAGTACGGTTTTAAAACTGTTGTTTCTTTTATATAATGGATTTTTATATAAACTAACGGGTATAGGTTTCACAAAACAGTATATGTTTACTATCAAACGCATATTTAAATACATTATGTATGTACATAAATAATATGTATTTATATGTGTATGCATTTATCAGTTGAATTTGTTGACTGAATTCTATAAATACGTACATTATTTATTATCTTTCATGTGATTCTATAACACTGAGGGAATTTTTGTTTTTTTCCGTTGTCCGTTCGCATTGTGCAAAACAGAAGTAACAATACGCCTGTAAACCACCAATAAATAAGGGTTATTTAACTCAACAACAAATTGTATTGATTGAATTTGGATACGTTGATGAAATTATTTCTTTTACAATTTGAATTTTCTACTTAAAAATACACTCGATAATACGGCCCAGTGTATCAATTTTTTTTAAACAAGATCCGGGCAAGCGCGGTATAAAAATTTAAATCCAATCTCTTCCAATCCTGATTTATCATTGAGGGTTCAAAGGTCAGGCTAACCGGGGGCTGCTATTGGCCAGGTTTAGCGATAACACAGACGATTGTATGCCCAACCATCTTACTCACCCTCCGCTTGTCTGATAAGCTTCACACTTCTCTCATGCTCTTTCCCACTCTAACACTTCTTCTGTCTCCTCTATTTTTCTCTCTTTCTCAAAACTTCATCAAACTCGCTTTCGTGTGTTAAATATCCAGAGTCCTTTTGAGTTTTATTCTCTTATCTCTGTCTTAACTCTGTCTATCTGCCCCCCCCCCTCTCCCTTTCTCTCCTTTTCCTTTTTCTACCTCTGTCTCTCCATTTCTAGCCCTTCCCCCCTCGTTAAATATCTCGCGTTTCTGCTCCCGAGTTCTATCTTTTATTCTCTCATCTCTTCTCCTCTCTATCCCTCCTTGCCCCTCTCCATCCTTTTTTCTCTCTCCTCCCTTGCTCTACGATTCTCTTCGTCTCTCAATGCTCTCACCCTCCCTCTCAACCTCTCTCCAATTCTCTGATCCTCTACCCCCCCCCCCCCCCCGTTCTCTTCCTAACGCTCCCTCTTTCCTTCTCTCTTTCACTCCCTCTCTCCAAATTATCCCCCTCTACCCTAATCTATTCCTCACGCTTCTTCTCCCCTCCCTCTCTCCCTTTGTACCCCTCCACCCCCTCCCCTCACCTAATTCAACCCCCACGCCCTGAATGCACTGCTTACACCCAGCTACATCCAATCTAACCTGCTTCAGTTAATGATATACACAAAGCTGTTACCTTGAGATGCCATATCTACCTGAGCCTGACATTTACAGAGGTACCTGACACTGCTGGCACCGTGTTAACATGTCAGATCTGACGATAGTGTCAGGGTATGACAACTGGTGTACGTAGGTTTCCACACACGACGGTCAAACTGTCAGTCTCATCGTGCTGTTAACAGGGTGTTAAATATTATCAACAGATATCAACGTTTTATCAACAATGAATCATCAGTTACAACCATGGACCAGCTTGGTATCAACAGTGAATATCACAATGTCAACACGACATGAATATTTTATCAGCGATGTGAAACAACAGTTAAAGCCACTGTCTAGTTTGGTATCAACAGTGAATATCACAATGTCATCATGACATGAATATTTTATCAAAGATTTACACTTTATCAAAAGTGAAACAACAGTTACAGCCACTGTCTCGTTTGGTATCAACACTGTACATCACGAGGTCAGCATGACATCAATATTTTATCAACGTTGTACAACAATGTATCAACACAAATAACACAAGGATATCAACCAGGATACCAAGTGACTATCAACGGGTTATCAACAGTGTATCAACGGGGTGACTATACAAAATCAACTGGCTATCTAGAGTGTATGATGAGTGTATGATTACCATATTTGTACTTAAGTATCAACGATGTATCATCATTGTATCATCAGCTTATCATCATCTATATACCAAATACATACCAGTTATTACTTGGGCTTTAAATACAAATACGTACATTACCCGGCTATAATATTTTCTTGATACAATTCCAAAGCAATGATTATTAACCACTCGCATAATCGAATTAATTTACCAATTAAGAAAACGAATAAGAATCCAATCAACATTTTAACTCGAAGTTATTTAACTAGTAGTGCTGTAGTTATGTGTCATCCCTCTTTAAAATAAGCGCTCAGCATAAGGCCTTCACTGTAACTAAAACACTCATTGTAACACACAGTCACACACACAAACACACAGACACACACAAACACACAGTTACACACGACACATACACACACATACACACACCACAAACGATGGGGGTTAAAAAATGAAAATTGATATCTAATTTCACCGTATAGACGATCAAAGATCGATTGTTTACACATATTTAATCAATTGCTGTTCAGTTTTTGTGTGACGCATCTTTCTACAAATACAACAAGGCTCACAACACGAAATTATTGTATCTCCCTAAAGCTTTAAGTGACGCTTATATCCCGCTCATGTTTTATTAATCTCTTCCCAAAGTTAGTAGGAAGACACACATTTTTTTTTCTCGATGCTGCTCTTGTGTTCTGCTGAATGGGATTCTAAATAGCCCGTAGCTAGGGCGAACGTCTGAGACGAATGTAATCGAGAAAGGAAACGTTATATAACTTAGAATGAAATAAACTAGGGGATATTATACGTCTAATATATTTATGGGTCATACGGGGGTTTGGTCGTGTTTACATTTTTTGAATTCTTTTTGATACATTCATAACTTCAGTTTTCATACCGATATATATATATATATATATATATATATATATATATATATATATATATATATATATATATATATATATATATATATATATATATATATGAAAAAAGATGACACTACAGAGGTATGACATTAGAAGGCTAATAAATATCTATTTTTAGCATTTATAGTTTGGTATGTATGTCTTAAAATAGCTATGATGTAGCCTACAAAGATTGTTTAACGGTGGTAATGCCAGCTAACATTTTTAAATAACTAAGCGAATAAAAGTAGATTTGGCTAAAAAGGTTCATGTTTTATATTGGATTGAATGACACTAGTAAAAAAAAAAAGTAAGAATATTTCATATAGGCCTATTTAAAAACTTGTAATTTTTATATCTTTTAAAAAAATATTTTTTGTTCGTGATAAAATTTTGCGAATTAATAGGAATTTTAAAAATATACATCCGCATGGAATTATATTGAAGATTTGTTAAAAATGAGAACTTGCTATATAAAAATACCCTTTCCCATCCAAAACTATGACAGTTCTCTGTTTTCTACAGCAGACTTTTCTTCCCTACACAAAAACAAGCCCCTTCACCCTCGAGCCATTCCCCTCCCAAATTGGTCCCCTCCCAAAGCATGTTCCCTTGCCCCACAGGTGAGTCGTCTGACAGCCTTTCCCATATCCTTTTAAATGCCGTCCCCACCCCTGAAAACACTTTTGAAACTGAAAGTCCCCACACAGCCGCTCCCTTCCTACCTATAGCTGACCGCTATTTTAGGTTTCCGTTCATGTTGCTACAACTTTCTTGTACCCCCGGGATCAGCCCCACCAGGAATCAGCCCGTCCACCAAATTAAATAAGGGACCCAAAGGACCCGCCCAACGCTGACAATGGTAGGTCGAGTGCGCATGACGATGCGCAGACAGGAAGCTCATACGCGCTGAAAACGAGGTTTTTCATTACAGGGAAGCAACTTGCATGCTGAACATTATTAGAAGCAGAAGTTAAGGGGATTTCTCGCAGGCTTGGGGATAACTTAAGTGAATTTTTTTCCCTTATCAAGACGGATTAGAATTGAGATATGATTGGGTGGAGAAAAAAATTGTCGGGTATAAACATTACCGGATAAAATGTGCTAATAATCAATACCGAAACCATTTTGAAACAGATCAGTGAAAAATGTGTTGATACTTTTATGGCCCGATAGTCCAGTAGAAAACTGTATGTATCAATGATCTAAATCAAAAGATAACAACAAAAGAAAACACCCATTTAAGCAAGCAAAAATGTCGATGTAGAGATAGTGTATAGAAGAATATTTACATGAATCGTGTAGAATGTAACAATTAAATAAATGCTTAAAATTTTTTAAATACAAGAATTTATCATAGAAAAAATCCAACCGTTTGATGTTGTATTAATGCATTGCACAATTTATATTATAATATCATGATATTAAAATATGGTGATTTCTCGGAAAAAACATGTCCACATATTAGCTTAAGTTCGGTTGCACGGATAATTTGTCCAAGATTGTTGCACGGATAAGTTGTCCAAGATTGTTGCACGGATAAGTTGTCCAAGACTATTGCAAAGGATAAGTTGTCCAACATTGTTGCAAAGGATAAGTTGTCCAGCGATTGAGTTCAGATTCAGGGATCAGTTGTCCAAGATGAGCTCGGATTCAGGGATAAGTTGCCCAAAGAAAAAATTCGGATTCACAGATAGGCCTACGTTGTCCATATGCCTCGTTCACGAAAAAAAACTGTCCACGGCTGTTCCACAAAAAAACTGTCCACGGCTGTTCCAAAAAACAAGCTGTCCACAAACAGGCCTGCATCCAGCTTACTACCATCGATATTTTCTTTTCCACATTTTATGTTAATCCATTATTTATTCATAGTTTAATAGGATTAAGCGTGTTCTTTATTATACTTAATCTCTGTTAATCGGATTATCCAACGGCATGACGATCTACTAAGACGGGCGTTGATCGATAAAAAAAAAAGTATGATATTTTTTTAGACGAACGGCGATGAATACTTTGTATGATTATGTTAATTGTAGCGTCTAATGCATACAGTGAGAGCATATGGACGTGCAGTCGTATGGGTATTTTTTTGTTTGAACAGTTTAACACCATGAATGATTTAACATGGGTAGGAACTCTAAAGAGCCCGTGGGGGACTGGATCTAACGAGGATTGTGTTTTCTTGATTGTTATTTTTTGTTCTTTGGGCGAGTCTGTTTCAACAGATGAGGGTGAATTTGTTTGTAGAGTTGGTTTGTTGAGGCGAGGGAGGTGTTTTATAAAGCTGGCTCCGGTCTTTGAACTAGCGTTGGTGTAAGCTCTCCAGTAAATTGTTTACATGTTTGATGCAAGGCTAGCGGATGGGGGGGGGGCTATTTGAAGATCAAAAAAGGACGTAACCGTGTTTTGAATCTAATACTTCGATAGTAACATATTAATAACTTGCAGAAACATGCATAAATACATACACATACAGTGAGATTTATACATTAATTATGCAATTTTAAGATGAATATGTTGTTAATTATTTAGATGTAGAAAATATTAACAAAGTTATTAACAAAACAAAGGCCCCTCACACGTTTTTTTTTTTAAACTAGCAACCTAAATGTGTTCAACCCAAGTTTCAGAAGAGAACAAATTTCTAGCGGCTTGACTTTATACGTTTTCACTGGAAGGAAATATGAATTGAGGATATACGTATCTATGAGACTTCGAAAAGTAATCCTTATTTTAGTTTGACAGTGATGTTTCAGATTAGCGTTTTAAATATAGATTTTGTTGTCCGTTATTCAATATTAAGTATACAGTTAATTTTCACTAATCCTTCAAACGTCGGATTAAGAAATTTTATTACATGATTCTTTCTAATTTATTTTTTAGCCGATGAGTAAAGGTAGAAACACATGACTCACTCTAGCACGCGCATGCGAACGTGCATGAAAGGAGATGTTAAAATAGTAGAGATACGTGTACATTTTGTGATGGCCAGTACGGGCCGGAAATTGAAAAGTATTAAATCCTTGCTTTACTAAGTAAACACTATAGACGTGGACTAAAGCCAAGGTTGAATAAAAATTGACCACCGTTGGGACTGAATGACCATCAGATGACCACAACCACCATAGTCCCAGAATGACCATCAGACGACCACATTCGGTACATTCCCACGATGACCATCATATAACACGACTCACTACAATCCTATGTTGACCATTGTCTTCACCGCGTACAATCCTAGGTTGACCATTGGCTACACTGCGTACATTCCCACGATGACCATCATATAACACGACTCACTACAATCCTATGTTGACCATTGTCTTCACCGCGTACAATCCTAGGTTGACCATTGGCTACACTGCGTACATTCCCACGATGACCATCATATAACACGACTCACTACAATCCTATGTTGACCATTGTCTTCACCGCGTACAATCCTAGGTTGACCATTGGCTACACTGCGTACATTCCCACGATGACCATCATATAACACGACTCACTACAATCCTATGTTGACCATTGTCTTCACCGCGTACAATCCTAGGTTGACCATTGGCTACACTGCGTACATTCCCACGATGACCATCATATAACACGACTCACTACAATCCTATGTTGACCATTGTCTTCACCGCGTACAATCCTAGGTTGACCATTGGCTACACTGCGTACATTCCCACGATGACCATCATATAACACGACTCACTACAATCCTATGTTGACCATTGTCTTCACCGCGTACAATCCTAGGTTGACCATTGGCTACACTGCGTACATTCCCACGATGACCCTCATATAACACGACTCACTACAATCCTATGTTGACCATTGTCTTCACTGCGTACAATCCTATGTTGACCATTGTCTTCACTGCGTACAATCCCACGTTTTAACTGATGTCCTCAAATAGCAACATTCAGCTATGTAAAGTGGGCCACAGGGAATCCCACCCACTCCATTAGACAAGATGAATGCTAATTTCAACAACGACTTTCTGTATTGGTTTCAGCTTTTTTAAAATTCTGTATCTCGCTTGTAGTTAAGTAATATACACAATTTGATTTAAACGAACATCAGTTTTAATCATTTATATTTCACGCAGCGTTTTTTGTGACCGACAATTTGTTGGGTAATAGAATTAGGTTCAGTGACTTTTGACTAATGCCTCATAGCTTCTAGCTCGAGAATTGTTTGTCTGAAGGTCATTTGCCTGAAGGCCATTTGCCTGAAGGTCATTTGCCTGAAGGTCGTTTGCCCGAAGGCCATTTTCCCTCATAGTCGTTTCCCCATATGAGCATTTTTTGCTGTCAGTATGCGTTTAGCCACACGGTCATTCTAATTATCACTGATGAGAAAAATACTAGCAACAATCGGATGATCCCCCACTGTCTATCAGCACGTGTTGTGTGTTAAGTTACGACCAGCTAGGCACCTGTTTGAAACATTTCCAAACTTCTACTGTAGAGAGTTTGTTATATGGGAGTACCTTGTTCCCCAGAGAACGCTTACATGTGACTGTAGATGTTTTGGTGAATGGATGTGTTATATTTGATGCAAGGATGTGGTCCTTTGTGCTAACTATTGCTCTGTATATGTTGTTAAATGTTCAAGTTGAACTGTGTTGTTTTGTAAGTTTTTGGAGATTTCTTGGGAGTTTCTGATGAAATTAGTTTTTTAGCTGTGTTAATGCTTGTTGTATGGTTAATGGTGGTTCGTGTTGATCTTATTTGTAATTTGGTATCATTTTTTTTTATGCAAAGATATTTAGCTGACTGTTTTGTTTTGTTTTTATATTGTGTAGGTTATTTGGTAGCGTTAATGGGGTGGGGGGTATTTTAAGAGGTTTTGAGTATTCCTTTTAAATTAATTTAAAGATAATTAAAAGACATAGCTGCCAAATGCTGCCGCTGGGCTTTACACACCAAATGATGTTGACTGTAGCGTAATAAACAATCTTTTACTTATCACTGAAGCTTTGCAGCTTATCTGATGGATATTTCTAAGTATAAAGCAGTGATTCATATAATCTCATCACAACCTTAGTAAAAACCCCAAACATGCTAGTTTTTGTGGTATCTGTTTAATTTTACTTAGCCAGATAGTGTTTTTTTTTCTATGGAGGCTAGCGGCAGGGCCGTGTAGACAGTGCTAACAAACTGGACACGTCCGTGTCAATAGCCTGGCCAGGGAACAGAGTCGGACGTCACAGCCTGGGAATTAGCCCACAGAGGCTCGTGCAGGGCTGATGGACAGGAGACAAAGTTAAGCTGACAGCGGCCTGTGTGAGTGTGTGGGGGTGGATGTGGGTGTGTAGGGGCGGGTGTGAGTGTGTGTGGGCGGGTGTGGGTGGGTGTGTTTGGGTCGGGGAGGGGTGGTCGGAGAAAGGCTTTTGCTTACAAATGAAAGATCATTCGGGCATTGGTGTTTTCGTGCGCTGTTGTGTACGTGTGTTTGTGTCGATGTCTTTGTTTTCCGGTAGTAGTGTTTTGTATGTTGTTTATATGCCCGGGTGTGTTCTTATGCATTTTTGTGTTTTAGTACAATTGTTTTGATTTGTGCGAAAATGTGTATATCGTGTGTTTTTGTTGTAATTGTCCTTAATTAAATTATCATTTTGAGCCTGGCGTCCATGGGGCAGACGAAGTAGAGTTTATGTGACCACGGAATACTGTAAGGAATAATGTTGTCAGTATCCGCCTTTACTTCCAAATCTTGAATAAAGTCCAATCAGGTGGGTGAAATTAGAGACGTCCTACGTACTCAAGTACGAGATCCGAACTCGAGACTTTCAGGTAAGCAGTCATGCTCTATCGTCTGACGACGCCGACATATGTGAATGTCAAAACGTCTGCTAGAATTCAAAGATATCTATGTCTTAATCCTTGACGATTTCCTCGAGAACACAACAAACTCACATGGGTATTTTATGTAGCACTAGCTTTTCTTTAAAACCCAAACTTTGAAAACAGACCTGAATAATGAGTTCCAAATATAGTAAACACGTCCCATAACTCTTACATTGAGGCTAAAAATAGCTGAGTGGGAGGGGGGGGTTCTAAAATGTGTGTCTAACTGACTTAATCAGGAGCGCAGAAATTTTAAAACATGCACCATTATCAAATATTCGCCGTAACTCAGGTACTCACCCTCGACCACGTGACCAGCAGCTCCATCCCAGACCGCCGTCTCATTGGCTAATTGGATGGACATAACTGGGCTAATTAGATCGGAGCCAGACACCCGGGCATATGCCCACAACATAGCTCTATAACAGCCAAATCGATGGGGCTATTTGTCTAATGACACTAGGGGCAGAGCGAAAGGATTTGCTTGTGTTTGTACTTTAAGCTGGAAGTGTCGAGTGAACGGGGTAAATAATAACAGAGATCAAATGCAGTGGAGCTGATTCAGCCTCTTCGGGGGACTCTGAAGGGATATACCAATTCTATCATTTTGACTTAATTAATTACGCTTTGCAACGTTAGTTCATTATGAGGATAACGAGCATCCTTTATAGTGTCGTTTTATAGGTTAGTGCTTAGATGTATGGATTACTTAACGTGGTTAATTCTATTGTGATTTTACGTGTGATGATATGTTTTATATTTAGAGCATTTACTTGTTTAATATATTACAATACTTAATCTTTAAGCACTTAGTGGTATTTTAAAACTTAACCTTATAATGTAACATGGCAAAATATTAAAATATGACGTTTGAAAACGTAAATTTTATTTCGTTAATTTCCAGCCAAAACGGTTATTTCAGTATGCCCAACATGTTTTACCAGACGAATATTTTTATTTACTATTTAATTTTGTAATGATTTTTTTTATTATTGCATTATTATTCGTTTGATAACGTTCTATACATTACAAACACGTAAAGAACAAAAAGGAATAATATGAGTTATGGAGAGATAGAAAAAAAACGCGAGGGACATTGCATCGTAATGTAACAGAAGAGAGAGAGAGAGAGAGAGAGAGAGAGAGAGAGAGAGAGAGAGAGAGAGAGAGAGAGAGAGAGAGAGAGAGAGAGAAGGAGAAAGAGAGAACGAAAGAGAAAATATAATGATGTCAAAATATCATGACAAACTGGTTTGAGTGAAACACATATTGTCAAAATTTCATGACAAAGAGATTTGAGTGATCCACATAATGTTAAAATTCTGCTAGCTTTGAAATCTATAGAGCCCGGACCAGTTACTGCTGATGCATCCAAAAAGTAGTTTAAATAAAATACAACGTACTAAAATGCTTACTATTCGCCCTTATAGACCTGGACTAGATTTCTCCCAGCGTAACGTAGATTAACCAACACCTACCGTTTTCCCTATAATTTAAAGCCATCACCTCAAATCAACAAACTGATATACGTTCTACACATTACAAGAACACAGTCAAGGCTTCCTACCCATAACGCTCCGGTCCATTAACCCATATCATCGTAATTGATAAAATTACTTGAAGGATACCGGGTATCTATGTTTATACATGGAGGTAGACCCTGCTTCAAGCGAGAGCTGATCATTTTATAGAGAAAAAACGGGTGAGAGTTCAGTTCATGTTGAAAGTGGTTCGTTACGTTCGTGTGAAGTGATGAGGTACAATTTTTTGCTGGAGATAAGTTTGTAGAAACTTTTTTTTGCAGCTAACATAGATTAGCGTCTTTAACAAAGTAATTTCTATTTTAATTTTTATATTTTTGAACTAGAGTTCCAGTAGTAATTTTTTTAATGATTTGTTGATTTTTAGTGTCCAATGGTATGTCCAATTAGATCTAATAAAACGAAAAGTCTCGTTTGTTTATTCCTTTTATGGAGTTACACGCTCGCATAGAAAATGTTCCAACTGTTAAGGTAAAACAAACACCATCCAGATCTACCAACGTTGGTGCAGGGTCGGAACTTCAGTGCCGCCAGACCCTCAATGTGGGGGGGGGGGGGGGGGCACGCCATTTAGGGGCCCATAGCCGACCATAATAAATTTTTTATAGTTAAACAAAAAATAATTTTCTTGCATTTTTGACTTTACAGTAAAAGCGTTTGTAAATAACAAACAGATCTGCAGTGTGAAATATAGGCAAACCTTCAAAACACTTCCATGACTTTTTTAAATGGTTAAATAGGGGTGCTCATAAGTTTCTTTTAATATATTTGTAATAAACAAATTAAAAAGCAATTACTTCTCTCAATTATCTTTATAAAATACATACTAAAGATTGACATAGCATAAAAAGGAAATATATTCGAAACAAATAATACAAATACAAAAAAACATAAAAATAAACATAACACAAGAAACCATTACACAAACAAAGCTTTCATGCTTTATATTCTTTTGAATTTGTTTAAACGGCTATTGTGTAAACAGGCCTTCGTGCCTACAATTTTTACCGTTGTTTTAATAAATGTGAAATTTGAATTTGAAATTTGACTGGCTAAAGACTAGAGGGTAGGCAGTTTTACATAAACATATTGAATAAACTAGTTCTAAATCTAAAAAAAATTGAAAACAGACTAATGCACTCACACACATTACATGTTGTAATTTGTTTCAATTGAAAATAAAACATTTTTTTTCAAAACCCGATCAGGCCAGAAATGACTATCCAATGTTTGTATATATATATATATATATATATATATATATATATATATATATATATATATATATATATATATATATATATATATATATATATATATATATGGGGGCCCAGAATTTTTTTTTGCGGGGTGGCCCTTTTTTTCTAGTTCCGCCACTGCGTTGGTGTCGAAAATTTTCTAACTATTAAAGTAAAGCTAACATCATCTAGATCTACATAGATAACCAGTCTTCAAATTATGACTAACACTACGACAATGATCATGGATTTGCGTGCACTAATCTCTGTAACAACGTATAATCCTAGTGAATGTATTTTTTAGACCTTACGCACAATAATGAACATAAATTATACTATGATACAAATGCACATTGTATTAAGGCAAGGCTTGATTGTTGAACACATTATGTTGTTTGAGAAAATAAACACGATAAAAGTAGTCATGCGTTAAAATGTTTTTATTTCGATATCGATTTTTAGGGGGAATTAAAAGGGAATGGTTGAAATCGTTAACTCATTGTGTTTTTATTTTACTAACAAAATAAAAAAAATAATAGTTTGATGGATGATGGTTCTAGATTATTTTTGTGCCATTCAAGGCTCCAACATCTGATTTTGTGAAGAGAAAGCCCACCTGACCTCCCACCTTTCGACTATTTACTCACCATGGCAACCAGATTTGACACTTTTCTTTGAGTTTAGAGGGGTGGGGGGATGATGGAGGGTATCTGGAACCACGAGACTGATAAACACAGGTGCTACACATGTGTTGGTCACGTGTCGGTACTCAAAGAGCGGGTAAATCAAAAACTGCTTCCAGATTTTTTCTGTGTTAAGAAAACCACTCTAAAGAGAATTGTGATTTTTTTTGTTTGATTAGTTTTAAACTACGTAAATTATGTATCTAATGTTTCAGGGTGTGAATTATATTAAAGTTATGTATTTTACGGAAACTGGCTGTTATGAAAAAAACATTTTAAAAAAATGTCAAGCTTATAACTATGTTACGCTTCCAGATTCAACTAGTAATTAGTGCCTTACTATTTTATCGCTTAATTATTCTATGACATGACCTTAAGAAAGTTTCCCTCCAAAACACCTTGAGTGTCTACCTATCTCCTGGCTTAACCAGCAACAGCATGGCCTAACCGTCATACAGTTGAATTTAAAAATTAAAAACTTTCATAGAAAACAACAAAAATTTAACGGTAAAGGTCCAGACTTAATATCACTAAAATCACGAATAATCTAAGAATCACTAATTACGAGCTACCTGAATTTATATGACCTAAACTCGCGTGAAATCAGAGCAGCTTAAAGTCTGCTTATTAGATGCCAACAGCATCATTAGCAGGCCAGGTTAGACCAGCGTTTATTGATCTCAACTTTACCACATAACAGACGACGATTAGCTGCTAGGTAACGATGGCTATTGTTTTACTTGATTACCACGGCAGAGCGAAATAAAGCAGAATTAGAATAGGTCAGCCCGAGGCAATGTTATGCAAATTATTTATTTGCGATCAAGAGATAAATCAATTGGGATAATTATTTCATTTTTAATAGCTAAACACACGCGTGCTAGCACTCACAAACTAACATGGTTGTTGGGGATGTTAAAAAATATATTTCCATGTCTCTTTCTCCCTCTCTCTCCCTCTCCCTATACATACATACATATATATAAATATATATATATATATATATATATATATATATATATATATATGTAACTGGGGTAGGCCTAACTACCAGTTACAAATGATAACGAACGAGAAGCCGAGACACGGTGTTGGTCTGATGCAACCGATGACAGGTGGCTTATTGGGTCGGGCTGATAACAACCTCAAAGCCAAGGCGTGCTATTTTGGGAAACGGTATTCAGACGGCCTGTCAACTTTGATGGATAGGACGCAGATGTTATTTTACGGTCTGTACGTTTGAACTACGCAACTGGTGGTCGGAGATCGAGTACAAGTATCGATTACGGAGGAATACAAGTACGGGGACGAGTACGGATACAAGGCATAAATAGGAGGGCACGGCAGGACTCGCTATCTCTCTCTTCCGTCGTCGTCGCTTGCTTTAGATCAGTCAGTCTGGGTGACATACCCAAGTTGGTTATATTGTGTTAAAAAGGACAATAGACATGTGGATTCAGTTATATGAAGCCTAGTGAGGACTGTTAGGGGGTCAGTTGATTCAGACTATTATTGTGAAACATCTCTGTTGATTCATTGTGTTATATTGAAACATTTCTTGATTCATGTAATAAAAGGATCAATAGCGAACCTGCATCTTCGAGTCTTTCTACTGTAGTCGATGTTGTGTAGCATGAGTGGTTCAACTCGTTACAATTGGCGTTGTCGGGCAGGATAGACTCGGGAAAGGTCACATTGGGCGTTGCGAACAGGATAGATGCAACTAGCCTAGGTCACATTTGGCGTCGTCGAGCAGGATGAATTAAACTAGACTTGCCGATTTAGGCACCCATAGTCAACCTTGTGCATAACTGTGTTTTGTGTGTATGTGAATTCGGACATTCAGGAACTGTGAAAATTGAGGAACGAGGAAAATTTTTTTCATATACACACGGTAAGAAAGAACTCTTTTGTTTTACTTACGGAATAAAATGTCTACTCTGGACGAGAAGCAGACCCATATAGTGGTCCTACCCAGAGAGTCCCACATTAACAAATTTTACGGGGACGGGGATCCCACTTTAACCAACAGGTTCAGTGAAGAGGTCAAAGCGGCCTGGGCCTCGAGAGGCATGTCACCAGAGGAAAGATTAAGACTGCTGATGGGAAGTATAGGAGAGACGGTCAGGGCAGAGGTCAAATGCCACGATAAAACCATCCAATCAGATCCGGATAAGGTGCTGGATCTGATTATGGAGACCTTTGGGGAGAGACGGTCGGGATCGCAACTGCTGGCAGGGTTCGTAGGCTTAAGGCAGAGATTGGCGGAGAGTGTGATGGAGTACTCACACCGGATGAACAGTGCCTTTGATTCGGTAAAGGTCAAAACACCGGACATTGATGTACGCCTACTGAGGGACCATTTCATTGAGGGGCTGGCAACCCCGATCCTAAGAAGAGAGTTGAAAGAGGAGGTCCACAAAGAACCGCAGTTGACCTTCCTCCAGGTCAGGAACTCAGCGATCCGCAGGTCCGAGGATGAGGACCAATCGAACTGTTCGGTGGACAAAGTTTCTGCACCTGAACAGAGACAATCCCCACCCACAGGGGCCGACACGATGGAGACCATGATGGCTCAACTGTTGGCCCACATAGATAAGGTTGACCAACGCTTGAAGTGGTTGGAAAGCAGGTCAACAGCTGAGAATCAGGAAAAGAACGGGACAAAACAGGGACGGGTTGGACGGCCGCGTCCTGCCAAGCCATCACTCCAATGGACGGCAGACGGTCGACCAATTTGTTTGTCTTGTTCACAACCCGGACATATGGCACGGTACTGTCCGGTGAAACGATCGCCCTCTGTAAGGCAGGTCAAGGCTACAGAGCGGCGAGGTAATGACTTGGTAAACAAAATGACAAAGAAACACAGTAAGGAGAAAAAGAAAGGTAAAACACAACTAATGGAAAAAATGAACTGTGAAATGAACTTGAATGTTGAAAAGTGTCAAGTGAACAATTTGTTGGTAGAGAAAAATGATGATAAGAAGAAAATTGGTAGACTTAATAAAGGAATTCAAAGTCTAACCAGGAAACTGGATAGGAAAAGTTCATGCAAATTAAAAGCACAGGAGAAATGTTCATCTTTAAAGTGTCTGTTATCGGAAGAAGTAAATAAAAATAGTAGACAACAGAACAGTGTTGGCAAACTAGAAGAAATGAAAGAGTCTCAAACAAGACTTGAAGAGAAATTATCCGATATTGAAAAAGAACTTCAAAGTACAGCAAGGCTGGGATCCATCGAACAGCGATGGGCAGCAGAATTGGCACTCGTTGACCTAGAGAGAAAACATCGCCCGGGGCGGTCCAAGGTCAATGCGGACGCCTTATCAAGGAATCCTTACGAGAAACCGGGTGATGAGGAAGAAACGCTGACAGGAATATGTGAGGTCAGAGCGTCAACAGATATCCCTCATGGGGTACAAGTGATGCAAAACGGGCAGACCGGGGTGGAGCACATATCCACAGAGCCCGGACTTATGGACATTGGTGATTTTAGTTGCCTTAATCACAAAGAGATAAGAAATGCCCAGAGAACGGATAGTGGCTTACAACCGCTATTGAAATACGTCCAGGAACAAAAATTCCCAGGAAGAAGGGAAAGAGAACAATTTGGTCGAGAAACAAAGAAAATACTGAGTCAGTGGAACCGTCTCAGTATAAAGGATGGTGTTCTCATGCGGAGAATTCATGACCAAATTGATGGGACAATACACCAGGTGGTGGTGCCTGGACAGTTACGAGAAGAAGTGCTAAGGTTGGCACATGACAGGGCAGGACACCAGGGTCAGGACAGGACGCACAAAATATTACGACGGAGGTGTTACTGGCCCAATATGGAAATGGAGGTCAAACGCCATTGTGAGGCTTGTGTGAGGTGTCAGCATGCGAAAATGCCAGTTGTCAAAATGAGACAGCCATCAGGACACCTACTAGCGACAAAACCACTAGAGATTGTGGCGATGGACTTTACGTCGTTGGAGCAATCATCGGATGGGACGGAACATGTGTTGGTAATGACTGATGTATTCACCAAATGGACTGTGGCGGTGCCCACACGAGATCAGACTGCCAAAACAGTGGCAAAGGTATTAATAGAACATTGGTTCATCAAATATGGCGTACCAAGACAATTACACTCTGACCAAGGAAGGGCTTTCGAGTCAGAAGTAATTAACCAACTGTGCAGCCACTACGGGATCAACAAATCTAGAACAACCACATTTAATCCGAAGGGAAACGGACAGTGCGAACGGTTCAACCGCAGCATGCATGATTTGCTGCGTACTCTAGAACCTGAACAGAAAAAACGTTGGCCGGATTTTCTCCCAGAGTTGGTATACCTATACAACTGCACCCCGCATGCCACAACCGGCTTTACGCCATACATGTTGCTGTTCGGACGAGAGGCTCGACTCCCTCTTGATTTGTTCCTAGGAAAAAGGGAGAGTATGACTGGCTCATACACCGCACTGGAATATGTGAATGAACATATGAGAAGAATTAGAGAAATGTACAGGGTAGTACAGGAAAGACTAGAACATGAATCTCGGCGAAGGGAACCGCCGATACAGACGAAGGACCCGCCACTCAAACTGAATGACAGGGTATTACTGCGTAGCCACCCGTTAGGCAGAAACAAAATCCACGATCTCTGGGGACAGGAGATATGGCAAGTCGTGGAGATGCCTAAAGTAGCAGGTGGCCCCTTTAAGATAAGACCCATCGATCACGCCAAACCGGATCGGTGGGCGAATATTGCTCAATTAAAGAAATATTGGAATAGGCAAGAAGAGCAGTTACACACAGAGAAACCCAAGACAATTAGGGAACCGGAAGTTATAACGGAAATTCACATACCCATTCCGGAACCATATCACCATCAACAGAACAACAGCGATACGCAAGGGGAGGATACCGGCAACAATGAGGATCCCGGTCCCTCCAGAAGCAGAGAGACAGTAGACCATCAGATAAGTGGTCCGCGGAGAAGTTTAAGGAACAGAAGGAATACGAAATTTTTTGTCAGCAACCATCAATTCTTTCATGGTCGCGCTGGTATGAAAACAGACTGTTCAAAGAGCTATAGAAGTGAACTGGTGAAGGCACCAAATGGAAAGGGTGGATGTGAATTCTAGAACTGTTTTGTGTCTCAGGAAGATGATGTAGACACAGTTGATATGTGAAATAGGTAGAACTGTCAATCGTATACGAATGGAACGTCGTGGACAGTGAGTAGAACAATAGATTTTTTTTACGACTGTGCGATTGACTTTGGAGGAGTGCACCTGCCAGGCGTTGTTTGTGGTTGAAAACACACAAAAAAAGCAGGGGTGGATGTAACTGGGGTAGGCCTAACTACCAGTTACAAATGATAACGAACGAGAAGCCGAGACACAGTGTTGGTCTGATGCAACCGATAACAGGTGGCTTATTGGGTCGGGCTGATAACAACCTCAAAGCCGGCGCGTGCTATTTTGGGAAACGGTATTCAGACGGCCTGTCAACTTTGATGGATAGGACGCAGATGTTATTTTACGGTCTGTACGTTTGAACTACGCAACTGGTGGTCGGAGATCGAGTACAAGTATCGATTACGGAGGAATACAAGTACAGAGACGAGTACGGATACAAGGCATAAATAGGAGGGCACGGCAGGACTCGTTCTCTCTCTTCCCGTTTCAGCGAGCTCTCTTCCATCTTCATCGCTCGCTTAGATCAGTCAGTCTGTGTGACTATGTCAAGTCGGTTATAGAACGGGTTAGCCGTATTGTGTTAAGGAGGATTATAGACATGTGGATTCAGTTATATAAAGCCTAGTGAAGGACTGTTAGGGGTCAGTTGATTCAGACTATTATTGAGAAGCATTCCTGTTGATTTATTGTGTTATTATGAAGCATTTCTTGATTCATGTAATAAAGGATCAATAGCGAACCTGCATCTTGAGTATCTATACTGTGGTCAATGTTGTCTAGAATGAGTGGTTAAACTCGTTAACACGTGGCACTACAGGCAATTAGGTCTCATTACATGTGGCGTTGCGAGCATGGTAACTGTTGGCTCGTTACAATTGGCGTTGTCGGCAGGATAAATGTTCGCTCGTCACATATATATATATATATATATATATATGTGTGTGTGTGTGTGTGTGTATACATATATATATATATATATATATATATATATATATATATATATATATATATATATATATATATATATATATATATATATACGTACACACAAACTGACATGGTTGTTGGGGGTTTAAAAAATATATTTACATGTCTCTTTTTCTATATATATATAAATATATATATTATATATATATATATATATATATATATATATATATAGCCAAATATATTTATTTTGTTATGATTTTTTTTAATCCACCATATTATTATTTTATAAGTAAATGATAAGACAATGAGGATACTAAACTATTAACGCTAATGCACAAAAAAAAAACCAAATGAGAGTATAAAATACATCCAGACAAAAATAAACAGGATACAACTTATTCGACCTACATTCAACGAATAAAAAACAAAAGTACGAAAGCGGGCAGACCAAGCTCTCCGGGCGACTGGTCACCCCAATTGCGTGCGATCCTTCAAATAAATGTTGTCTACGGTTAAGCGACCTATTTGCATGGTAAGTTGACAGGACTTGATGTATGTCTTCATAAGTGTACACCGATTCTCCCGGTAGACGGGTCCACACACAGCCGTATACCAGCGAGAAGTTGTACGGGACCAACACAATATTATACTGTTGGTCTTCGTGTATTGGTATGTGTACGTGGAATGAAAATACACATCTGCGTGTACTTGCAGTCGGTTGTGTTTGTGTATGCTTACTTGTACAGCGGCTGGTCTTCGTGTATTGGTATGTGTACGTGTACGTGTAAATGAGAATGTACATCTACATATACGTGCGTTTGTGTTCATGTATGTGTACTTGAACATATAAGTTAACATGGGTATTGCACAAGTATTTTCATGTATGTTTTTGTTTACGTTTACGTGTATGTGTACATGTAAGCGTACGTTTACGTAGCTGTTTTATTTTACAAATCCTGTACACAACATTACCTAGTAAACATTACCACCCTTTCAAAATTAAATTACCATGAGCTTACAGATTCAACATTTAAATTCTTTTTGTTAAAAACACAAAACAACTTCAATGCGTATACTAGCAGTATGTCTTTTTTTTAATACTTGACGTGCATGCATGAAACATCTATGTCATGTTCCCGTATTCTAATGTCGATGTGTAACATCATTTGTCATTTGACGCAACAGTTGTGGATACACTGGCCGTAAAGAGTTGCGTATTTATTATTCATTTGATCCCCGCACAACATGAGGACACGATTGAGGACGGTGCCGAGATGAATCCTGGCTTACAACTAGGCCGTAATGGACGGAAATTTCCTCCGGTTCGAAAAAAAAAGTATTCTATATCATCAGAATTAGGTTAGTTTTTTAAGTTTTTTTTTTTGCTTATGCTAAAAGAAATTGACAATGCGTAGTTTAATGTTAGTTGTGATTCACCAGACACGATGGTGAATAAACGCAACAAAAACTATAAGAACTTAGACTTATGTATACAAAAGATCTAGAAACTAGAACATTATAGACTAAGAAAACAGGAGACAGGCAGGCATGAGTCTGTAGGATATAAGATCACAAGACACTTGAGTGTACATAAGATATTAGGCAAGACACTCGAGTGTACATAAGACATCAGGCAAGACACTTGAGAATCCAAGAGACATAAAACCACCAAACAATTAGAAATCCATAATCCATAAGATTTCAAGACACTTGAGACTCCATAAGACATACAACTTCAGGACAATTGAGACACCATAAGACAAAACTTCAAGACACTTGAGACTCCATAAGACATAAGACCACAAGACACTCGCTAGTCCATAAGACAACAAGACACTCGCTAGTCCATAAGACAACAAGACACTTGAGACTCCATAAGACATAACACCACAGGACACTCGCTAGTCCATAAGACAACAAGACACTTGAGATTCCATAAGACATAAGACAACAAGACACTTAAAAGTCCATAAGACAACAAGACACTTGAGAGACCACAAGAGACCGATGACGAGATGCCAAGTCTGGTGATACCTTAAACTAGGTCAATATGGCCGCTAGACGGCGCTCCTCAGCTTATTTATGTATGTATGAAAACGGAACTCAGTCCTGAAATAGCTGGCTCCGTTTCTTACCGGCTCAGCTAATTGACGGACACATTTATATTCTAGCACTGGCTCTTGCGTCATCACAAACACATACATTATCTGACCTTCTAGCCCCACAACACACCCCAACACGCGAACACAACACAAGATACAAAACAAGCAAATTCACAAACACACAACAAACGACACAATCACTCAAACATAAGAAACAAGCGCAATAACAAACACATTAGCACACAGTAACACAACCAGGCATTCTACTAGACAATCGAACTGAGAGTTGTACCACTATTTATATCTCCCAAGACGAAACAAGTACAAAAACATCATTCAAAAGGTCATGTACTTATTGGGTTACTTGCTGAAGACAGGCAACATAGCTCCACACGTTTTTGAGAATCAGAGATATGGTGCTGACAGGAGAAAGATCGCTAGCATTTGTTTACATGAACAGAAGGTTTCTTTCACACCACGAGTCAGACCATTTGTTGTTTGATTGACAAGGTCTGCTGTTTAAGATTTACACTTGATGGTAGCTGCTGCTTACATTTTGTTCTTGCATATTGGAGCATTTTTTATACAATTTATGTCTGATTACTGTTGTACACAGATTAGTTTTTATGGAGCGTGACGTAAGAACAGTTTCTGCCTGAATGAGTTTGGATTAGAGTCAAGTAAATAACAATGGTAGGTGTGAACATGAAAAAGATGGTTAGACTTAGGGTTAGCGTTCAGTTTAGATTACAGATTAGGTGTTGATTTATATAAATTCGTATACATATCAAGAAGTAAACCAAGTGTCAAGGTTACGAATAGAGTTAGGTTTAGATGAGAAGTATGTAAATGTACAATGCGTTGTCATTCATGTGTTTCGTATGCAAACAGTGTAACGATATTGAGACTGATCTCCCCTTGGGATAAGACAGTAGCGTTAACGCATAACCAATAAAATTAAAGCTGTTAAACTTACCTCCCTTATATTCGGTAAAATTGCTAGATCTTGTAGTAAGTTTACCTTGAGATTAAATTATATCACTGCGTTGTTACAGCATTTCACCACAAAACCTTTTGTATTCATTTGTGTTAATGTATTTTAATCAAAACATTTAAAACTCTACAACACATGAATACATTCGTCAACTTTCGATATGTTTGTAGCTGTTTGATTATGCTAATACAGCTGTTTTTTTCCTGTGCTTGATGAATTATGTATCATTCCTTTCGACATATAAATCATGCATATGACGTATCATGTTTTAAAAAAAAATCTATTAATAGCAAACGTTCAATGCTAGACATTTATCCTTGGCCTGTGGGTCAGGAATAATTTCCAACCATGCACATATGTGACCATTGGGTCAGGAGTCACATCAAATCATGAGAGACCTTGACCCAGGAGTCAGGCGTCACACTTTAAACTGACAGTACAATAAGCAGAACTTTAGGAGCGAGTACAAAAAGGACATTTTATTGCGGATTCTCGGCAGATATAATATTCTAAGGTAATCCGATGAACTAATCCATAACAAAATAAGAAGAAAGAAACATATTCAGACAAATGTTATTGTTGTGCACGTCAGCAATTATAATGTATCATCACTTCTTGTGTTGTCTGGATATTATGCAGCTTTTAGTGCATACATTGAATTATTTCTGTAAAACATCAACCCATCTGTTGTTGGGGATATGATTCGTTTATCGGAATACAAATTGTTACATAGTACAATAAAACAATGATGCACAGTGATTGATCTATTAAATCTCTGTCTCTCTATGTAAATGGTACTGGGTTGTTTAAAATCAAACAGTGTATATTCTGCATCCAACATATATCCTTTGAGATCAAACACCAAATTTAACAATGTGAATCGATGTTTCATTTCGTTTTAAAGATAAAAAAACTATCGATGTGTATTGTAGTATTGCTGATTGTTATTGAAAATGTGAACTTGTATATACTGATTTGTGGAACAGGAAATTAATATTGATTGCATCTTTGATGGAATAAATAAAACTGTCAAGGGTTTGTTGCCTGTGACTGTGTTGATGTCTGTAATTGTGTATTGATGTCTGTGACTGAGTATTGATGTGTAATGATGTTTAATGAGTTAGCTCCCCTTTATACGTGTGCACGGCAAAAAACAAGGATAATCTGGGGCCATCAAGGCTGATAATATGAAATTTTAAAGAAAGCTAAAACATTATCCAACAGACAGAGGTGAGACTTCTAAGATATAAATAATTTATTCATGGAGTTAGAAAAATATTGTGTTGACAAGAAAAATGTGCCTACTGTCATGTCAAGTTTTAAATACCTTCATTGACTTGTGTTCTTAAGTTAATAATAAATATTGAGGCGACATTGATTGATATTAATTTATTAATTATTTTAGCTGTATATGCCTTATTAATACTTTAAAACAATGTATTTGCTTGTTTCATAATTATCTCGTCTCACTATAATATCTTACAGTTTTCTTTATATTTTAACGTAACACATGAATCAATGCACTGAATGAATCAGCATATGATTAAAGCTGTGATAGAGAAACATCTGGGGCAAAAGTACTCAGGCAAGAACAGTGAAGACAGTGAGACCCTGATGTACTGCGTGCACTAGACTACCAAACAACCACCACATACAGAGTTCAAATCTGCGCTAAAGTGCTTGCTTTTAGACATAGAGTAACCATTTCTCCCACTAAATTTACTGCTTCTATCTAACACATGTGTTAGTAAGAAAGACAACCAACAAACATCGCGTTAGTAACAATCAAAACCATTTTAAAAAATCACAATAAAAACTTCAAAAAAAAAAAGCATTGCTCACAAATATCACCAAACACACGTTTACAGAGATTAGCTACAGCATACAGAGTAAACACGGACGCCACTAGCTGATTGTAAAATAAATACCTGATTGTGCTGCACCCTTCAGAATATCCACACTATTGCGTAATTTCTTGTATGGGAGTGTTGAACAATTTTTATTATATCTGAAAAGATAGTAAGTGCAATATATATGTATATATATATAAATAAATAGTAATAAAGAAATACATACATGTATATATATATATATTTATATATATATATATATATATATATATATATATATATATATATATATATATATATATATATATATATACTTGTTTCGTAATTCTGTCTAGTTATTCAGTACATAAAATACCAAAAGCAGCCTCGAATAATTTTTTTAGTCACTATGTTCATCAGGCATTTTGTTCGTGTATTTATCTGTTTAAATAAATAATCGATTGAAATAATGGTAAAACAGTAGGCTCGTTCGAAGTAATGACTGGTAAATGTAACAACTGTTGATGTGTTTTTGTAAAGAAATAGTAAGACGTTGTCGTCTAAATATTTCAGGTTTTTATTTTTAAAAATAAAAGTTACTGCAATTCTGATTTTGTCTGTAGTTACTTTACTATATAATGATTATTTTAGTACAATTTTAGGTAATTGAGAATATAGTGTTACTTATTGTGTCTTGGTGACGCATTTTAAGATTATTAGCTTTTGTTACTACGCGACTAAATAATAGATGATTCACGGATCATTAATGTTTCTATAGCGAGATTCATGACATTAGATAATTGATAAGGTGAGGTATTAAGTAAATGTAATCTGTCAATGTATTCGGTCACGTGAAAATATATCAACAACCATCAATACTGATTACAAAATTAGCAATAGAAAGAGACAGTAATTTCCAAGAGACGGATCTTTACTGGGTGATAATATATTTTGATTTTTTAAAAATTGAAAACAGTGTTATAGGCAGGATTTGGTCATGTGGGATAGAGGTTAAAAAAAATTTACAATGGTTATTTATTAATAAACAGTATAACTTCATAATTTTAAAAACTAGTATGGAAAACTATACGGACGCACCGATGTTTGTTAGCTGTAGTGGACTAAAATTCTCGTGGGGTGGGGGAGGGGGGGGGGGGCGGTGAAAGTATACATTTTCTTGTGTAAATTCTATTTTGTTGTGTGGGTGTGGGGAGGGGGGGTGGAGGTGTGTGGTGGTTTGGGCCCTACCCTGATGAGAAGCCTGAAAGAAACTCTGTACGTGTGGTGCTAGCTTCCTCTACCCCCCCCCCCCTACCTCAAACAACTTCCTGTCTACGCCTGTGGCTGACGGAATCTGTCTCAGGAACTCACTGGGCCCTCAGCCTCAGAGATGAGGAACCGGAAGTTCGCTCGAGTGACATAAATAGCTTTCCACAGTACCGGGTAATTTCAAGGCCATAAAAAGACTAACACTCACAGCGATATATTGTAACGACTTAATAGTATACCTAAGCCAACAGAACCACAATGGCACCAAGCTTCTTACCCATATATATATATATATATATATATATATATATATATATATATATATATATATATATATATATATAATGACAGATCCTAAATGTCGTCGCGAATCCCATAGAGACCAAAACTGACATCTATCACCATGACCAGTTGGATTCCTACATTTGTTTTCGAAATAAAATTACAAAAATAAGTTGACCATTACTCATCCTCTGGCACCCCAACACGCGAAAACAAGTCTAATTATGTTCGGCCGTTAGAACGCCAGGCTTATTTCCGCTCGCTGCTATGTAAAAACACCCGGCTGAAGATCTCGATATTACCTTGTCTTATCAACCTAACACACGCGCCTCTGCACGCGAGATGAATTATCGCAGATTATTGCTCACGTTCGTGCGGATTAGCGCGTGCATCCCCGTGGATTAGCGACCTTTGACATGCGGTGTCTGCATGTAGCTCCCGAGCCCGATCTAAATGTTGAGAAACAATCCCACCAATCCTAACCCCGAACATTGGTTTATGGCTAATACTTCATGGGTTGTTGTAAATCTGCCTGAGCGAGTTTAGATTAATCCGTTTCATCACGATATCGGCACAGTATCACAGCAACATCAGCTAGATGCGACGTATTGTTTACTTACTTTATCAAACTGATACACGATTTATTAAACGTATTTGTTGAAACCAGAGTTTCTTCCAGTCTATCGCCCCCCCCCCCAGAACGAAATGAAATTTATATAGAAAATATATACTTTTAACTGTGTCCGCCCCCCCCCCCCGAAGAAAGTCTACCGCCCACCCCCCCCCCTAAATTTTAAGTCCCCCCCCCTACCCCCCCCCCCCCCCCTCCCCCGGAGAAAAAAGTATGGAAGAAACACTGGTTGAAACGTAACGTTCTCGTGGTTAATGAAGTTTTGTTACAACCTTTAGAAATAATTAGTTAAACGAATGAGAAAGGTTGCATGAGTGTATTTAAATAATCTTGTTAATTAGAAGCTCAATTAAGTTGCCAACAATAAATGTACGTTTTGTGAGTTTTTTTCTCTTCAGTTAAATGCCTAGTGGTGAGGCTAAGAAACCTGGTGTGTTACTAAACTCTCACCTGCCCCGAGTTTATGTGTGTGTATGTGTGTATGTGTGTGTGTGTGTGCGCGCGCGTGTGAGTATGTGTGTGTGTGTGTAAATGTGTGTGTGTGTGTTTTCAGGTACCAAGATAAAAAAAATGGAATTCACTAGTAACATGTGATTACATAATTTGATGAAGAGCGGTTAAAGATTTAAAAAGTTTAGTTTCCAAACATTTCATACAATGTAGACTTAATTTCCTATATATTAAAAAAAAAGATTTGTTCAAGAACATGATCAAAAGACGTAAAGTAGATTTATTTGAATATTTCTTCATTAGTACCCGTAACCCATCAATATATCACGCCCTAAAGCCATTCATCATTTCTAGATAATATATTTTTCTATTTCGTCGTACCATAAAAATGTATGTCAACTTTTCAATGTAGAATTTGACACTGGTTAATTGGTCTCAAGTATTATTGACAACCTTCGCGAATAAATAAAATAACTTAGTATAAGAATTAAAAAAAAAACACAACTTTCTACAGCCTGGAAAAATGAGTTGAAATGAAGCAATGATGCATAAACCAAGAAGATAGTGTTGCATTTTCTAAAACTTGAAAAGACGTACTTTTCCATTAGTTAGACCACCATTTATTTCGCTCTTTATCATGTGAGTCAATGTAATATAAGACCTAAAGATTTTGGTCCACATCTCCCAGTGAGTTATGCCCCTTTTTCGTGAGTTCAGTGCCCCTGGTACCTGAAAGTGTGACCGATGAAAAATGGCGCACCGGACAAGATAGTCATAAAAAGTATTCAAATAATTCATGTAAACGTCAGACCTAGCCGCTACAGTCTGATAAATGTACAGAAATGTGATACATTTAAATATCAACTTGACTAAGCAACTTCCGTTTCACCAAAAATAGCCGTTACTTTTGATGTATGGCGTGACACGCTTATACAGGGAAAATATTAATCGGGATACAGTAAAAACATTTTTGATGAATGTGGTAATTTTTGTGTTAAAAGGGAAATCGTACAAGATAGACTCAAAGAAAGAGTTTTGTTGAGTAGTTTTTTCTATTCAACTCCATAACCACAACTGAAATAATAAGATTCACCTTAAATGTATAATATTATATTTTATATTTGGCAAAAAACTACACTTTCTATATTTGCATACGCTCTTCTTCTTATTCTTCATTCTTAAATTTAGTGTTCGAAGTATTGCGTGTCAACTTGTTATGCACCATATAATACAGGCCGTTGACTCCGATTTCAGTCTGCTTTTCGTTCTGGGATTTGATTTCATTTGTCCAACCAATAACATAAGTTTCTTAATTTTTGGAGTTGTTTCTCCTAGACAAGTTGCTGTCCACAACTATCGAGCCTTAGCTGCCCGGTAGTTCGAACACGGGACTTTTTTCGGTTCAGCAACCATGAGCTTTACCGACCCGACCACGCCGACTCCGTGCTTAATTGCGATACGCATAGTTTTAACCTTACTATTAGAATAGTTATGTATTCACCCGAAATTAAACGAAGTTATTAATCCTATTCGACGCAACACTGATTAACATTTCTTACTCGGCTTCTGTTAATCAAACATAAAAGAATAGAAATGTAATAACACTCGCATGCAAATATTCGGTTAATTCTGGCACCATCACTGACCCAAAGACCCCCGCCGCTACTAAAACCCATTTCCTCCCCTCATTCAGGAGTCTCGCTCTGATCCTCGGGAATAGATTGCAGCTCGCGGACAGTTCCTAGTACTCGCGCCGAGTTGATATGCATGGAAATTCCAGCTCAATTGAGAATTTTCATCATCATCTTGAGTCATTTTCGTCTTCTAATATACTGGGGCTCGTGGGAGAGGAAAAAATAAGCACGGTTATCGATGAAATGCTCAGATTAAAAGGAAGAGTCTAGAAGCAATGTAGAAATCAAGAAAAAAAATTAAAGACGTTTTCTTTTTAAAGTTTGAAGTTAAATCACAGAGTAAAAACAAAGATGGGCGGTCAGAATAACCCAAACACAAATTTTAATTACTGTTCTGATCATACACTAAGTCTAAAATGTATTAAATAAAGGTTAAACTAAAACTAAATTAAAACCTTAAACTAAACCAAAACATTAATGCCTATCTAAATCGAATAAATTTAAACTTAATCTAAGCGTAAACCTAACCACCTTGTTAATATTTAAATTAATAAAAAAAACTTTAAAAAACCTAAGTGCTGTGTTGCCAGATATTATTCTTGTCAAAATCATTTTTAAATTCTATGGAAAATAAATTAATTAACCTCAACCCTTTGATCTTTCAAGACTCTAATAGAATGAAGGTAAAATTATTTACTACAAAAGCAATATATCGTGAATACACTATTTATTACATCCGTCCCTCATACACCTTTACTTTAATATATTTAAATTAATGCCGTCATGCTAATTACACCTGAGGCTCCTACACACTTTACCTCGGCAAAACTTATTCCTATACATATTTTACATATTTTAATATAATGGTGTATTCAAAGTGGCTATACTTAAGTGCTTAAATTTAAACACAAAGTGCTATAAATATAGAAGCATGAAAACATTATAATACTTAAAGACGCAATCTAAATCCAGCCTTAACATACGGCACACAAGAAGATTTTATGTAGGTTTTTCAGGCAGTGGCGTAGCCAGGATCGTCTCAAGGGGGGGGGGGGGGGTCCAATTTTTAATTTTTACCCGGTGACAAACTTTCGATTTGCACCCCCCCCCTCAATCTTTCGATTTGCACCCACCTCATACTTTTTATATATATATACCCCCCTGCCTACGCCACTGTTTTCAGGGACGGAGTGGCTTAGCGGTAGAAAGCTGGACTGTTAACCCGGTTGGGCATAGTCCTGACCACACTATCTCTTCATATGCCGTGTTCACAGAAACAAGTGAACTCTGCTTCACTTGCCCTATAGACCGTCAGGTTTGAAAGAGAACTTTTTTTTTCAGGTAAAAGATCCCGATTCTACAGAGTTGATCCTTTACGACGTAATATCCAGCATACAAAAAGTATAAAGTCTACCACATAAAAATGTCCACGTTCAATATTCAAGGAGATGAAGCTTTTGATTTTCTGTCTACCCCAACTACCCTGGGACTAACAAGCAGTAGGAAGGTAACCCTAAATCATAAAAAAATTCTCGACTAAATCAAAACCATAAAAAATGGACGTCTTTGAGGCCCCCACGTGACGACAGTAAACCAATCGTTTTCTCGCTCTCATACCACCGGCTGTAATAAACCATCTCTGATTGGTGCTGGCCAGAAGGTAAACAAACCCCGGCTCCCTGTGATTTCCTGAGGTGACGCCATGAATAATTTGGTCAAGAAATCAATCGATTTTAGATAATGACGCGCGACAGTTATGGGGGAGATAACCTTCATTGCAGGAACAAAGACCTAATGATAGGTCATAAAACGGTGAGAGGTCACAAATCGGGACATTAATTTCCTGTAAAGGGACTGGCTTATAGACTCAACAGAATCGTAATGACAAGACAGTACCTAGCAGATGTAGGCAGTCATACAACGTGACGTTAGGAATACCACCAGGTTAATTGATTATGTTAATTAATCTTTAGTGTGAACCATTTGATCCGCTTTTTAAAAATAGATTAATTGAAAAATCATAAACGTTAAGTATACGTAATGTATGCAATATGGTAAATATTATCAAAAATACTACATGAGCTTAGGGTATTAAGAATACGCTGAGTCTAATCAGCCCTAATACGTACCTTGTTGAAATTGGAGAAACTGACTCACAATTAACGGTTAATGCAGGACATTTCTTTACAATTAATAAAAAAAAATATTTTTAACTATTTAAAAAAATGCTACA
The DNA here is from genome assembly GCF_028476545.2 of Physella acuta. NCBI lineage: Eukaryota > Metazoa > Mollusca > Gastropoda > Physidae > Physella > Physella acuta. The sequence goes on from NW_026731810.1 coordinate 679,055, forward strand.
TAGATAATGCGATTACGATTGTAGTTATTTGTGAAGAATCAAATCATTAAAATTTACCTTTATTTTTTCACCAAACTTCGGCCATATAAAATAACAACACAAATATCCAAAGTACTTTAAACACTGTAACAACATTTTCAATAGAGCTATAGTTAAAATCGAGGACTTCTCATACAAAACAAATCTGTCAAAATAAAAAAATTCTAAGATATTTACAGTGGATAAAGCAACAATCAAGGAAGGTCATCGTCAGATAGGTCATTGGTCGAAAGGTCAAGTGCTGTCGGCTGGCGCAGACGATAAGAACCCATTAAGAAAACCACAGCTCGCGATACAGAAACGCCTCTTAAATGGACACTTACCAATATGTAAATATGGGGAGTAGTAGTCTATGTCCAGTGACAGGGGGCACGGTGACATCAGATGATCTTACGCGTCAGGCTTTTAAAGTGGCGGTAACGACACACACACACAGACATCCACATACACATAGTTATAGCTACTCACACAAAGGACGATACCAAAAACACACACACACACACACAGTTATAGCTACTCACAGAAACAAAGATACCAAAAACTCACACACACATAGTTATAGCTACTCACACAAACGACGATACCAATAACACATACACACACATGCACTTATGGCGACTCATCCATGGGACGGTTAAAGTGAAGGTATCGACTCCCACACGCACACACACGCACACACACACTCACACACATACACACACACTCACACACATACACACACAATCACACACATACACACGCACACACACTCACACACATACACCCACTTACGGCTACCCACACATACAATAGTTAAAGTGGTGGCCATACACACACACACACACACACTTATAGCTTCTCACATATGAGACAGTTAAAGTGACGCTATCGACACAAACACACACACACGTATGGCTACTCACACATACGATAGATACAATGATGATCATGACACACACACACATACACATACAAACACACACACATACTTATGACTTCTCACACATAGGACCGTTGAAAGGGCCGTAATAACACACACACATTTATATCTACTTACAACACACGCTAAAGTGACATACACACACATGCGTTGAAGTGACTGCATAAGAAAACAGCTGCCCTAAGTTTAATGACCAGTTTATCGACACCAAAAGCCTAACTCCAGGAATCGATACAATGCAAGATTCTCTCGTCCTAGCCATTAGTGGTTTATCTAGAACAATCGCGGTTCTTAAACTTTTTTCTGTTCTTAAAACAATTAAAGTCTGAAAGAAAGGTGGTTTGGTATTGCAGAAATAACTGATACGGTCGGGTTAGAGTTGGTGTATTAGGGTTATGTCTCACACTTAGATATCCTTGTTAAAATACATTGTTTTAATGCAAAATAAGAGGTCTAGATGACGGACGAGTACTGACATTTTTTGTTTTGTTTTGTGTAAGTGAGATAAAGTGCTTGTTTAATTTTTAAACATATTCGGTTACAATAGATCATTTCTTTAATTGATTGATTTTCTAGACTGCACTACAATTTACAAGGAAGAGTATTGTTTAAGATTAAACGCTATAGTTAATTGACGTTTGGAGACGTGAGCTGGAAGAAGACACCAAGAAGATTGGATGCACGTGGGGACAGTTGGAGAGACTAGCCCAGGACAGAAATGCAAGGAACGCTCTCGTATGTCCCAGGAAAGGTGACAGGCTAACCTAACCTAATTGAAGTCACCACATTCTCAATGCAGGTTGAGTGCATATGCTAAATGAAATTTCCAGTAAAAAAGATGGATTGTTTATCGCTGACCTCCTGAACAACTAAAGCAACTTTTTGTATTTAAACATCTATATACTACTAAAAGTCAAGTTTGTTTACATGTTTGAATATTTATTTTTTTGTTTGTTTGTTTGCCTGATCGACTATCTCGCATGGTTGCACTCATCGTGGAAAGCTGTAAAATAGTATGTAGGTAGAGAAAAAATTTTGTTTTAAGACAGACTGTTAATCACAAATTTATTTAAAGACGTTAATTAATTTATTGATTTATTCATAGTTATATTAACCGTATTTTTTTAAAAATGTTAATACTTTGAATAAACTTTGTGGGGATAGTGACGTCCCTTGATGTGTTTACTTTTTGGTTCAATAAAAATGGCGGACTCCATCATAGACTTTGTGGCCCATTCAAAAGTTTAACGCGTTACAAAGCTAATTTTCTGCCGGCTATAACTTAAACAATACGTCCGTTTGCTGTATTTATTACGTTCCAACACTTTTATCAATTTTCAACTGTCTTTTTCATTTAGTTTTACGATAAATTTCTCTAGATCTAAAGATCAGCTGTCGAAGGAAAGTTATGAATCTAGCCTAGATCTAGCCTAGATCTAGGTCACTACTAGACTCAATGTAAATTCTAGATCTAGATTTAATGTAAATTCTACATCTAGAATCTATTTCAGGCCTTAATACATCTAGAATCTATTTCAGGCCTTAATTATTTTATATAAATCTTTGTTTGGCTAATTTAAGATTAAATTTAATTTGAAAGTTACTACTACTAGACTTAGATCTAGATCTATGCGCGGAGACTCAAAAGTATAGTATAAAAATTCATTTGTGACGTCACGAGTAAATAGCTAAGTTGGTAGCGTAGCCCGCTCTCATGTGGGTGGCACAGGTTCAAGACCAATATGCCAATGATATTTTTTTTTCAATTTTTTTTTTTAGATGTGAATGATAAAGTTGCCTATCTGAACTTGGCAGGATACAGGGCAGGTGAAGTAGAGTTCATCTGTTTCTTTGTCCTAAGCATATGAAAGGATAGTGTGGTCAAAGACATGCTCGGCTGGAATCGTTTTTTAAACGATAAAAACATGTTGTCTGAGACTTGGCGGGACACTGGGCAGGTGAAGTAGAGTTGAGTAGGTCACATGTGACGTCAGTATATGAAGGGATAGTCCGAAACAGGTGTTTTCGGTGTTTTTAAAAGATACGAAACATATTTTTGAATGTGGGGTCTGTTTTTTGTGACGATAAGTGACACTGCAGTAGCGTAGCGAGGAGGGGGGGGGGGGCGGGAGGGGAGGCGGGGGGGGGGGAAAGGGGAGGCGGGGGGAGGTGGAGGGGGGAAGGGGGGGCGGGGGGGGGACATATGTTGGGGCGCCAAAATGGTTTGGAAAAATAAATTGAAAGGTTGAGGGGGGTTCAAATCGAAAGTTTGAGTGGGGGGGGGGGGGTGCACATCAAAAGTTTGAGGGGGGGTTTGAAAATCGAAATCTTGGGGGGGGGGGGTTAAAATCGAAAAGTTCGTCCCCGGGCGCCGGGAAGGGTCGCTATGCCTCTGAGTGACAGACGTGATGTTTTTTTATGGATGACCCCCGAAACCCACAGTTATCCAACGGATGACGGGTATTCTAGTTGTTACTAACTTGCTTACCAAGTAACCCAACCACACGAACAATGTACTGAAATAACTCATAACACTTACTTGTGACTTGAAACTCATGTACAGAGAAAAATAACTCACTAGTATAACACTTACTCTAACTTATTATAACACCTATTTGTTACTTGTATAACAGATACTGATACTGAAATATATCACTAGTATAACACTTATTTTTTACTTGTATAACAGACTGAAATAACTCACTAGTATAACACTTACTTGTTACATGTATAACAGACTGAAATAACTCACTAGTATAACACTTACTTGTTACATGTATAACCGACTGAAATAACTCACTAGTATAACACTTACTTGTTACATGTATAACAGACTGAAATAACTCACTAGTATAACCCTTACTTGTTACATGTATAACAGACTGAAATAACTCACTAGTATAACCCTTACTTGTTACATGTATAACAGACTGAAATAACTCACTAGTATAACACTTACTTGTTACTTGTATAACAGACTAAAATAACTCACTAGTAAAACACTTACTTGTTACATGTATAACAGACTGAAATAACTCACTAGTATAACACTTACTTGTTACTTGTATAACAGACTGAAATAACTCACTAGTATAACACTTACTTGTTACATGTATAACAGACTGAAATAACTCACTAGCATAACACTTACTTGTTACTTGTATAACAGACTGAAATAACTCACAAATATAACACTTACTTGTTACTTGTATAACAGACTGAAATAACTCACTAGTATAACACTTACTTGTTACATGTATTACAGACTGAAATAATTCACTAGTATATCACTTACTTGTTACATGTATAACAGACTGAAATAACTCACTAGTATATCACTTACTTGTTACATGTATTACAGACTGAAATAATTCACTAGTATATCACTTACTTGTTACATGTATAACAGACTGAAATAACTCACTAGTATATCACTTACTTGTTACTTGTATAACAGACTGAAATAATTCACTAGTATATCACTTACTTGTTACTTGTATAACAGACTGAAATAATTCACTAGTATAACACTTACTTGTTACTTGTATAACAGACTGAAATAACTCACAAATATAACACTTACTTGTTACATGTATAACAGACTGAAATAATTCACTAGCATAACACTTACTTGTTACATGTATAACAGACTGAAATAACTCACTAGCATAACACTTACTTGTTACATGTATAACAGACTGAAATAACTCACTAGTATAACACTTACTTGTTACATGTATTACAGACTGAAATAATTCACTAGTATATCACTTACTTGTTACATGTATAACAGACTGAAATAACTCACTAGTATATCACTTACTTGTTACATGTATAACAGACTGAAATAACTCACTAGTATATCACTTACTTGTTACATGTATAACAGACTGAAATAATTCACTAGTATAACACTTACTTGTTACTTGTATAACAGACTGAAATAACTCACTAGCATAACACTTACTTGTTACATGTATAACAGACTGAAATAACTCACTAGTATAACACTTACTTGTTACATGTATAACAGACTGAAATAACTCACCAGTATATCACTTATTTGTTACTTGTATAACAGACTGAAATAATTCACTAGTATAACACTTACTTGTTACTTGTATAACAGACTGAAATAACTCACAAATATAACACTTACTTGTTACTTGTATAACAGACTGAAATAACTCACTAGTATAACACTTCTAGCTACGCCAGCGCCTGTAGTGTGAGTGTCCGTGTTAGAAAGGCTGGGCTAGATATACAAGATGAGCGGTCATAGACCTCAGAAATCTCAGATTTTAGTAATGGGATCTTAATGGTCAAGATTTAGAACCGTCTTATCGCTACCTCCAGCGGGTGCCCGATGGAGAGATTGCTGGATAGTTTAAAGGTTAATGGCTAGTATGGGTATATAAACTTCAAACTTAGACTGGCTAAGCCCACCTCTTTACCGCACACACGGTTATAATCATTTTGTGTTTGACTTTTTTCTAAAGGCTACTCTGTGCTTAAATTCCTATAAGCGTTGAGTGTGTTTTATTTTATGTCTAGCACCCAGCTGGTCCATCAGACATGTTGGCAGCAAATGGCCTCCACCTTATCTCACTGACCGGCCCCCTACCTGTGTTGATCCATACGCTGACGTCTAAAAGCTTTTAAGTAAAGAACTGATTCCTTAGACCGGCCTGATCTCTAGATAATCACGGCACTTTCATTAGAGTTAATTTACATTAGCAATTAGCATAGAGATGTGATTTTTTAAATTATGTAATTTATGTAGTGGAGTTATAAAAACGTTTCGAACAATCGATTGCAAGGTCTGTTTGTTAAAATTTGGTTTTAATTTCCCTTTATCTGATGATTTTGCTCATTTATGCAATATTTCATTAAAACTAACATCGAGGTGTATTTGTCAAGTGGTCTTAATATAATGTAAATATTTCAAGTTTAAGGTTGAATGATTTAATCTCCTCAAATTTCGTCAAGAAATTAATCTTTACACTACTGACTTGTATGTCTTGGAAGTTGGGATGGAACAAAATATGTAGGATGTTACTTAAAGAGGTGTAATATATGTGGTGGGCGTGATTAGTAGGAGGGGTGGGGGTCAGCCAATATGTAGTCCTTTTTGAGATTTTGTGCTCTATTAAATCCCTCTAAGCATCCTACACTGTGCCCCTGTCTGTGTCACTGTTCAGCGTTTGCTAAAACACGTCTATCACATGTACTGCAAATATTATGTATGTATTAGCCTTAGGTAAACAGGAATCGTTTTATACATGTGAAGCGTGTTTAGTTTACAGTAACTATGCCACTAGTAGGTCGCAGGCTTGTAAGTGTATAATGTAAAGCTGACCTCATCTGTTTACACCAAGTATAAGCACCCCCCCCCCCCCGCATGTCAAGTATGACACAACCAGTGTGTGTGCATTAAGGAAAACGTCAGAATGGCAGGTGTTGATGCCACAGACAGGAAGGCTTCATCCAGTGTCTTATCTGGTGCTAGTACAGGCTCTATAAAGATATTCTGTCAGCGAGCTGGTGCAGGCTCTATAAAGATATTCTGTCAGCGACCTGGTACAGGCTCTATAAAGATATTCTGTCAGCTGGTACAGGCTCTATAAAGATATTCTGTCAGCGAGCTGGTGCAGGCTCTATAAAGATATTCTGTCAGCTCGTACAGGCTCTATAAAGATATTCTGTCAGCTGGTACAGGCTCTATAAAGATATTCTGTCAGCGAGCTGGTACAGGCTCTATAAAGATATTCTGTCAGCTCGTACAGGCTCTATAAAGATATTCTGTCAGCGAGCTGGTACAGGCTCTATAAAGATATTCTGTCAGCTGGTACAGGCTCTATAAAGATATTCTGTCAGCTGGTACAGGCTCTATAAAGATATTCTGTCAGCGAGCTGGTACAGGCTCTATAAAGATATTCTGTCAGCTGGTACAGGCTCTATAAAGATATTCTGTCAGCTAGTACAGGCTCTATAAAGATATTCTGTCAGCTGGTACAGGCTCTATAAAGATATTCTGTCAGCGAGCTGGTACAGGCTCTATACAGATATTCTGTCAGCGACCTGGTGCAGGCTCTATAAAGATATTCTGTCAGCGCGCTGGTACAGGCTCTATAAAGATATTCTGTCAGCGACCTGGTGCAGGCTCTATAAAGATATTCTGTCAGCTAGTACAGGCTCTATAAAGATATTCTGTCAGCTGGTACAGGCTCTATAAAGATATTCTGTCAGCGAGCTGGTACAGGCTCTATAAAGATATTCTGTCAGCTGGTACAGGCTCTATAAAGATATTCTGTCAGCGAGCTGGTACAGGCTCTATAAAGATATTCTGTCAGCTGGTACAGGCTCTATAAAGATATTCTGTCAGCTGGTGCAGGCTCTATAAAGATATTCTGTCAGCTGGTACAGGCTCTATAAAGATATTCTGTCAGCTGGTACAGGCTCTATAAAGATATTCTGTCAGCGAGCTGGTACAGGCTCTATAAAGATATTCTGTCAGCGAGCTGGTACAGGCTCTATAAAGATATTCTGTCAGCTGGTACAGGCTCTATAAAGATATTCTGTCAGCTGGTACAGGCTCTATAAAGATATTCTGTCAGCTGGTACAGGCTCTATAAAGATATTCTGTCAGCGAGCTGGTACAGGCTCTATAAAGATATTCTGTCAGCTAGTACAGGCTCTATAAAGATATTCTGTCAGCGAGCTGGTACAGGCTCTATACAGATATTCTGTCAGCGAGCTATTTTTAGCTCGGACGTTTTTAAAATAAACCAAAGTGTGCCTTACATTTAACGACGCGTCATTACACGAATGATATGGGGATCTTACATGTAATTATACAGTATTAGAGAGAATATTTTAACGCCGATAACTATATTTTATATCAGATCACTTGTATATAATATATATTAACTAATATTATTAACTAATGGGCTTCCCTTATAATTCAAATAACAGTAGCTAGAATTAATACACCTGTGATTTGGTATATAACTAGCACTACAATACCAAACTACTACATTGAGTATAGAGTATTTTACTCTACTACTATAGTTTACATTTACCATCTCTTCAGACCGACTGACAGTTTGACTCTACATCCTACGTTAATGTAACTGTTTTGTTAGTTTATATTTGTGTTCATAGTTTTATTGGCGTTTGTGCGACTAAAGATACTAAATGACTATGCATGGTATAATATGAAATTCCACATACGCAGTTGTTCTTCATCACTGAGGAAACCAAACTGTTATTGTATAAAGTTTACCTAGGTCAGCTAATTAACACCTGAAAGTTTATTGTATACCTTGTACAGGGTGAGCCTACAGGTGTATAGTATATACAACATCTGGCGCCTGTTACATTTACAGGTCATCAATTTCTATAAATTCCCCGCATGAGCATCTGAATATGTTTTGCAACAATGTTGTTTTCCTAATATTTGTAGACATAACAACGAATGCGTAACACTTTGCTAAGAAAATTTCTTAAAATAAAAGTGCATTTTAAACAATTTTTTAAATATTGACTTAGAACACCTGAACATATGGATATATCAGGGGAAATGTTTTTCACACGGGCATAAGAAAAATATATCGAACTTTCAGAACACCTGAGTTTCTTATTCCATGTTTGAAATTTCGATATTATAATCAGACCTTTCGGTTGTTTATAATTAACAGTTACACGTTTTAGAGTATTTATGTATTAGATTTTGAGAGATGCCTGGAAGAAACACGGATTACAATCAATATATATGTTCTACTTTGGCCTTTCTTAACTTAATACACTCACTGTACTTGTAGTAAAGAACAATAACTCCTACTACAGAAATAATCTCCCGCAAAAAAAGATAACAGACCTTTGTCTGTAATGTAAAGAAAAGGGAGACTAACTAATGAAATGTTGCATCAACTCTTTACGACTACAACCACGGGAAGATTTACAGGGTTGTGGATTAATCCAACCTGTTACTGCTTTTCTCGCTTTCTTCTGTCGTCTGCTTTGGTTATTAAATTAATTAACCAGTCTGTGAACTTATTAATCTCATTTCTTGAACCCGAATGAAGAAATTAGCGAAGCATGTAAAACATACAATCACACAGCGAACATAGAGATAGATAAAACGTCACTTTAATCGTTAGCTGCAAGCTTAAAGCCACGCTCAATTTGAAAAGTACGTTATCACCTATCTCATAAGAAATCAAAGAAAATATTCTTCAAGTCGTAAAGGTAGCATGAATTGACCATTTAGTCGGTAAATATTCTCGAATACAATTTAAAGTAGACACTTCATCACATTTATAAAACAGTATATTTGGGGTTAAATAAACCATTCGTAGTCTGTATTTCCAAATGTGATTACACAGGTGGACGGCTCTAGTGGAGTTTGACCATCAATTCAGGTGGTACTCGTGACCCCTTATGCCCAATCAACGGACCCCTGGTGGTTTGATAGCCACGGGAAACTCAGGCCGAAAGAAAGAAACTTTCTCTGGGGTGTACTTAACAACCTCCAAACTCAAAGTATATCTGTATATCTATCTATATCTATATCTATCTTTATCTATCTTTATCTCTCTCTCTCTCTCTCTCTCTCTCTCTCTCTATATATATATATATATATATATATATATATATGTATATATATATATATATATATATATATATTTATTTATATATTGTATATATATATATATGTCTGCATATATATATATATATACTATATATATATATATATATATATATATATATATATATATATATATATATATATATATATATATATATAAATAGACTTATACATATACAAATATTTACATGCATACATATTAATATTAAATACACGATGTTGTTTTATAAAATGACAAAGATAATACACGTTTGAAAATGCTAATCTACTGATTGAATTCGATACATTACTCTCCCCTGAATGCACGAATCTTGTTTAGAAAAATAGACAAGACGAGGCATCCTTAAGACGAGCTCACTTTTGTCTAGAGGTTTTTTAATGCCGAGGGATGCCTGCACAGCAGGAAGACACGGAACAAGGGTGAATCCTGTAGCTGAACAAACACCATTCAGATGGAATGATGGCTTCTGAAGATGGCAAAGATCTTCTAATGGCGCTAGAGGTAATTTTAAGAAATGTCAAAGTTGGGAAGGAGAAAAAAAACTGGTTACAGCAAAGATACACTTTCACGTGGTGCTATTTTTGGATTCCTTATGCTGTGTACAGTAAGTTAAGAAATATTCACCACGAGTATAAATATTGAAATATGTTTTTCAATGATTGTTACAGAAAAAAAATATATGAAAAGTTGGAACAATAAAATTTTACGAGATGCGTTTTTGATGGATTTCAGGAAATAAAACCGGCGACATTTGGTTAATGAAAACAGAGCATTTTTATGGCAGTCTTATAACATCACTGAATGTATATTTGTATTGTACTGGCAATGATATTTTATGAGGAATGCTACACAATCTTAGAGGATGTATTTTTTATTGCTACGGTTGCATTTTTTTTCAAAGTATAGAAACGAGTTATACCATGTTACTGTAGTAACTACATAATTTAGTTCAATCTCAGGAGTTTATTACTTGAAGGGAGAGAATAAAGTTAGAATAAAGTTAGTGGATTATTTTAAGGGAGAGAACCGAGTTTGAGACAGAGCAATACCATAATTATGAATACGGTAACGTTACCCTGAAAAGTTATGCTATGAACGACAACTTACAGTTAGATGTTCTCAAAAAACTTTCAGTAGCAGTAAATGTTATGTATATTTACTGCTACCCTGTGTAGCTAAAGTGTGCTGTATTGCTATACAGTTCTGTATAGCCATGGTCCTGTATAACTACAGCTGTCGTGTACGGATACAATTGTTCTGTATAGCTACGATTTCAAAACAGTATGTTAAAAACAGAAATCACGCTTTTCTAAAAGTACTAAAACATAATAGTAAAATAAAAAAATAAAAACTGAAGTCATTTTCGATGGCGACGTTATTTTGATTATAAACGTCTATTTACCCCACCCAGATGGTTTACTGGTGAAAGATCTTTTCATCAATCTTACTCTGTAGAACCCAGCTCTAGCGTCATATCTGTCACATGGTACCCGCCATGTACTCTAAGCTCCGTGGTATTAGCTCCGTGATATTAGCTCCGTGGTTTTAGCTCCGTGGTCAGGGAGCAGTACACGATGAGCTGCCCTACGTCTGTATCAGTCACGTCAAGTGGGCTTAGAGAAAGTTTCCGGAATCAGGAATATTTTATTTGGAAGGTGATGGGCGGGATAGCTCAGCAGGAATGGGGGCCTGTTTCCACAGTTGGAGCATTGGTCCTGTACTTTATCTAGAGTGGGGTTCTGTTCTTATCTGGAGCGGGGCCCTGAATCTTATTTGGGATGGGGGCCCTGTACCTTCTCTGGAGTGGGAGCCTAGTACCTTTTTTGAAGTGGGGACCCATTTACTTTATCAGAACTGGGGGCCCTGTATGTTATCTGAAGTGGGGGCCCTGTATGTTATCTGAAGTGGGGGCCCTGTATGTTATCTGGAGTGGGGGTCCTGTATGTTATCTGGAGTGGGGGCCTCGTTTGTTATCTGGAGTGGGGGTCCTGTATGTTATCTGGAGTGGGGGGTCCTGTATGTTATCTGGAGTGGGGGCCCAACGCGTTATCTGGAATGGGATACCCTGTATTTTATCTAGAGTGGAGGCCTACTGCCACATCAGAAGTAGGGATCGAATGCATCAGCTGGTATTTGAGAAATGTACCTTACCTGAAGTGGAGGCCAGAGTCATCACATTAAATGGGGATCTCAGTCATTTGGGCGAGTTAGACAACCGTAACTGAAGTTTTCCTACCAAATGAATTGCCGAAAAAAGAAAACACAACCACAACAAAAATCTGTGCACTTGAGACGTTTGCTAACTACCTCCTGGCTAACTACCATTTTGCTAACTACCTGTTTGGAATGCCATTTGTCACTTTACGAAGCTCTTGCTTTTAACTTTGGAAGATTTAATTAAAGTTCAACACAGATAAAAATTAAACTATACGGGCGATGGTTTCTTGTTGAATCTTAAATTAACGAACACTGTCTTTTTTCTGGCACCTCAAATACATCACACTTTCACCTGAAAAATAATTTTTCATTTTTACTCGCGTCCTTCTTCCAGCCTTTCTTTGAAGTTAAAACAAAACATGGACTCTAGCTTCAAATTTTCAGATGTGATCTTTTTTTTTCCATTTCACATTTCACCCGTAATGCGAGTGTCACTTGTCATTACGGAGATCACTTCAACACACGCTATTCTGCACGGCTGCGCAACACACATGCGCAGTCACGTATTCTCTGTTTGTAGCCTCATGCCCTAGATTTGCCTACCATTTCTGATTTTCCAACAATCAATATGAAAACAATGTTTTTATAACACCGGTTTACCCTGACGTCCGCGCGTTTGTTAAAATGTTATAATCCAGCACCAACAATCAATATGAAAACAATGTTTGTATAACACCGGTTTACCCTGACGTCCGCGCGTTTGTTAAAATGTTATAATCCAGCACCAACAATCAATATGAAAACAATGTTTTTATAACACCGGTTTACCCTGACGTCCGCGCGTTTGTTAAAATGTTATAATCCAGCATCAAATTAGTCTAATATCCTACTGTTATGGTCAGCGCAACTTCCGGTTGAAGAGACAAACAAAACAATCCATGAAATTGTAAAGTACAGCCACATAAGAGAAGATCTCCTCTCTCTTTATCTGCCAAGACACAACAATAAACCACCCCGCCTCTTCTGTCAACACCCACGCTGTTAACCAGTTGATAAACATTGATTTGGAAAAACCGCAGGTTCAAAATGTAGTTCTTAAAAAAAAGCTCCACAAAAGGTTTTCTAAAAATTTGACTGGAGGAAGAAAACAAGACAAACTAAGATGTATAGGGTCGCACGATGCAGACAGATATACGTCACCGCTACACGTCACACAGCACGTGACATGAGATTATCTAATGGTACCTTCAATAGCTTGTTCGTATGTAAGCTGAGGTTAGAAGACTGATGGGTGGAGCCGGTGCTACTTAAAATTGGATGAGTTCGCACTTGAAAGGAGAAAACAAACGATTAAGTGTGATCGATTTCTTTAATTACTTTTTTGTGTGTCTTTGCAACAGGTTTCCTAATGATACATAGGGTTAATAGATACACACTAAAAATATTGCAAATGATTATATGTAGAGAAGGAAATGTAGGACAAATTTTGTTTTAAAAATTTTTGATTTCAAAGAATAAAAATATATAAAAGCCTATAAACGAAATCTAAATGCCCGAACTAAATATAGTTCAGTTTTTAATAACATGAATCTACAGAAGGTCTATAGAGACTTATAATGTAAACCATGACAGTTAAAATTGTTTTTAAATTTATAATATTGCATTAGGTTTTATAAGTTGCATTTTTTTGTTCTTCTTATTTTTTGTCACTTTCACTTCCATCAGTAGAAGATGTGAAACGTGCGTAAAAAATGAGCGTATAACATGTGTATTGCGTTTTCAGCATCGTTAGCGATATTGCACTAGTGTATTGCGTTCTACTGAATCCGATTCTTCGGATTTCATTAGATCGTGTCCATAATAACGGGCCTAATCGGATTTTATCTGATTGAATTTATTATGAGAAGTCGGTTGCAAGTGCGTTAGATGTTGGTAGATGGGAGTGAGGGTAGGGATTGTAGATAATGGGTAATGGGCAGCTCTTGAACATATGCTACTATGATGACTCTGAGCACTGTATAAACTCGTGACAATAGGGCTGCTAAGTAGGTCACCAACTAGTTCTATGGCTCATGCAGGTTTTATTGAGCCGTAGAACTGGTTGGTGACCTACTTACCCGCCCTATTGCGAGCAAAATAAATGGGCAACGTTGTATCTGCGTCGTATTGTATAAGATTGTAATGTATTGTATCAAGTTGTACTGTTGCATGTCGTGTCAATTTGTGTTGTGCTTTATTTGTTTGTCTTGTGTTGTAATATGATTTATGTTTTATTTTAACTGTGTTGTGTATATGTGTTTTTTGTTTCCTTTGTTATGTATGCTGTAGTGAGCAGAACATTGGATAACATTGCACTGAGTGAACCAATCACCTCGACTAATCCTCATACTATGCTGAAACATAACACCTGACGCGTCTAAGCTCCTGAGTTTCATGGATGGGTTAAAACCAAGTTATTGGTGCAGATGACTGAGGGTGGGGGTGGGGGTTGGAAGAAGGGTGGAGTAGGGCTTGAACATGAACATAGTGTTTGAATACAAGGAGGGATTAAAAGCTCTAGAGGTAGAGAGCTAGACTGCTAACCGGAAAGCCTCGAGTTCGAATCCCGGTTAAAGTCAGTAGCATATCATTGGGTACATAACTCACGTTCGTGAAAGTAAAGGCGGCTTTGTATGGTGCCAAACCCACTTTATCCCTTCAAGAAAATATAAACTCTACTTCATCTGCCCAAATAATCACATGGTCTAAAGAGGAATCTTTACTTTTTTTCTTTAAATTTTTAAGAGCCTTTGGATAGTTTTTTTTAAATTAAATAAATAATTACGAGCCAAAGGTAAAATAATTAAAAGTTTTACGATACCTTTGCTGTTCTCCTCAGATGCTCGCGTGAGTTGTTGGATGTTATGTTAGATGCTGGTGTCGTGAGTACCTGAGTAGCTCAACAGTTGCACACAGGACTCACGCTGTAGGGAAGAAAAGAGATCTTAACACATCGCTACACAGAGTTCAACCTCTCTTATGAGGGGACTGATCAAGTTAATAAGCTAACGTTATGAAATATACACAGGGGAGGCGATATGTCAGGAAAGTAGGTACGAGTTATTCTTGTTCAGTTAATAAAGAGAGAGAAATGCTTTACGCTTGTGTGCACTTAATAATTAATTAATTGTTGTTTTTCAGCATTCTATAATACACCTGTTAACTCGTTTGTTATATGGAGTAAAATTTTTTTGTCTTTTCGTTAAAAAAAAACAGAAAAAGTTCCCAATAATTAACCAAATGAACAGGTGTATGATGTATGTTAGAATTGTAACGAACCGTTAAGATGGGGATGAATATCTGCCAAAAAACAAGAGAAGTAGGTAAATATTTTAAGGCAGTTAAAGTGGAAAATATGGTGGCTATGTAACTTTTAAAACACTTCAATATTGCGTTTTTAATTATGTTTACGAAGCACAATACCCAAAAACAACATTTATAGAAATAGGTTTCATAATCAAAACAGTGTTAGAGTGAGACAAGTAAAAATAAAACAATGTACGAAGTTTACGTTATTAAGCAGAAATGATTTGGGGTATTTCAACGTCCTGAAACACTCAGAATACGAGTAAAGTAATAATCTTCAAGAATATTTTTGCTAGATAAAAACAAATTTTCTGTTTGCGTAAGATAGGTCAATGACACTAAACCTTTTTCACTACAAATATAGCATTTCTAAATCCATAGCTTTGTAAAAAAAGACATCACTATTTAATAGTTTCGTTCTTTTTACAGCCACAAAATTTTAACATAGTTATAGTATTTTTGAGGCTATCACTTTTTTACAATACTTATAGTATTTTTGTGGCTATCAATATTTTACTTTAGCTTTTTTGAGGCTATCACCTTTTCGATATAGTAATAGCATTTTGCAATCCTCTACATTAAAAACCACCGACAACTTTTTAAGCTACGATCTTTTAACAACTGAAGTTTCTTGAAGCTATCACTTTGTTTCTGTTCTTCAAATAAATCAGCGCCTGATTTGATGCGGAGTGCGGGCGTGTGTTATCTACCTGGCTCGTCTGCTCAGGTGCCAGCAGCCGCCACTACCTGAGGAGACGGTTCCAGAAGAAAGGTGAGATAACCCTTCTATCCCTTGACATATCTACGGTGGTTGAAAGACCGAGGTTTGATCGGGGGAAAACACGTATTTATTGAAATCGATCAAAAACTCGTTTTTTAACAGATTAGGGTAATTTAGTTTTGAACATGTATAAATTATGTTTAATTTTTAGGCAACTTACAATTTTAGTTAAAGATGTTACTTGTATACTACTTACAATTTTAGTTAAAGATGTTACTTGTATACTACTTTGTATTGAACGAAATATTAATCGGGAAGGGTTAGACGTAGTAAAATAGGTAATGACAAATCACAGGAAAACAATATGAGCAGTTGTTGGGTTATGTCAGACACTGTTTACTTTGAGTGCCTTAAGGTCAAGTGGTGTCACTGTACACCTTCACTCCAGCAATGAAGGTGTTTGCAAGGGTACACCTACATTCCAACACTCAGGTGTTCATAAAAGTACACCTACACTCCAGTTCGCAGGTGTTTGCAAGGGTGCATCTTCATTCCAGTAGCAGATCAACTAAGAAATGTAAATCCAACCTACGCCACACACACACACTCACACAAACATTCACACACACACTCACACACTCACACACACAAACACACATACACACACACTCACACACACACACTCTCTCACACACACACTCACTCTCATACACACTTTCCTTTATACACTCGCCACCCCCCCCCCCCCCCCCCGCACACACACATTCACAAACACACACAAACACACAAACACTCAAACAAACACACAACCCGTCTTTCCGTATACGAAGAAAGCGCAGCTGTGTCAATACCCTCTCTCTTTCGAGCAGGTTAAAGGTTAAGCGTTGCTTCCGTCAGGTATCATCTTCTGCTTGTAAACACTACAACACTCAGACACAGATGTTCAGGTATCATCTTCTGCTTGTAAACACGACAACGCTCAGACACAGATGTTCAAGTATCAACTTCTGCTTGTAAACACGACAACACTCAGACACAGATGTTCAAGTACTGACTTTACATATCTCCTGGAGTCATACTTTTAAAAAGCACTTATTCAGTAGCATGCAAGCATTTATACAGTTCCTAAAGCATTCCTCTAGCTGTATACTGGATTTGTGAAGAATTCTAAAACTAAACTTATCGTTATTTTATGCCTACTCAATAAGAAAAAAAAACCAACCTTTCTTTTACATGTTATAGCATGTATAATTTGAATACGGAAATTAGGAGCAATTTAAAAACGATGAAATGTAAATAAAATGTGAAGCACATCAAAAACGAAAATGTGTAAATGAAAATTGAAGTACATCAGAAACCCCAAAAAAGTGTTGTTACGCCCCGAGCTACCTAGACCTTTCGATCTAGGAGGGGAGGTAGACAAGAACACACGTCAAAACTAATGAACACCTTTAATACTTGCTCAAGTTTAATTCTTACATCAAAGATACAACATGTAAAAGTAACCGCCACCAAAATACAACACGAACATCCTACCACCTAGCCTTATCTAAACTATATACAACTACACGTCCTAACTGGTGTGCTGCTATGCCCTCACTGACTGGTCTCACCAATCGCCCTCCTAATATTCTCCAGTCGTCCCTGACTAGTGTGGGAACCTAGTTAATCGAGCCTGACCCCCCCAGGTCAGGTCAAGTCAGGACATGACCGTCCCCACGGTTTCGTCCGTCCAGAAAAGCTTTCCCAGCCATAAATCACGGGCTGTTGGTCGTTACCAGCCGAGTCCCCAAGACACCAGGTATGCGCCGCCCACAGCGTAAGACCCAATCCGCGTGGGGGCCGAAACGACCCAAAGATTCCCACGGCCAGCACTGGTCAGCCTCTGACCACCGCCAGGTTGATGGATGAGCGTGGGGTCGCTACCCCAACATACGGGTCAGCCCAGGACGAACCCCAGGTGGCCGTAACACCTCCTCCCTTCGAGAGATTAATTCACCGCATGGAGAATTAATTGAATATCACCTAGACCACCACCCCCCGTCTCACAATACCTCAAAAGTAGGGTTACAAAATGTCAAGATCACACACCAGACTAAATTAATTAAAACATCACCATAATTAACAGGGGCGAAAAAAGTGGTGATTTTAGTCACACCAACAGGTTTTGCGAAACAATGACATCAAACATCGACTCAGGTTTTACAACAAGAAACATGGCATCCAACACATTTAAAAATACATTTTAGAAAAAGACAAAAATAGAAGAAACTACTGTTATCCTTAACATAATCCTACTGAAAAGTTATCCCCGAGATAACATATCCGCCACAATGTTATCTTTCCCTTTAATGTGTTTGATTTCTAAATTAAAATTTTGTAGGTACAGACACCAGCGGAGCAGTCGCTGGTTCTTCAACCCGAGTTTGTTTACGAAAGTTAGTGGGTTATGGTCTGTATACACTACCAAAGGGGAGGAACTCACGTATACATCAAAATGTTGCAGTGACAGCACTAACCCTAGGGCTTCTTTTTCAATAGTTGAATAATTTCTTTGATGAGCATTTAATTTTTTTGAAAAATACCCGACTGGATGTTCTAGGCCTTCCTTGTCTTCTTGCATGAGGACAGACCCAACGCCACAATCGCTAGCGTCAACTGCCAGTTTAAAAGGCTTTCCAAAGTTTGGCGCCATTAGGACAGGTGAGTTTGACAATATGTATTTAATCTCCTGGAATGATTGTTCACACTCCACCTTCCATTCGAACTTTATGTTCTTTCTGAGTAGATTGGTGAGTGGCTCGGCAATGGTGGAGAGATTTTTACAAAATTTTCTGTAATACCCCGCCATTCCCAGAAACCTCCTCAACTGTTTTCTGTCGGTGGGCGGGGGCAACCCAACAATAGCCTCCACCTTTGTCCCGACAGGTCTAACCTTCCCGTTCCCCACCTCATGCCCTAGATATGTGCGGGTGGCATGACAAAATTCACTCTTCTGTAAATTTACAGTTAGGTTAGCCGAGGCTAACTTGGTAAACAATTGGTACAACTGGTTAATGTGTTCCTGAAAAGTTTGACTATAGATAACAACATCATCTATATACGCGTCACAATTACCTATCTCAGCAATTACTGAGCTGATCATGCGTTGGAAAGTACTAGGGGCATTCTTCAAACCAAAGGGCATACGCTTGTACTGATAAAGGCCATCTGGGGTGACAAAGGCAGAAATTTCTTTCGCCCTTTGGGTCAGGGGTACCTGCCAGTATCCAGACAGAAGGTCCATTTTTGTTATGAACCTTGCCTGTCCAACTTTGTCAATTACATCATCTATACGGGGGAGGGGAAAGGAATCAGCCCTCGTTAAGGAATTAACCTTTCTAAAATCGGTACAAAACCGATAGGTCTTATCCCCTTTAGGGACGAGAAGACATGGGGCACTCCAGCTACTTTGACTGGGTTCAATTATGTCATTCTCCAGCATGTATTTGACCTCATTTCTAATGAGTGCCAACTTTTCAGGGTTAACCCGATAAGGGTGTTGTTTAACCGGAGTAGCATTACCAACATCAATGTCATGGCTAATTAAATTAGTTTCTCCAGGGACATCTGGAAACACATGAGAGAAATCAAAAATAAGATTGCCCATGATGGTTCGCTGATCTTCGGTCAAGTGAGACAGTTTATCATTGAGATTCGATAAAATCTCTGAGTTATGCAACTTTATGTGTCCTGACTCGTCTTGATCGATTTCATCGACCCCACCATGGTCCTCTTTTACAACAACATTCACCACCTCTGTTGGGGCGGCTGGAGGAGTCCTACTATAAAATCTTTTAATAGAGTTAATATGACACAACCTTTTTGTTTTCTTGCGACCAGGAGTGTTAATCATATAATTCACTTCACCCACTTTAGAATCTACCGTATATGGACCGAAAAACTTGGCCCTGAGTGGTTGGCCAGGGACAGGAAGAAACGCTAGGACCTGGTCGCCAGGTTGGAAGCTGCGAGCCTTAGTCTTTCGATCGAACTTATTCTTCATCGTTCTTTGAGCATGGGTTAAGTTAACCCTTGCCAACTCCCAGATAGCACTCAGTTTCTCTTTGAATTTTGAAATGTCCAAGTTCTGTGGCACCGCTTCACTGGAACTAGTCCACTTTTCTTTCAGTAACTTTAAAGGGCCGCGAACAGTGCGACCGAACACAAGTTCGTACGGTGAATATCCGAGGGAATCTTGGACTGCTTCTCGAGCTGCGAACAGGAGCAAGGGTACGCCCTCATCCCAATCAGCGTGGTCCACACAGTAGGTGCGCATCATAGTCTTTAGCGTTTGATGAAAACGCTCGAGTGCGCCCTGAGACTGAGGGTGGTACGCGGTACTCTTAACGTGGTTAATGCCAAATGAACGCATAGCTTTCTGGAATTCCCTGCTGGTGAAGTTGGTGCCTTGGTCTGATTGTATCACCTGTGGGAAACCGAAGGTAGTGAAAAACTTGGTAAGAGCTTTTATAATGTTCTTGGCTTTAATATTCCTCAAAGGAATAGCTTCTGGGAACCTAGTAGAGGCACACATCATGGTGACTAGGTACTCGTTTCCGGCTTTTGTCTTAGGTAAAGGCCCTACACAGTCGATGAGAACTGTGGTGAAAGGCTCGCCAAAAGCTGGGATAGGACACAGTGGAGCTTCAGGGATAACCTGATTAGGTTTACCGACGCGTTGGCAAACTTCACATGTCTTACAATACTCCGTTACCTCTCTCTTCATTCCCGGCCAGAAGAAATGTTCTCTAAGTCTTGACAATGTCTTTCTTACACCTAGATGACCCGACAGGGGTGAGTCGTGGGCAATGTACATCAGGTCAGGCCGATATATTCTGGGTACCACGACTTGGTTGCGGTCATGCCCGGCAACCTCACCAGAGGCGTTGTCTGGGCGATATCGTCGGTAGAGGATGTGATCATGCTGGTAGAAACAGTTCCCCTGTCTCTCGGCCTCAGCTTGAGGTAAGGCCTCGTTTTGCAGTTCAGTTATTTCCGAATCGTTCTGTTGCGCCTGCACGAAATCGTCAAATGAGACTCTCAAGGGAGAGAGAGTGTCACGAATTTGATCACGAGGGAGAGAGAGATCAGTGACTCTATCGAAGAAGGTTGAACTTAAATTCACTGCCTCATCCTCGCTCGTCACTTCCAGCGGTGACTCTCTTTTCTTAGCTCCCGCACGAGTTAACACACATGAAGGGTACTGTTTGTTGGTGTTATCGCTGGTGGACTGGGTGAGCGGATGTTCACCATAAAAACAATCTGGAAACACCTTGTGTCCCGCAAGATCATTCCCCAGGAGTAATCCAATCCCTGGCAGGGGTAAGTGCGGCCTCACTCCAACAACGACATCACCTGTAACTAGACTTGAGTCTAGCCGTATGGTGTGGAGAGGGGCGCTCACTTGGTTTGACTCGATGCCCTGTAGGATAGCGTTGTCACCAGTAAACGAATTACCAGCAAGGATTCCCTCCCGTAGCAAGGTCAAGGAGGCACCGGTGTCGCGAAGAATTTTTATGGGTCGTGGAGGCGATGCATCTCCGGGTATTGACACATACCCGTCGAAGATGAAAGGCTGGAACCTCTGCAATGTTTCGACTGATATTGCCTCACGGCTTGTGATACCATCACCGGCCACACCAACATGAGCATTCACAGCTTTGTGGATGGGCTTAGGGGCAGGCTCGACGCTTGTCATTTCTTGAGTGTCCTCTGGGTTTGGGATGCACCCCTCAGAATTGTGCAAATCTACCGGCTGGCTAATTTGTTCAATACAGCCATAACCTCGGGTGGTATCTAGATCCCGATCCAGGTGATCCCTCGATTGTTGTAGACAAGATGTTGGGTACACCCTATTATCCTTCGCGCGTTTACTGCATTGTCTAGCCAAATGCCCTTTTGCTTGGCAGTAGTAGCAGATAACATCAACTTCATGTGATTCAGATTTGACTGGCTGCTGCACTGAAGATTGGCCTGGGAAGTTGCCTGCTCTAGATTTGACTGGCTGCTGGACTGAAGATTGGCCTGGGAAATTGCCTGCTCTACCCAGGGCTGGTCTATGAGAACCTTTCTGTATTGGTGTCTCATAGTAATCCCTGTGGTTCAGCGTGTAGTTATCAGCCATCTCGGCCGCCTGACGAGTCGACTTGACCCCGTTGTCTTGCAGCTGAACTCGTATTCTACCTGGAAGGCAGTTTTTGAACTCTTCGAGTAGGAATAAGGAGCAAACGTCTTCACAGGTAGTTACATTTTCAGCAGTCAACCACCTGTATAGAAGCTTTTCTTTGTTGTAGAGGAACTCAACGTGAGTTTCCCCTGGAGCTTTCTTTAGGCTCCTAAACTGGCTTCTGTAAGCTTCTGGTGTCAGTTCGTAAGCTCTCAATATAGCTTCTTTAACAAGCTGGTAGTTGGACTGAATGTCAGGGCTAAGGGATGTAAAAACATCCGCAGCTTTTCCAGTTAACACAGGACTAAGTAGTGTAGTATATTTGTCTAAGGGCCAATCATAACTCCTACCTGCGAACTCGAATGATTTGAAAAACCTAACTAAATCCTCTTCACTAAACTTCGGAACACTAGACTGTAAGGAAGTGAGTTTTATAGGAGGAGATGTAGAGGCGAAAGATTGCAGCTCTAATTCCCTAAGCCTAATTTCCTTTTCGGAAGCTCTCTTTTCCCTCTCCATTTTCTCTTTACTCTCTATCTCAAGTTTCTTTAATTTAACAGCTTCAGAGGTAGGATCACTCTGTTCAATGGTGTCCAGACACTCCTCTTCTAACAACCCAAGGTTCACTAGCTCTACCACAATCTCGTCACGCACTGCCCGATTTTTAGATGAAGCTTTAAAAGACATATTTAACTTGCGCACGATGGCCACTAATTCTACGCGTTTACAATTATCTAACACCTCCAATGTTGGACGCTCTAAAAAATTCATTATATCCATTGTTAAGGTTAAACGGTGGCGGTTAACTAAAAAAACAAAACTAAATGGCTTACTCTCACAGCTACAAGTACAATTAAAACACTAAAAGTAGGGCTATCACCTTTGACACTTCAAATAGGTAGACACCAGCTATACTGGGCCAACCAAACTAAGATATCCAGCTACACTGGATCACAAACGATTTACTCACGTATACTGGGAATTGACCCTCCAGCTATACTGAGCAAACCAAACAAAAATTACGAATTTATTCACGTACCTGGGAATGACCCTCCAGCTGTACTGAACAAACCCGTACACTCCAGTTCAACTGGACCACACAAAAAACATTCAAGTATACTGGGCATTAATCCCTCCAGCTATACTGAATAAAAATAAAGATTCCAGCTCTACTGGACCAACATAAAAATCAAGAAAAATAAACTCAGTGTCAATACAAAGGTGATAAGCTCGCTACTTACTCAATGTTTGGAAAACTCTCCTGATTCCGTGAGCAACTTTATTGTCACTACTTCTAAAACTTAAAACTAAAACACAAGCTCGTGAGCCCCCAACTGAAAATGGCATCAAAAGAAACTATTCAACTCGTTGTCTGTCCAATCCCAGACGCTAGCCGCCAATTGTTACGCCCCGAGCTACCTAGACCTTTCGATCTAGGAGGGGAGGTAGACAAGAACACACGTCAAAACTAATGAACACCTTTAATACTTGCTCAAGTTTAATTCTTACATCAAAGATACAACATGTAAAAGTAACCGCCACCAAAATACTACACGAACATCCTACCACCTAGCCTTATCTAAACTATATACAACTACACGTCCTAACTGGTGTGCTGCTATGCCCTCACTGACTGGTCTCACCAATCGCCCTCCTAATATTCTCCAGTCGTCCCTGACTAGTGTGGGAACCTAGTTAATCGAGCCTGACCCCCCCAGGTCAGGTCAAGTCAGGACATGACCGTCCCCACGGTTTCGTCCGTCCAGAAAAGCTTTCCCAGCCATAAATCACGGGCTGTTGGTCGTTACCAGCCGAGTCCCCAAGACACCAGGTATGCGCCGCCCACAGCGTAAGACCCAATCCGCGTGGGGGCCGAAACGACCCAAAGATTCCCACGGCCAGCACTGGTCAGCCTCTGACCACCGCCAGGTTGATGGATGAGCGTGGGGTCGCTACCCCAACATACGGGTCAGCCCAGGACGAACCCCAGGTGGCCGTAACAGTGTGAATAGATGTTTTTTATTTGGAGATCCCAAAGATGGGTTGTTAGAAAGAATTCTGGTAAATATCTTTCATGACGTCGATTTAATTGCTGGGTCTATCAGTGTCGTAGACGATGAAACAGCCCAAGTGCTTAGATCGATTTCTTATATTGGATATTTAAAAATATAAGAGTTTTTTTTTTAAGTCTGAGTAAAACTGCTCTTGTTCCCATGTGTTTAGTTGTTTCAACTTGCACTTTTCTTCCGACTGGGAAAACCATACGGCTTTAAAGGTGTTTTTATTCCTAGCTTGATGTTTGTGTCCGTTTGAGGTCTAGGTTTTATCGTGGAAGTGTTGCTAGGAATATGGCTGGGGCTTTGATTAGAGCGTCTTTGAAACCAATAAATTTAGTGCGTTTTAAATTGAGATGTAGTAAGACGGAAACGTCTTATGATCTTTACAAACTTTAATTAGCAGAGTCGTTAATAATAGCGTAGTTAGTAGAATAGTACATTATAACATAATTAGTACGGCAGTAGATTATACCACATTTAGTATATAGATATATAATAACATATATTAGTAGAATAGTACATTATAACATAATTAGTACATAAGTAGATTAGAACTTATTTAATACCTCAATACATTTAACATAATTAGTGCATTAGTATTTTTAATTAAGTAGTCTATCAATAAGTTATATAACACTATTAGTACACACGCACATTATAACATAATTAGAATAGCATTACGTTATAACATAAGGGTCTAATGTAAAACGTTTTGTACCAAGTTGAAAGTGTAGTCATGTATAATGGATCAATTGTTCACTGTTGTTTATATGTTACCTATAGGCACGACTTGCAACCTTGTAGATAACCTTATTGTATTTTGAATTTCATAAAATGTAAATATGTTGGCAAGCACAAATCATATTTGAAAAAAGCTACGAACCAGCATATTGATTTTAGTTTAGATTTACAGACAAACCTAAACAAGATAGACAGTTCGTTAATTTATAAAAACTGCCCAGTGAATCTGTGATGATCGAAGATGTATACATTTGAATACAGAGAAAAACTCACTGAGAAACAAGGTTATTGATGAAAACTGTTAAGATGTTTGTAAACAAAAATGAAAAAAAAAATCATGTAATAATTTAGGAAAAATTGTGAAGTGAGTTCTTAGACACAAAATTACACGGTGGAAGTTGGGGGGGGGGGGAGGGGGAGGGATGCTAAAGACGACCACGTGCAGACGCAAACAGTTTGTCTTCTTCGTTTTCTCGTCAATTAGTTTTAGGGGGATCTCATTTTCAAGGAGGCATCAATTTAAAAAACATATTGACATCAGATCTAAAATTAGATTTGGCCCGTGCCTCAGACGGATGGTGATTTACAATTCTACATTTATTTATTTTCAAATCGTGTTAGGCGTGCACAAAATTAATTAAGTCGTGCACAAGAAAAAAACAACAACACGTAGATGTCTCTCGTGTCTGGCATAAATTTTACAAACTTGTTAATTATTCAAGATCTTTTCTTATGTCAAGAGCGCTTGAACAAATTACAAACTTAGATCTATGGCTATGAAATTGAAAACATTGAGATGCGACGTTTCGATTCTGTCTGCTTGTTCAACTCCCCCATACCTAGATCATAAGCTATTGTGTACATACATGGATTAGAGTGGGTACAAAAGTTTACAATATCTCTAAAATGCACTTTATTATAATGAACATTTTTAAGAACTGTTTTATTTATTAGATTGTTTCTTGTTGGGATCTAATTGTCGTAATAACTCTGGATTCCGTGCTACGAAATGCAAGTTACCACATTTTCAGATTTTTGTTATGATTCCTATTTGACAAGATGTCTAAAATACTTGATATAATCTACAACTAAAAACGAATATAATGCAAGGTATAATCTTGTTTGGATTCCACGTTATTATCAAATATCTGAGGTTATGATCATATTATTATATATCTTAGGAGATATTTGAAGGTATGATTCATTATGATTGTCATGGAGTATATGAGTACATGATGGTATGATCTGTCTTTTATTTTTAAGGAAAACTTAATGGAGTTTTTGTCATTTTTTGGGTAGTACTTGATGGAATTATATATTTGTATTTTAGGGAATACTTTTGGGAATGTTTTGTCATTTTTAGGGAGTACTTGATGAAATGATATATCTTTATTTTATGGAATACTTTTGGGAATGTTTTGTCATTTTTAGGGAGTACTGGATAAAATGATGTGTCGTTTATTTTAGGGGGTAGGCCTACTTAAGGGATGATCTACCTGTCACGATACACCCACACAATGGCAGGACCAGACTTACCTGAGCAACGATGTATTTCACAGGTGTTTACACAGAGATGCTGTATCAGGGTCGCTAATTGTGAGGTACATTTTTTTGTTGAGAGTGTTGGATAGATGACGTCATAATCTATTGTTTTGTTTTGAAAGCATACAAGATGTAATACCCAATATAGATAATGTATACGAGTATGCTAACTTTGCTTATTTACAAGCGGAAGATTTTTCAGAAAAAAATTGAATTCGATAATATATTTAAATTAATATAAATTAATTTTTGCAGTGCGAAACGTTAAAAGGAAATCGCTGTGCAATTCGATAATGTATTTATTTTAAGCAATTTTTATCGAAAAATAATTAGATCTATATTTAATTATATATGATAAATTAATGAATATATTTTAAAAATCATTTTATTTGTAAATTAATTACTTTAAAATGATTTTTTCCTAAATCCAACAAAAATATTCACGTAATAGGAAATGGACGTAGTTTGATCGTCAATTATAAAACCATTATAATTCAATCTTTTCTCAATTGAAACTTACATTTTCTAGAATTGGTAAAACATATGAAAACGAAACCATCAGGATTTGTAACCAATGAACCCATATTTGTAACAAATTAAATTTTAATTTAACGTTAAAAAATTTCCAGAAGTAATTCTGATTGAAATTTTAAACAACGAATATATTCGAAAAATAATCTAAGTTTACGATTATTTATATTAATAAATGACAAATAAATCAGTACAATAACCGGTTTTATTTAGAAAACAAAATGGACGTGTACTATTTCAGCTATTATTATTATCGTTCTCGAAAAGATAATGGACATAGTGTTAATGTCGGGTTGTAATCTGATTATGTCCACTTAAACTTGTGGTGTGTTGAATGGCAAGGGACATAACAATCTATCTAAGGGAGATCATATTCTGTCTAGTTATCCGAGGGGGTTTAATTTACTACAGTGTCAAGTATGAAATTCTGTAAAACTTAGAGTTTCTTTAGGTCATCTCATCGGATGTGGGGTGGGGAATGCATTTTCCGTCTCCGAACAAAATAGAAAACAATATTTATTTTTTTATAGAAAATGTAATACTTGACTAGTATTTGTCTCCCCTTACATAAATATTTGCTTGTTTCTATTTTTTCCGTTTGTACTTGTGTTGCAGTTGTTATAGTGAAGTAAAAATTTACTTTATAAAAGAAATGGGATTAAAAAAAAAAATTATGTTTATAATTTGTAAACACGATGACTGAATTAAATTGTCCTGTCCTAAATATGTTTAACGCTAAATGTATTACAAGTCGAGAAACTGAACATGGAACCGGCTAGCATTTTGTTGTAGGTCCTATTGGTAGCCAGCAACCATTTTGTTGTAGGTCCTACTTATAACCGGCTACCATTTTGTTGTAGGTCCTACTGGTAGCCGGATGGCAATAAAGTCACAGCTGAAAGCAACATCTACCAAAAGCCAGCTACGTGTTGACAGCCCTACGTACCAAGGTTGGTGTATCGGTCTAAAGCCCACATTACCACTAGATTTAACTAAAACCGATTTTTTAGAAAAAAATTCTAGATTGGTCGATTTATTAGGGGGAAGGTGTGTGAAGGGGAGGGGGGTGCTAATTTTAGTGTTGGACGGAAGCCACTTAGCGTGAGTCGCTACAGTACAGATTGTCTGCAATAACACGCGGACGCACGTGCGAACCAGTGCAGACATGTTGAGTAAACAAACACGAGTGAGCCGAGGGTCAGAAGTCGATCTCGCCCAGACTATTATATTCTGGTCTAACACCAGTCGTTACAATGTCGTTGGAGAATTAAATAGCCATTTTATGTGGGGAAGGGTTTAGCCAAAACTTCACAGACAGGTTAGCAAGCAGACCGCGTATGCCAGAGCACTTTAATGATCAACTCGTTTTGTGTATTTTACTTTCAAACGCATTTTACAAGATTTTCATTGCTTACCTGCATATATGCTTAAATGCCTAACTACATCTCAATACAATAAAAACACATATATTGTTAAACAGACAATTTCTTTAACTAATAACCTATAAAATTGCAATGAGTATTAAAATGTAAATATAGTATACGATATGTTTAGTCAAATCACCAACCACGCAAAATTACTGCTGTAAGTACAACAGCATTAAACAATTAACGGTAATAACAGCATTAAACAATTAACGGTAATAACAGCATTAAATAAAACATCTGTATCCTAATATTAGCTGCATCACCAACTTCAGTTAAACAGGAACACCAATAGAAGGCTGAATAACAACAAGAGCATACATTAGAAGAACACACGTCTAGAATATCAGACAAATAGGATATGGGAAAAATACGAGCTCAAACAAATAGGATAAGAAAAAGATATGATATCCGACAGGTATAATATCAGACAGGTATGAAATCAGACACATATCAAATCAGACACATATGATATTAGACACATATGAGATCAGACACATAGAATATCAGACAAATACTATATTAGATAACTACGATATCAGAAAAATAACAACATCATTAGCATTAGAACCTCAATAATTACATCCTTAGAATCAAATCGTCAACTTCGCTAGCATCAAATAACTACATCACCAGCAACAAACACACAACTTGCATCATTTTGTGATCTCTTCGCTTCTTTATTCAAACATTACTCCCCCGACCTGCATTAGCCTATGCTAATCCCACACCATCTTCAGCCATTTCTGGCATCATTGTTCTAGAACTTGCAGAGTGCCTCCCACACGCCTAGCGTAGCGCAACTAATTTTTGTTTACTTACCTCCCATCACCACATCGTTATCCTGCCATTTTTCACCCCCCCCCCTCCCCCAGTTCACATACCATCCCTTAATCTCTATCCCTCAGCGAAATTGCCCTCTGCCAGAACTAGCCGCCTCTCCCTACAACAATACCCCCGTGTTGAAGCAATCTACTTTTCTTACCGTCTTAGGCTGATCAAGTGAGAAAATAGCGTCCCGCTTGCACAAGTCCCAGAGCCTGGGCCTGTCTGACTCGTCAGAGGGGCGCTATCGACCCGAGTAACGTGAGAACATCTACAATAGCGTGACGCCTCACAGAATGGACCAGGCTCTCCTCGACTCACATGAAAAGCGACGATTGCTTATTTTTACAAACCGTCGAGGGATTGATTCATCCCCAACATCCCCCCACTCGCCATCTAAACTAGATCATCAACCCCCCCCCCCCCCCAACGGCATCTAAACTAGATCCTCACCCCCCCTCCCACCGCCATCTAAACTAAATCCTCAACACCCCACTTACACACACACACACACGCCATCTAAACTAAATCCTTACCACCCCCCCCACCCCAACGAAATCTAAGCTAAATCCTCACCCCCCCCACCCCACCGCCATCTAAACTAAATCCTCAACACCACCTCCCCTCTACATCTAAACTGAATCTAGTTGTTCTTTACAAGATTCAGTGTTATTACCTCATTGCTCTCTGTCTTAGCAACGTGTGACGTCTGTCTCAAGGCAGATAACTCTCCATTACTAGGAACATTGTAAACACAGCCAGATCATGAGTGAATGACCTCCCCGTGGACTGATTGGTAAGGGGAAATAAAATATCGCACTGCTTTTGGAATCCAAGAAGAGATCAATGCACATCATAATTAACATCGTAATTCAATAAAACATACCGTTTAATATATTTTATAAAGACCAACCGTTTATGTTAAAAGCGTTTATCGATATATTTTACGTACGGACGTCAACATCACTCACAAAGCTCTCATATATGTTTCATCGTCTGTAATAGTATAGATTCTCCAAAAAAAAAAGAAAAAAAAATAGTATAGATTCTCCACATATTTTTCAAAGAACAAACATCCAATCAGAGTTTCTTCCAGGCACCTCCCCCCCCCCCCCCCCGAACGAAATTAAATTTATATAATTTATATAGAAAATATATACTTTTAACAGTGTCCGCCCCCCCCCCCCCCGAAGAAAGTCTACCGTCCCCCCCCCCCCCCCAAAAAAAAATTTCAAGCGCCCCCCCCGGAGAAAAAAGTCTGGAAGAAACACTGCATCCAACTATAGCAAAACCAGTTCTTTGAAAATGCTCACAATATCCTGCTTTAACTTGAGTTATTTTGGAAAAGCTTGGGAAATGTTTGGTTTGTATTAAAGGGAGAATACTTAATTGTAAAACATGAATGCATCGTTAGAGTTGAAAGTATTTCTGTTTTCAAGACGAACCTGGTACTACGATGTAAGTACAGAAACATGTTCTGGTTTAAGTCTAATTAGTTCTTGTTAAAAAGGAGTTAACTGGCTTTCACAAGTTTTTTGCTTACGTAAGACGCTATTTTAGCACTAGTTTTGAGTAATGCCCAGTACCATTGAATAGAACACAGTACTACTTATTTTGTTGGGTCTTAACTTCTGTATTTTATAGAAGCGTTTATCTTTAAATTAAGATACCTATTAAATAACTAACTTTATTTCTTGCTAATTATTTGATGTAAAAAAAAACTACTACAATTACTAGAAACAGCCAAGCAAACTTTAAAAACGGTCTAATCAGTTATCATCTAGTAAAATATTTATAGAAGCACTTTGTTTTAAATACGTTTCATTCATTCATATATAATACAATCTTTATTATTTTTCCAACAGTAAACACTTTTAACACGTATTTTTCGTTATTACTGAATGTAATGAATACTTTACTGAACAGTTTTCAATCGTAACTTCAATTAATTACTGAATAATAAATTCCCAACTATCCCTGTTGTGTTTCATAAATTTGAAGGATATTACAATCTCTTCTAAGTAAACAGCTTGTTTATAAACTCAGGTCCTCGTACAATCAACAGCATTATAAAACCCATGAATCATCTTCACCAAGACATCCAATAAACAACAACAGCACCAAGACTTCCAATTAACAACAACAGCACCAAGACATCCAAAAACAACAACAGCACCAAGACATCCAATAAACGACAACAGCACCAAGACATCCAATAAACAACAACAGCACCATGACATCCAATAAACAACAACAGCACCAAGACATCCAATAAACAACAACAGCACCAAGACATCCAATAAACAACAGCGGCACCATGACATCCAATAAACAACAACATCACCAACACATCCAATAAACAACAACAGCACCAAGACATCCAATAAACAACAACAGCACCAAGACTTCCAATAAACAACAACAGCACCAAGACATCCAATAAACAACAACAGCACCAAGACATCCAATAAACAACAGCACCAAAACTTAAGCAACGTCAATCTGGAACTGGGAGATTCAAGCCGGGCACTTGTTTGTGCCCAGAGCTGACGCAACATTTGTTTTGTTAGTTCCGTAACCAAATAACACGAAACAGGGCACATTTGCATGAAACAGCTCATGCATATTCACGAAGTCGGCGGGTCCTAGGATCTTTGTTTTATCATTCAGGCCACTCGTCCACCTTTTCTGATGCTGACTGTCCACGCGAGTTACTTCCCATTCACCTTCTACATACTGACCGTCTACCTAGCCCCCCCCCCCCCAACTGCTGACCGTCCACACGAGTTACTAGCCATTCACCTTTCACATACTGACCGTCAACTCCCCAACTACTGACCGTCAACTCCCCCCCCCCCCCCCAAATGCTGACCGTCCACACGAGTTACTAGCCATTCACCTTTCACATAATGACCGTCCACCTCTCCCCCCCCCCCACTGCTGACCGTCCACCATTGCAACTGACTGTCCACATCACAAATGACTAATCTTCACTTTCAAGGAACTGGCCATTAACTTCTTTAAAAAACTGACCGTCCAGTTCATGTACTAACCGTCCACCTATCCAGATACTTACCTTCAACCTCCCCAACGTCTGATCTTCCGCCTGCAAACTGACCGTCAACCTCCCCCTACTACTGACCGTCCACCTCCCCCTACTATTGACCGTCCACCTCCCCCTACTATTGACCGTCCACCTCCCCCTACTATTGACCGTCCACCTCCCCCTACTATTGACCGTCCACCTCCATATACTATTGACCGTCCACCTCCCAATACTATTGACCGTCCACCTCCCCCTACTATTGACCGTCCACCTCCATATACTATTGACCGTCCACCTCCCAATACTATTGACCGTCCACCTCCCAATACTATTGACCGTCCACCTCCCTTTACTATTGACCGTCCACCTCCCTTTACTATTGACCGTCCACCTCCCCCTACTATTGACCGTCCACCTCCCCCTACTATTGACCGTCCACCTCCCCCTACTATTGACCGTCCACCTCCCCCTACTATTGACCGTCCACCTCCCCCTACTATTGACCGTCCACCTCCCTGTACTATTGACTGTTTACCTCCCCATACTTCTGACCGTTTACCTCCCTGTACTATTGACCGTCCACCTCCCTGTACTATTGACCATCCACCTCCCTCACTATTGACCGTCCACCTTCCTATTCTACTGACCGTCCACCTACCCCTCCTATTGACCGTACCTCCCCCTACTATTGACCGTCCACCTACCCCTCCTATTGACCGTACCTCCCCCTACTATTGACCGTCCACCTCCCTGTACTATTGACCGTCCACCTCCCCCCACTATTGACCTACCAGAAGCCCCAGAAAGACTTGTCACCAGCAAATACCCGGCTTACAAAAGGATCTGCCACGGTACACTTTCACTAATTGCATTCCACAGGGGGGTCAAGCGGCAACTAGAGGTGATCTGGTAAGACGTCTCCGTGGGAGGGTGACCGGGGGGGGGGGGGCTGAAGGGGTGGGGGTGTTGGGGTAGGGACGTTAGGTAGGGAGTATTGAGGATATATGCAGAAGAAGGGGGGTGATTGAGGTGGGGAGTGCTAGGGTAGGGACGTTTGAAAGGGAGGGTTGAGGATGTATGGAGAGTAGGTCCTAGAGGAGCAGGGGTGGTGTCAAGAAAGCTAGGAGGCCGGGTATTCTGGGTAAGTTGATGCAAAGAGGTCAGGGCAGGGAGGAGTAGAAGAGGATTGAGTGTGGTAAAGAGAGTTAATGAGTTTGGATAGGATTGCGATGTAAAGAGGTAAAGAGTTGAAATAGGATTGCGGTTTAAAGAGGTAAAGAGTTTGGAAAGAAGAGTACATTATGTAGCATTACATTTGAAACGATTGGAGCAAGGAGGACGAGGTTACAGAGAGCTTACAGGGAGACGAGGGGACAGAGAACTAGGGGGTGGGGGGTAGAGGTTGTTTGACCGACTTCCCTGGGATTTGATTTAGACAGCGCGAAGACTTCAAATGACGGCCTGGCCAATTAGTTAAGCTGCTCCAAGTGTTTTCCAATTCCCAGTCTTGGGGTGAATACGTGGTAGATTGCGTACAGACACACACAGACATACATACACCACCAGCATACACACAGTACACTCTCAAATAGACACACTTAGACACACATACATAGACACATAAAGACACATACACATACACAGACACACTTACATACACACACAGCAACCCTAGAATATAACTGCAACACCTCACTAAAATGCGGATCCTGGAAATACGTCTCCATACATATTACTCTGTCATGCGCAAACAATGTTGGGCAAGTCTATACCATTGTTCATAGCTGATAAAAAGTCCAAATTCGTACATTTGAACTCTTTCACCTTATTGTCTTGAACTGTTTTTAGAACAGACGTTTCATAGTACCTTTTTTTAAACTCAATGATCACCAAATAAAATTAGTATCGGTTACGAAGATAAAAATAATAATTACATTCTACATATTGTATCTGCTACGTCTTGTTCAATTGAGTGAGAAGTGATATTTTTATGTTATCTAGTCAGCAACTCAGGTGTGCCTAGCAAAACACCTGTATTGTTTTACCTGAAACACCGCTTGGTGCAGTAAATAATGATAGACATTCTAGTTACACGGCTGGTCTGCTTCAGGTCCCACGTAACTGGATCCAGGGGTGAATATCGTTACTGGGTTAAACACTGTTTTGTAAGCAATCATTTGCTGGGGGGGGGGGGGGGAAACATGATTTGACGTGTGTGGGCTGGGCTAAGAAAATAGCCAGGTATATCAATGCAGGAATTAGACCCTCTCAAGATGAATATGTAGTGGGAGGATATTAGTTTTGTTTTTTTAAATCGTTGAAAGGGTTGCTACGCTGGTTGGTAATGTGTTGTACTTTGAAGGTTGGCAGATGAGAGGGGTTGGCGCTGTATGCAGTGGTAAAAGTATTGGAGTGGATAGGTGGAATAAAATGGTTGAGTAGTTAATGGATCGCAATGTTGTAGATAGTGGGTAAAGATGTTCTTAGTATAATAATTAGGGATTTATTTTTAATTGAAATGTCATTCAAAGCTGTCCTCGAATGCTGTTTCAAATTACTAACATAAGCAGATATAATCGATAGATTTTGAATACTAACTTTAAACTAAATAGTTCTTTGATTTAAAGTTAGCATTTTTATATTTTCCAACTTTTCAGAAAACTGACTATTTTGAGATTTTTCAGAAAAATGTGTTTCCATAGCCACCGATTCCTAATTGGATCAACCCCGAACAACCAATCTTGCTGTGATTCAGGAATGAAATGAAACCCACTGAATGCTGTATTGTGTATGAAAATAAAAGTACATCTCATCAATGGCGTCGACTGGACAAACACCCCACAAAGGTCTAGACCATCACGTTCTCCAACATCAATACACTCGCTGGAATTCCTACGTACCAAATTTTCATCCATCTTTTTAGAGTTTGCTCAACGTATCATATGAATGAAATGTCTTATTATCACTCTGGCCGTGGGTCGATGGGGCTTGAATTCAGGCTGTAGAAGTGACAACAACAGCGTCTACAGTAGACTTAGGCCACGTCCTGTATTGATGAACGCAATGCTGGAGATGATTGGAAAAAATTCCCTGCCAAATAAAATCGGATTGGCCTACTTACATAATTCTAATGAAATGTAATTTTATTTTCAAACTTTTTTCGAGTTATCATCCTTGTTTCAATCAGTGTCAAAGCATTTTGTTTAAGAAAAAAAAAACTTGAAATAGTATCAGGATTTTAGGTGTGAAGAAATATGTTTGTAGAAATCAAATAAAAGTGCAAGAGAACCAAAAAAGTTCTGTGTAAGTATTTAGCACTAGCAAGACTGGAAGATTGCTAATGCAATTAGTTCGGAGAAAATAAATGGTTGCGATGTTGTGGGAAAATGTAGGCGATCTTAAAGTGCGAGTTGTCGGATAATGAGCAGACAATCTGACCACAGACGACTGTCGAGGTTTACCCCTGGGACGGGCACAATATCTAGCAGTGTGCTAACAGAGAGAGCTTAGGAGTTGTACGGCATGAGAGCTATTTTTAGATGGTAAAGACCCAATCAAAATGTGGTCATGGTGCAAGAACAGAAATATGTCTGTTTCATTTACATTTGTAAGTTCTTATGTACTATACAGAAAGCTAGAAACAACAACTTCAAGAATAATATATGTAAGTTGTATGTTATAATCCAAGGGTATCTTAGTCTACATATGTTCGGCTAAAAAACGTCTACAAGCATAACAATAATTTTTTTTATCTTATTTATTTTTTTGTTGATGAGATTCATCTTGGGAAATATTTAGTCGAAATGTTTGTAACATCAAAGCTTTACTTCGTCTTATTGCTAATAATTGCACTTGACTTATTTGGTAATTTCTTTTGATTTTGATATTAGAAATCCTGATTCGAAATTTAAACTTAGAAATTTGATTAGTACCTTTGATTTCAAAAGTTAAGAAAAAAAATAATTTCTTTAATTAGTAACGTGATAATGGTCAAGGATGGAAATGTCCTTAGTCACATTGACATTGCTGATTACAAGGTTTAATTTATTCACATCACGGCTAAAACTGTATCGATTTCCATAATTCTTGGATCGGTTGATTGAATGAATACAAATGTTCCAGATCAAAGAAGGTTGAGGTCACCTTTCAATAAAAAGAATTCGTCCGAAATTTTCGATAAACCAGTGTGTCCGCACTTTCCATCCCCATCCCTGGCTTAAGGACTCAGCATCGACCAATGGTGATGACAGGGCAGCTCAATGTAATTACACACCAATCTGGACGACAAACTCTCCTAAAGGAAGGCTTTTCGGGGGTGTTAAGTTACTTAAAGATGGAGCAACTCGACCGAAACTATGTCAACATGTTTACATAGAGCAGTAAGTTTCAAAAGAAATATTGTGTGGATTTCCAGCTAGTGTAGCACAAACACTATATATATATATATATATATATATATATATATATATATATATATATATATATATATATATATATATATATATATTATACTATAATATATGAATAATATGTATAATATTATATACATATATATATTTATTTATATATTTAAGGATATATATATATATATATATATATATATATATATATATATATATATATATATATATATATATATATATACGGAGAGAGAGCGCAAGAGAGAGAGAGAAGCCTATATATTGAATATGTTTCCGATAGTAGACACAAAGCCCATATTTTCAGACTAAACAAATATATTATGTATCGTGTGTGGGTAGTTGAAATACACTCAACTATTGCATTGTGTGTTTATGTATAAACCCTCCCCCGCCTCCTACTCCCCTGTGTAACTCGTCTAGAAGTACCATTGTCCTGATATTTTTTAACCGTCAGTCAGGAACAAAGCTAAACCAAAAAAAAAACAAGTAAATTACTCCGTGTTGAACATAAGAAGAAATCTATGGACGACTACTCGCCCTTAGAGGCTTAGTTTGATTCACTATTTTGTTAAATATTTATAAACCTTGGACAAACGATGAGAGAACCGACAACAACAAAAATCGGTTAATACTTGATATCTGAAAAGTAATCTGAAGCTAACCTTGATTCGACTTCGGTTTTAGGTATGTGAGGTTTTTTTTTTTGTATTATTCTCACGTTTTATTATTCAACTTTGATTTTATGAACTGATTTCAATACATTTGAATATTAATGGTACTTTTTATACCAAGAAAAAAGATCAAGTTTAGATACTCTATAAACAAACTAGAATGAAATTGTTATATTTTGTGATGTGATATTATATGAAATAGGGAACCAAGAGCACTTTTTTGTAACAATAACTGTTAATAAATGAATAATTGAGCTCTGGTCTTGAATATGTAGCCCCTTCACAACACGGAATTAGCTGGGTGTCGTACAAAAGTTAAAGCTTGTATAGGCAAGCACTGTGCATACAAGAAATCATACTAAAAACATAGATCGATATATACACGATTACTACCAACACATCTGATTACATCCTTGCCATAATACATAAAGGAATACACCGATTACTCGACTTGAGAACGATGTTATTTGGTTTTACCATTTTCTTATAGTAGCCACGCGGAATATACCTCGAAGTTTGGCTCTTTACATGGGACGAATTTACAAACGGCTTAACGCTCTCAACTCGATATCTTGACCACATAACGGTTATGAATCTTAGCTACAAATGACTGACTGACAGAGCGTTACAATCTCTGTCCGAAAACCCCAACAGTCCTTTACATTCTATAACGATGGACTTACAAAAACGGGTGTATAGTTTACGTGATAGTACTCGATAAAAGACCTACTTGTTTATATTACTAAAGCTGATATCTAAAGTGAAGGAAATTCAAATTAAAGTAATTGGGCACAGAAAGTAATTAGAAGGAAGTAACCGAGAGATAAATGGTATGAGTGAAGTGTCTTTAAGCTGTTGGTGCAATTAAAAACCTACTAGCACGTCCGTGAGGCCAATATTGACCGGCAGCGTCGTGGACTAATTGCTCCCCT
This sequence comes from Physella acuta, assembly GCF_028476545.2. Classification (NCBI taxonomy): domain Eukaryota; kingdom Metazoa; phylum Mollusca; class Gastropoda; family Physidae; genus Physella; species Physella acuta. The sequence continues at coordinate 717,285 of NW_026731810.1, forward strand.
TTAGCCCCGGTCAACCGCCATATTGAACCCTCCATCGGCCGCATCGAGTTCGACTTGCCCGACCCCCGGGGAATCTGTCAGATGGCCACTCACGCACGGGATAAAGCCACTTCGTTTGTGAGTTTTGTTGTCGTGTGCGGTTTATTAACCAGGGGTTCGATACTGTTCTAAGGGAGGACTTGCAATAAGGCAGAGTCAGAAATGACACGGGGCTGCTCCAGTGAAGGACTCTCCACAATAGAAATCAATCTTCTTTCAATTCCTGCAGTGAAGCGGCGCATGCGCAATGTTCTAGAAACCCTCTTCAAGTGTTTTATTCACAATATGGCCGGTACTATTAGAATATTGATCCGATTTTAGATCTCGTTATATCTTATTGCCGTGTTTTTAGTCTTCAGCTTTAGGCTCCGAATGAAAAAAGGTCTTAAAAATTCAAATTCATTTTATTTTATTTTTTACCCTAAATAAATTCAAATAAATTACAATGATTATTAAAAATTAGGTGTACATAATATCTTTTTATTAAATTATATTAGAAAATAATACAACTTCACTCTCATACTTTCTATTGTATGAACTTTTGTAAAAATAAGATTTTTTTCACCGTATAAATAACTAAAATGAATCACATACAATACCAGTGACTGTACAAGTTAAAATTACTTTCACGAATTGTGAAAAAAATAAATTTCTATGATGAACGCAACTGGTACTTTCTAGTTCGACTAACTCGACTCTAATCACACACAGTGCATAACAACCGGTAATTGAAATCAATAATCGATATCGAACTGCAGAATATTATGGACAACTCCTGTCAATTTTAGACGGAGTATCAGCCCAACAGAACATCGAGGGTAGATCTTTCAACCATTAGGTGTGGAGTCGGCAAGCCTGGAAATAGGGTTAGTACCCCGGTATAATCAAGACATGAAACAGCGATGGTAATGGATGGTAATGGTGTTATCAGAGGAAACAGTGATGGGGGAAAATAATAACACAAGATAGGGGTGGTGTCATACACTCGCCGCCCGTGGAGAGTCCACGGAGATCAATGAGTCGACCTGGGTGGGGTGATATTATAGCCAGGGTGGGGGGGGGGGGAGGTTATGGACAGGGTGGGGTGAGGTTATGGTAAGGATGTGGGTGGGGTTATGGCCAGGGTGGGGGTGGGGTTATGTCCAGGGTGGGGTGAGGTTATGGCCAGGGTGGGGGGGGAGGTTATGGACAGGGTGGGTGTGAGGTTATGGCCAGGGTGGGGGTGGGGTTATGGCCTTGGTGGGGGTGGGGTTATGGCCTTGGTGGGGGTTGGGGGAGGTTATGGCCATGATGGGGTGAGGTTATGGCCAGGGTGGGGGTGGGGTTATGGCCTTGGTGGGGGTTGGGGGAGGTTATGGCCATGATGGGGTGAGGTTATGGCCAGGGTGGGGGGGGGGGTTATGGACAGGGTGGGGGGGGAGGTTATGGACAGGGTGGGGTGAGGTTATGTTAAGGGTGGAGAGCAGGTTATGGCCAGGGTGGGGGGGGGGAGGTTATGGCCATGGTGAGGGGGGGGGAGGTTATGGCCAGGATGGGGTGAGGTTATGGCCTGGGTGGGGTGAGATTATAGACAGGGTGGGGGTGGGGTTATGGCCATGGTGGGGGGGGAGAGGTTATGGCCAGGATGGGGTGAGGTTATGGCAAGGATGTGGGTGGGGTTATGGCCAGGGTGGGGTGGGGTTATGGCCAGGGTGGGGTGAGGTTATGGCCAGGGTGGGGGTGATATTATAGCCAGGGTGGGGTGGGGTTATGGCCAGGGTGGGGGTGAGGTTATGGCCAGGGTGGGGTGAGGTTATGGCCAGGGTGGGGTGAGGTTATGGCCAGGGTGGGGGTGAGGTTATGGCAAGGGTGGGGTGAGGTTATGGCCAGGATGGGGGTGAGGTTATGGCCAGGGTGGGGTGAGGTTATGGCCAGGGTGGGGTGAGGTTATGGCCAGGGTGGGGGTGAGGTTATGGCCAGGGTGGGGGTGAGGTTATGGCCAGGGTGGGGGTGAGGTTATGGCCAGGGTGGGGGTGAGGTTATGGCCAGGGTGGGGGTGAGGTTATGGCCAGGGTGGGGGTGAGGTTATGGCCAGGGTGGGGGTGAGGTTATGGCCAGGGTGGGGGTGAGGTTATGGCCAGGGTGGGGGTGAGGTTATGGCCAGGGTGGGGATGGGGTTATGGCCTTGGTGGGGGTGGGGGAGGTTATGGCCATGATTGGGTGAGGTTATGGCCAGGAAGGGGTGAGGTTATGGCCAGGGGGGGGGGGGGTGGGGTTATGGCCAGGGTGGGGTGATGTTATGGCCAGGGTGGGGGCAGGTTATGCCCAGGGTGGGGTGAGATTATAACCGCTAAGATATTAGTCCTGTTTACGTGGTTATTTTTTGTCAGATAGTACAGCAGGGGTAATCAATATAGCAGTAGAAATAAAACAAAATGTTAACATTATGAGGACTGCGTGTGGTCGATAAACGACATTAAAAGCCGTACTAAAGTTGTTTTTATGGCGAGATTTTGACGTGTTGAATGATACAATACATCTTCTCTAAGGTTTAGTGACTATAGCTTGCTGTTTGGTGGTTTGTGGTCTTGTTAGTATTTGTTATGTATTTTACTACTAAAATAGTAAATATCCAAGAAATCTGAAAAATGATTAGACATAATTTTTTCGTTGGACTACTCCCTGTCATGAAGACGGCGCCTAAAAGTGTGATGTTCATTTAATTGGAAGAATAAAAATATATTTTTTCTCATCCGGTGGGCAGTTTTTTTTAATTTTTTTTATTTTTTTTTTGTACTCCCAACTTTAAATTTGAAACCAGCTCCGTTTATGAAGGTATTGATTTTACTGTCCCGACAAGGGAGAAAAACGAAACTAAGAAGATGTCTACTTTCCCGTTTTTTATGAGGATTCTGTTGTGCTATCCTGCTAGATTCTGTGTGGTGATCAGACTTAAGCGCATCATTAACGAGGGTAAAGTGCAACCCAGCAAGCAAACAGTATTTCTTGGATGCTGTGGGAGGTGGGGGTTTGTATAGCTTGACTGTTGAGAAACGGGAAATTTAACGTGGCGAAACTCACATAACAGCCAAATTCTAATGAAACAGTACAACATGGCTACTTGTTTCCATGGTGTAGGCAAAGACATATATATATATATATATATATATATATATATATATATATATATATATATATATATATATATATATATATATAAAATATATATATATATATATATATATTTATTTATTTATTTATTTATTTATTTATTTATATATATCTTATATATATATATATATAATATATATATATATATATATATATATATATATATATATATATATATATATATATATATATATATATATATATATATATATATATATATATATATATATATATATATATATATGGTTATCATTTATAGCTGATTTATGATCTTATTAGACAAATTGTGCAATTTTACATGTTGTAGAGAAAGAATACTTTAGTTCTAGAAATTTATAATCTGAATTCTGTATATGTTTCTGAAGCGTCTGTATTTGTAATATATTCTATCTCACCATAGATGTCATGTAAACAAACTGCCCCTTCAACTTTGGTTTGAGACTTGTATTAATTCCTCTTGTAGACACATTTGCTTTGTAAGGGTATGTGATGCTTTTAAAAACAAATATATATATATATTCATATGTAAAATAAAAAGTGATCCGGTGTAATTTTTTTTTATTTCACACAAGTAAACATTCATGTATTACGTATATTAAAGTTGGAAATATAGCGTCCAGATAAAATATTAGGACCCGGACACATACAAGTACTTAACGTAGCGTGAAACTTTGATATCCGTTTGATGAAGGTAGTTGGCCATGGATAATATCCGAGACTTGGAGAGTAGAGAGTTTTAGATGAACTGTTTACATTAGAGAGATTGGCAGGAGAGACGGATATTTGAATAGTGTTAAAGTGCGCTGAATATCATGTATAGGGCTAAATGAGCACTTGCTTGTTACATCATCATTGTACATGGGTGGTTTACATATACATACATACATACATACATCACATATACACACTGATGCATTCTCAATTTCTCACACACGCAAGCATACACACACATTCACACATGTATTTACACAGATATATTTACACAACAAACATACTTATATAATATAGATTGGTACTCCAACCATTTATACCATATTCAACATATTAATTATGCCTAAAGGAATTCTTAAATTGGAAGTTACTCAAATGTTGCAAGACAAGTTATTTTTGTCCCAAATCAGAATTAGTCAATACTATCGAAAATGTGGAAACTCCAGAAAGGGTGTTGACCCTTCTCATGTACTTTAGCTCCCAGACCCCATAAACCAGTCCCATAGACCACAAAGAGATTTGGTCTATCTGACCTGCTGACTGTTATCTGAGTTATGGTTTCTGTGTTTTTACTTGAGGTTATCGGCCCTTGAGTTTTTGAGTCGCTGGGCATTTCCTGTTTGTTGCCCAGCACACTTTATATATTCCGCACTGTATTTAGGTGCTAAGCTTTTTAATTTGTGTGCTGCGTGTGTTTGTGTAGATTCTTGTGTGTTGCTCAGCGCACTTTAAATATTCCTCACTGTGTTTACGTGCTAAGCTTTTTAATTTGTGTGCTGCGAGTGTTTGTGTAGATTCTTGTGTGTTGCTCAGCGCACTTTAAATATTCCTCACTGTGTTGATACGCTTAGTTTTTAATTTGTGTGCTGCGAGTGTTTGTGTAGATTCTTGTGTGTTGCTCAGCGCACTTTAAATATTCCTCACTGTGTTGATAGCTAAGTGTTTAATTTGTGTGCTGCGAGTGTTTGTGTAGATTCTTGTGTGTTGCTCAGCGCACTTTAAATATTCCGCACTGTGTTGATACGCTAAGTTTTTAATTTGTGAGCTGCGAGTGTTTGTGTAGATTCTTGTGTGTTGCTCAGCGCACTTTAAATATTCCGCACTGTGTTGATACGCTAAGTTTTTAATTTTTGTGCTGCGAGTGTTTGTGTAGATTCTTGTGTGTTGCTCAGCGCACTTTAAATATTCCGCACTGTATTGATACGCTAAGTTTTTAATTTGTGTGCTGTGAGTGTTTGTGTAGATTCTTGCGTGTTGCTCAGCGCACTTTAAATATTCCGCACTGTGTTGATAGCTAAGTTTTTAATTTGTGTGCTGCGAGTGTTTGTGTAGATTCTTGCGTGTTGCTCAGCGCACTTTAAATATTCCGCACTGCGTTGATAGCTAAGTTTTTAATTTGTGTGCTGCGAGTGTTTGTGTAGATTCTTGTGTGTTGCTCAGCGCACTTTAAATATTCCTCACTGTGTTGATACGCTGTTTTTAATTTATGTGCTGCGAGTGTTTGTGTAGATTCAGGAGATCAATAGGTTTTAGCTAGGAGCAGAATGTGGGGGACACCCCGGGTCCTAATATTGACACTGTAATGGAAATTGTCACATGGGGGTGGGGAGTGGAGGGTGGGGAGGGGGCGGTCGCTGGAAGACGTTACTTAGCAGAATTTTGTTTTATTTCCTTGTACATGGTTGGGAGGGTGAAGCGCGGGGGTATAAAGTGTGTGGATCATTGGTTGGGAGGGTGAAGCGGGGGTATAAAGTGTGTGGATCATTACGTAAGTTGGGGTTAGACGCTAACTTTGTTGATAGGCGGTGAAGCGTTAAATTGGTAGGCGGACACGATTGGGTATATTAGCTCTGGTGGGGGACGAGGTGATGTTAGCGAGCGGTGTTGTAGGACTTGGATAGGAGAGATAGAGGGATGACAAGTTTTAGAAGGGGATGACAAGTCTTTAAAACTAAAGAAAGACCAAGTTTCAGAAAGAGATAACAAGTCTTTAATACTTTAGGATGCCAAGTTTCAGAAGGGGATAACGTCTTAAAAGCTAGAGAAAGGCCAAGTTTTAGAAGAGGATGATAAGTCTTTAAAAATAGAGAAAGACCAAATTTCAGAAGGAGAAGACAAATCCTCATAACTAGAGACAGACCGGTTTTAAGAAAGAGATAATAAATCTTAAGTCGTAGACAAAACTTAGAAAAGGTGTAATAAGTATTTGAAAACTAAAGAAGGACAAATTGCAGTTGGAGGATTACAAATATGGAGAACTCAAGAAAGACGAAGTTACATCAATTCATACTTCTTTGAGACCTATGGAAAGACCAAGTTAGCTCTACTTCTTAAAGTCTTAAAGAACTCGATAAAAACCGAGTTACGAATGGGGAGGGAGAGCTTGTAAAAGAGAACTCAAAAAATGAGCAGGTCTAAAACTTTCTGATGTTAGATCAGAAACATTTGAAAGGATCAGAAAAAATGTGATAAATCAAGTTTGAGTACGGTGTTAAACGTTGTTTGAGAACAGAACTTAAATTTTGTAAAGTTTGTGAGTCATTATCTTTGTTTTTCACAGATCTCCAAACAAAAATGTGTATACTTTGTGGAAACTACCGTTGTGTTTAAAAGCTAAATTTTGTAAAATTATAAAAGTTAAATTCTCAATCAATCAACCCATGCCGAATATTGCCTAAAAACTTAGTCGATTGATACATTTCAACTGGAATATAAGTGTGAGAATGAAAGGGTACTTTAAATATACACGATAAAAACAATATTCAAGAAGAAAAAACCACAAGGCTACACGAGTCTCTAAAAACAAGAACTGTTATAGCATAACTCGGTAAAACGTTTTCAGCTACTTGCATTGATGAATAATTTAGAGATCAATTTGCAATTCTATCATTACGTGAATGCATGAAAAACATCTATAATTTTTTTTTCATTTAATCAACAAAAATTAATATAAAATAGAGTGAATTAAATTTTTAATATGAAGATGCTGAGAAATATAGACCTGGAAATGACGTCTTTTAGCTGATAGAATTCTATTACACAAATCAGCAATTTATTCGTACACGTTTTTACAAAAAATGCTGAGTTCCTCATCATTGTCGGCAAAAAGCTATTTCATGTAGATATATGATGTCACTAGCGAGAGCGCAGGTTTATTATTTTTTATCTTTAATTGATAGCTGATGCATACATTCTCAACCCATGCTCGTGTGTTCCATCTGAGTATTAAGGAACTTTTTTTTAATCTTAGTTCACAAGAACTACACGGCCTAGATCTTTCGATAAAATGGTCCAAATCTCGAAGCGTAGGAGTTACAAGCATTGCGATGGACAAAAAAAGATAATTTGTAAAGAAAAACAACAGACGAATATATAGTCTAGCTGGACGCTAGTTTCTCGGGAAATAAACTCAGCAATTTCCAGAAAAGTCAGCAATAATTTCCTCTGCCAATTATCTTGGATTATATTAGCGTTTCAACCATTCTCCTCTACTGGTGTTGGTGTTGGTCCTAAACCTGAATGTTTATTTAGATCTTCTCTGTATACACGTCTTCTGGCTTGAATTGTCATTTGTAAGGACGACAAATGTCCTCTTAGCGTCCTAGTAACCTGTCGTCAAATGCTAGCAAAGCATTTGTAAACTGCACACAGTTTTCAGAGTTCAATCTGCCCCAATTTTAGCTTTTAGTCAAGAATAATAGAAAAGGTAAATACGATATTGACGGCAAAATAATAAAAACAATATAAATGTATGTGGTATCTAATGCTACTATACACTTAGGCCTACCCATAGTATACTCAAAATATCCAATGGAGTCAATAAGCAATATAACTAAATATATATATATATATATATATATATATATATATATATATATATATATATATATATATATATATATATATATATATATATATATATATATATATATATATATATATATATATATATATATATATATATTGTGCCTTTACTGACGATTGTTTGTAATATTAGTTAATCAGCCGTCCCCTACGTCAATGACGCCAGCACACGGCCCCCACCTGAGGGACTAACCGAGCCAAACGTCATCAAACTTTAATCCCGTCCAATCTCGCGAGACCACGCGACTCAGCTAATGACCAGGCTAGCTGTCAACAAAGCTGTTTTAACTGCTCGGACAGGAAATTACCTGTAAAACGAATGTATTATTTCAGTCCACAATTACCCTCCGCCCAGCACTTTTCCCTACCTACACACTTTATTAAGGTCTGTTTACCGCATGTGACGTGTTTAATGTTACTTTTGTTGTGGGATTCGAAAACAAACCTTTAAACTTTATACACATTGAAACAATGTGTATAATCATATGTGTAGAGCAAGCTAATTATACAAAGGATTTATAATCAACTGCTGTTATTAATAAACCCGATAGTCTATCGTGTTTACAATGAAAAACGTAGTTTACACCTGTTACTAGTAATGTTTTTAGAAAAAAATATATTGACAAAAAAAAAACTCTTTTGACATAATTGTCAATTGATGTTGAATCTCAATTTTTGTTATTTTTAGTAATAGATTTACTAATGTTTCCCACTTAAGAAGACGTTCCATAAAAACATAGCAATCTAACATTGATATGACAAGATATCTTAAAGATTAACTAACTCAAGAATAATATGTCTCAATGACAAAATTCTTCAAAAACAAAAGATCAATAAAATGGTACATATACTGGGTGTTTCTATGAATAAAATAGCTAAGACAAACTCTTCAAGGACAAAACAACTCAAAAATAAAATATTGCTAAGTGTAAATAATAAAAATAAAATGCAGAATATTTCATTGACAGAATATATCAGAGACAAGATATATCGAGCACAAATTATCAAGGACAAAGGTTTCTGGAAGACAAAATATTTAAAGGACAAATTATTTAGAAGATAACGTTTCGCAATAACAAAATGTAATAACAAACAAAAACCAAGGACAAATGAGATGATCGTTCAGTGTATGTTTGATCTTTGATCAATGAAATATTGTGAACTTTTAAACTAATTTCTTGCAACAAAAAACTGCGCTTTAATCGTTATCATGTGTGTCTCGATATTTCAAATAATTAAATTAAAAAAATATTGACAGTGAGTGACACATCTAATAGGTTGCTGAAATATTAGAATAATAATCAGTTGTTTTGATGGAATTCCTATCTTTATAGAGAAGTTTTTTTAACATTCACTTAATATAATTGCACAGTTCATCACTAGCTAAAAACAGTTTATTAAACCTGTTTATGCCTTAGATATAACCAAACTAGTCTTAAGCTTATATTAGCTGACACATATTAAATGACGGCCTAACGGAGCTAGAGGTTATCTAAATCAGACAGTTTATCAAGTTTCGGAACGCTTTTCATAGACAAAATCACAAATAAGCAATGTTAGGACATAATCAAATTTACAAACTTAGAAATAACCAATACAAAGACTTGGTCCACTGGAAGTTGACCACATTTACAACCCTACAGATTGCCAATACTAAGACTGTCAGCCCAAGGACTATATGTAATACCTTCAACGCTAGATAATACAACTTAGACTTACCAGTCCCAACAATGTTCCTATTGCCCACTTTCACCGGGCCCGTATCGACGTTACAATAAGATCCCAAATAGTGCCAGAGATCCCTGTTAGTCTGTGAGATCCCCCCTAGTCTGTGAGGTCCCTGTTTGTGAGATCCCAACTAGTCTGTGAGGTCCCTGTTTGTGAAATCCCAACTAGTCTGTGAGGTCCCTGTTTGTGAGATCCCCACTAGTCTGTGAGATCCCGGTGCAATCACCATGTCAGTCGGGTACCTATTTTTGTGATCCCCATGTCCATGAGATCCCAACCAGTCTATGAGATCCCCACTACACTGTAACGATCCCTACTAGTCAGTATGATCCCTGTAACTCTATAAGATCCCCACTACACTGTAACGATCCCTACTAGTCAGTATGATCCCTGTAACTCTATAAGATCCCCACTACACTGTAACGATCCCTACTAGTCAGTATGATCCCTGTAACTCTATAAGATCCCCACTACACTGTAACGATCCCTACTAGTCAGTATGCTATCTGTAAGTCTATGAGATCCCAACTACATTGTAACGATCCCTACTAGACAGTATGATATCTGTAACTCTATGAGATCCCCACTACACTGTAACGATCCCTACTAATCAGTATGATATCTGTAACTCTATAAGATCCCCACTTCACTGTAACGATCCCTACTAGTCAGTGTGATCCATGTGAGTCTATGAGATCCCTGCTAGTCAGTATGATCTCTGTAAGTCTATGAGATCCCCACTACACTGTAATGATCCCTACTAGTCTATGAGATCCGTGTTAGTCTGTGCAATCATCGTGTCTGTCAGATCCCCATATCTGTGAGATCCCAACCAGTCTACAAGATCCCTGCTAGTCAGTATGATATCTGTAACTCTATAAGATCCCCACTATACTGTAACGATCCCTACTAGTCAGCGTGATCCCTGTAACTCTATACGATCCCTGCTGTTTCTATCAAGAAAAAACCCATACCATCATGGTATGAGAAGATTGAATAAGCTCGCAATTCTAACAGCCTCGGCGTCAGGTTTGATGGCTAACACCATTAAACGTCGATAGTATTTTTTTCTGAACTTTTTTCTCTCCTAGATACTAGAGATACCACTAGCTCGGTGTAGAAAGGCTGAAGATCTAGTACCATTAAAACATCGATGGCTGTTTTCTGTAAATGTGTGACTACTGACGAGTATACGTAGTAACGTTGTAGTAGGATATTACATTACACATTACACACTAAAAAATCGATTACATTTTGATGAATTCTCTGGGGAGTTAAAAACTCATTCTCAAGGCTGTATTTTAAAGCCAGAAAAAGTACTTGAAATGTTTTTCTTTTAGTTTTAATTTTGACAAGAATACTATACTGTAGCAAGACTTTACAAACCACCGAATGAAACGTAGTATTTTGTTCTGGTTTTTTAAAATTCAGAATCACGTATGAGTGAAAAAAAGGAAATTTTCCCTTGAAGATGACCTTAACAGATACGGCTCATGCAGCTGTGAATATGGAATAAGGGATTTGTAAGGCTTAAAGAAATCAGTAAAAGATGTGAGAAAATAGAAACTATGAATGGAAGTGCCAGCGGAAGATTGGTGATTGATTTATAATTCTACAGTCATTTCAACCTACGCTCACGTGACCTTTGAGATGAATGAAGCTTTCACGGGAAGATGGAAGCCGTTCGTAGACGGGGGGTGACAAGTGTTTGCTGGTGCTAACCGACGGGTGGGGGGGGGGGCATCCATTGGAGGAATGGAGGTGTGGTAGGAATCTTTGGGGGAGGGAATGCTATTGAAAGGTTTTTTTTTTGACGCAAAAAAGTTTGCGATTGGGAAGAGTTGTGGCAGAAGATGATTCGAGTGAAGTTGTGACGTGGATGTTTTAAAATAGAAGTCAGACTTTTCAAAAATCTATTCAGTAGAGAAAGAAAGTCTATAGAAAGGAAAAGCCATTGACAGTGAGGTTTTCTAAACTGAAGCTTTCTTGGTGTTTTTATAATAAATCATACTTGTATTGAAATCTTCAATGTCTATGATGAATTAAAGATGAATGGATAAATGGAATTGAGGTTCACAAAGATGTATGAAATATTAAAATCGATTTTACATAAGTTTTGACATTTTTCTTGACGTATGCACAAATTAAGACATTACCTCTAGGTCATTCCCTTGTCATTACCCCCCCCCCCCACCTGGTCAATTACTCCCAAGTCAAATTCCCCCTGTTTATTACACCTTTCCAAACAATGAATGTTGATCACTCAGAACATTTAATAACAAAATAAATTTTACAACTTTTTTTTAATGTATAGATTATTTTTAGTTTTCATTCATGATTTTTATAATGTAATCTTTGTTAAAACTTCATTATGCCTGCATTTATTGCAAAATTTGTTATATTCGAAGCTCCTCTTAAAATCTACATTTAGCCTACATCATCGTCTACAAGTGGAACATTGGAATCTTCTGTAAACAACTACAATTAACCTAGATTAACTTTTACATTCGTTGACACAATTAAATAACTGCACTAGTTTTTTACTTGTAGAAATTAAACCCTCATTTAAATATCCCAACAAATTAATTATTTAATTACCCTACTTGCTTCCCTAAGACATTCCGGTTTTCTGTTACTAACAATGTAAACAAAATTGGTTTTAAACTAGACAGGCATGAGATAGGGTAACGTCCCGGAAGACTGGCTCCTATTCTGTAGACTCCAGTACTGACCTAGTGCATTCCCCGGTTCGTTCTCCAAAAAAGAAGACAGAAACTATTCAGCAGATTGGGTTTCTTGGGGTCACTAAGCGAGTGGACGGGACGACCAATCGCACTACCCAATCACCCCGTCTGTTACGTCAAGATTTTCCTTTTAATATTTCCCTCTATGTTTTTTCATTTTTTTTCCTCCTTAATCTATTATGTCCATCTATTTGAGTTAACCCTGAGGGGAATGGAAAGAAAAATTGGGTTGATGTGTAACAGTTGCTTGTGACTGGCGTGGAATTCTAGGCTAATTAAGAAAGAGAACATCTTGAAATTAGACAGCCTTGTTCAATATAGTTTTTTTATATCTTATAAGCTTCAGTTATGTGGCTTAATTAAAGATTTTTTTAAGAAACTTAATTTTAAAATTAATTAAATATTTTTATGTTTCTATATTAACATGTGCATACTTCTCAAAAACTAAGATGTGTGTGTGTGTGTGTGTGTGTGTAAGTGCGAGTGGGTGCGTGTGTGTGGATATTGCATATGATCTTTCGCTTGTAATCCTTATTTAACTTGATAAATACTTCTTGTAGAATGATGGTATTACTCAAGTAAAAATGTGTTCCAAAGCGTCAATCAAATTAAAATGTTACTTGATCTGTTCTGAGCTTGAGGCGGCCTCATGCCCATCCAGCTCTTAAAGGTACCTGACATGTCGTTGGGAAGACGACTAGGGGAGGGGTTAGAAGAGGCAAGGGACATATCACCTCTAGAAGAAGTAAAGCAATTCATATGAAATGAATCTCATAATCTCGATAAACTTGTAAAACATTGTGGTACATTTTTATGTTAATGAGGTGAATTTTTAATATTTTCATCAAACTCAAATAATTTCTACTTTACCATAAAGTCTTCACTGGTTTACTGAGCGTAACGTGAGAACTACTGCCACATGCGTCTAATCATGTAACGCACGTGAGAAGTTTAGTACACACAAAAATGTAATCATGCAATCTTGCTCGTGTTAGGGTTTAAATAAACGCTGATCAAATTATTTTTTAAACATGTTAGCATATGCTCTACACTCCAGAGATAAAAAATGTAGGCTAATTTCATAATAATTTTGCACATGTTTGAAAATTTAGATCATAACTCAGTTTAAAACTGTTCATATATCCCTTCATATCTAACATTAATCAGGTTTCTCTGTTTTCACTTCTCAATTTTCTGTACCGGGATATGAAGTAAAAATTGATTTACCGCACAAATACATACATATACACTCACACACATACTCTCGCACTCTCACGTATACATATACTCACACACACTCACACAAGCATACGTACATTCACTAACACACTCACACAAACTTGATCACACTCGCACACAGACATGCTCACGCATCAACAGGCTCACAAACAAACACAATCACAAACACACACACACACACACGCATACGTACATTCACAAACACACTCACCTACACACATGCTGACACTCCAACAGGTTCACAAACACACCCACACTCAAATACACACACACACACACACTCAATCAACCGCACAAAAAAGTAAATACTCGCTTACTAGGTCACTAAAAATAAAAATGAAAAAAAAACTCAATAACTAGCAACAATAAAAGCAAATGAAAGATGAGAATCAATAATCACTTCTCCTTAGGCTTATAATTTGCTTCATAACATATTGTAGTTTCTATTCAAACAGTAGAACATAAAAAATCACCAACCTAAAAAAATGGATCGTGTCCTTGTTTACAAGCTTCATAGAAAAGAGAAATAAAAAGAAAATGGCGGGCGTATAGCTAGTATCAATTTCACACCCTACAGGACGGGAGTCTGCAAAAAGTGTGTTATGATGTAACACCGTTGGCTATTCCAGAGAGAGTTACGTAATAAAATCACCCGTGCTAATCAGATCGGGTGAGTGTTCCCAGAGCAGGGTGGGTGGAATTTAATCTGGTGCTGGGTGGGTTTAGCGAAAATATGAGGGGAAATTAGGAGAAATGGTATGGTGATGGTCAAATTTGATGAACTTTTAGGTTTAGTGAAAATATGAGGGGAAATTAGGAGAAATGTTGTGGTCATGGTCAAATTTGATGAATTTTTAGGTTTAGTGAAAATATGAGGAGAAATTAGGGGAAATGTTGTGGTCATGGTCAAATTTGATGAATTTTTAGGTTTAGTGAAAATATGAGGGGAAATTATGGGAAATGGTATGGTCATGGTCAAATTTGAAATGTTAGGTTTAGTGAAAATATGATGGGACATTAGGAGAAATGGTATGGTGATGGTCAAATTTGAAATGTTAGGTTTAGTGAAAATATGAGGGGAAATTAGGAAGAATGGTATGGTGATGGTCAAATTTGAATAATTAAATGTTAATTAGGTTTTGTAAAAATAACAAAGAAAATTTCGACGAGTGTTGACGAACATTGGTTTAATGATGGCTAAATATGATGAAGTGTTGGGTGCGTTTGGTGATGTGCGAGCCAAAATTATGACAGTTAAAACAGGTATAAGGATTGCCAAATTTTACGAAATGTTTGGTGAAAAAATGCAACAAAATAACGAAAAATGTTGTTTAACACTTGTTTAATGATGGCCAAATAAGATAATCTGATGAGTAAGCTTAATGAAGAATAAATTATAATTGTAACAAGTGTTTATCCGATTAAGAATAATCTAAGATAAAACGTGTTTAGTGGTAAATGGTTTTCTATAGGTAAGCAGTGATCAGCTGAGTTTAAGGCAATATTTGTTTGATGTTGCCTAGGTTTCACTTTTGCTATATTTTCATATAACGTTTTATAGCCATACCATATGAACTTAAAACATCTGTATTATTTCTTTAAATGTTATACATGCTATGGTTTAGATACTTGGAATATTTTTATAATTAATTCAACTTATAATTTGTTTATTTTTTATTTATTTTTTATATTTTTGATAAAGCAAACGATAATATTGAATTTTAATACTTCAACCTTTAATATAAATTATTACTTTTGAAAGGTCATGAACTCTATGCTATGTGCTTGCTTTAAAGTATATGTATATTACACATACAGACAACACATTGTTAGAGTTAACGGTCAAAACTCACCAATGAACAATGTATACGTCAGCAGAAGAAGTCTAATCAACCATCTGATAAGCTGGCGCTGGGAAAGAGATAAAAAAGATAAAAGTAATAACCGGAAATAACAAAGATGGTAATAATAACTAAATCCGGTAAGCGGAAATATACCGAGGGTGAGTACAAAATCGATGAAAATGGCACGCTACTTGAACACAGATGATTTGATTTATTTTTGTTTTATTTAGATAACCCGGAATAGTGTTTTGATTGAATAACTGTTTTGAAAAAAAAAATTAATAAATAATAAACTAAAAATATAATAAAAAAGTTTTTCATAAGATGAATGCTTATTAAATAATCAATAATTTTAACTACCAAACTAAAATATTTTAAAGGTTTAGTTATAAATTGTCTGCGTTAAATTCAAAATCGATATGATATTTAAAATGTGTTTATAATTATTTTGACATTCCAACGTAGAGAAATCTGGCCAATTTATACTTTATCAGAAGTTGGCGATAGAACATCAAGTGGCGAGCTATGACATTTCAACATCCCCAGAAATTAGCCTTATCAAGGCCAGTAATCTGCCTCCAGAAATTTCAGCGGGAGAACTCAGTTAATTAGATTTTAATGTGACAGAATAATTACTAGCCCAGGAGCCGAATGTAGAATAAAATAAACCGGTAGTGATCTCCCCTAAACTTTCTCGAATATTCTTATATAAAACAACAAGGGGATGGTAACTGGGGATATAGTTATGATTTTTAATCCATTTTAAATACTAAAACTTTTAAAAATAGAATAGAATCTCAGTAAAAAACAATTGCGCACCAAGCGAACGCCTAATAAAGGTGTGTATAATAGTGCGCAATATTATTAGTACTTTTAAAATTTACATTAGTTTTTTGAGAAATCGGAAGTAGCGTAAATTACTACTTCCTGTCAACGGAAATTACTCAAAATTTAACAGAAGGTAGAGAATTAGATCTTTTACTTACATGTGAAATTTCATTTATCTATCTGAAATAGTACTCAAGTTATAGGCTTTTAAAAAATTCAAAGTAGGAAAAGTACCACTTCCGGTTATCGGAAATCGCTCAAAAGTTGATACGGATCTACGATTTTGATAAAATACTTATATATGAAATTTCATCAACCTAGCTGTAACGGTACTCAAGTTATCGTGTTTACACACGGACAGACAGACAGACAGACAGACACACACACACACAGACATACGGACAAGATTGCAAAATTATGTTTTTCCGTATCAGTGAGGTGTAAAACGTCGAGATTTGTAAAAATCTCGATTTTTTTTTTTTGCACGATTACAATACTTTCTCTATACTACGTATATACGAGAAAGTAAAAATGATGTTAATAAAACTTATAACTGTGGCATGTTCTTAGTATCTGTCACCTTTAGCTTGGCTCAGCAGATTAGCGGCACTTATCTGTACTTGCAACAGCGCTTCAAGGTAGGGCTAAGGGGGTTGGGGGTGGGGGATGGGGTGGAGTGGGGTGGGGTGGTGAGTATTCGAAGCTACTAATAATTAATAATTAAAATTGATTTCCCGGAAATGAGGCAGGATTGATTGCTAGAGTGACGAGATGCCAAAGAATTGGTACCTAATAATATTTCCAAAATATTTTATCAGAGGCTGCCCATCGTCTTGATTATGACGTCAATAAGATGTCCTAAATAGTTATGATGAGGTCAGCGAGACGGACCTTTAGTGAGACGGACCACCGCTGTGATTATAAATAGACAGATGGCCCACCGTTATGACTATAACAACAGATGGACCACCATCATGTTTATAACAGAATGCCCATGAGCATGATTATAGTAACAGAGGCCCACTATGATGACTATAACAACAGACGGCCCACCATCAACAGACGGCCCACCGTGATGATTATAACACCAACAGACGGCCCACCACCAACAGACGGCCCACCATCAACAGACGGCCCACCATCAACAGACGGCCCACCATCAACAGACGGCCCACCATCAACAGACTGCCCACCATCAACATACTGCCCACCACCAACAGACGGCCCACCACCAACAGACGGCCCACCATCAACAGACTGCCCACCATCAACAGACGGCCCACCATCAACAGACTGCCCACCATCAACAGACGTCACACCATCAACAGACGGCCCACCATCAACAGACGGCCCACCATCAACAGACGGCCCACCATCAACAGACTGCCCACCGTCACGATTACATCTGTAGACGGACCCAAATCGTGATCTTAACGTCGGCTAGACGCTGAAGATCTAGAGGGAAATAAAACGTTATCGATCCAATCCCGGTCGTTTTGACTTAGTAAAAAACCAACTTTGTGTGTACAATAAAACCGGGTCATTTTGACCCATGTTTGCAATATACACTTGACTGCATTCAGGTGGATTTTCCTTCCAACTTTTTTTTTTACATACTTTTTATTTTTAATATTTAACCGCCGTAAGAATTAACAACGTAATGCAAATAATATGTGTCATTGAAACAGTTATTTGATATTTTTAAAACACAACTTTATGGTTCTTTTTTTTACTTATCTATTTTATTCCTTCGTAACGCAAACCCCAACACATAAGGGGTTATCATTAAATGCCGTCATGCTCTGTTGGAAGATTTTTCCCTCCCCATCCCTATTTCACATATCGTCACAAAATCCAGACGCAGTTTTCGAAAACTCTCGAAACAACGACTAAAATTCGTTTTTTGATATTTTTTTATAGTGCAAAAAGTGTGACGTCATACTATTTGAACTCCCCACCCCCTAATTCCCCCACATCACATTCCGTCATAAAACACTCCCGTGTGAGATCATATACTGACGACCCCCTAATACGATATTACCAAGAGAGTTTAATAATTCTGTACTATTTATAGTATGTCTAGGATCTAACGTCACACTATTGTCTCTCCCATCGATAAGAAACATAATGCATCGTACGACGACAGTATTGAGCAAGCACGTAATATCTCAATCAAAGGTTACCGTAAAGGTTATAAGGGATAAATGAATAGTTCGACAGCGCCCTCTACTTCCACGGACGGAAACTGGCTACCAGAGTGGAAGTATTTTTTTTTTACGACATTGTTCTTTGTCTGGAGAAAATCGCTAGCTTAAATGTTAAAGCGTGATATATCAGGTGCTACGCGTCGTCGTAGACAGAGGTCAGAATATTGACACGTGTCTATGTGTTTGACTAGACGATTGGGTCAAGTTGCTGTTTCGGTTTTAGAATATTTTTTTGTTAATTTTATTTTCAGAACTGATGTATAATAATAGTACATTGTTTAATAATGACATCAGTAAGACAGGCTATATTAAAATGACGTCAGTGGAACAGTTCAATTTTCTGATAATGAAAGCAGTGAAACAGTCCACATTTGTAATTATTACGTCAGTTAGGCGGATGACATTTGTGATTATGACGTCAGGCGGATGACATATGTGATTATGACGTCAGGCGGATCACATTTGTGATGGTCTGAAACTCCTGAGCCTGCTGACGCGTCAAATTGAAACTTAAAAAAAAACGGATGAGTCTCAGCTTGGCGAAATGTGTTGACTTCTTCGCTTGATATGTATTTTTTCGGGCTAACTTCGTCAAGCAATACAGATTTTCTAGGATAACAGTCGAAACTTCCGATAACTATTTCTTAATGGTGTGTCTCCAAGGTGGTCTGGTGAAAAGGGGAGGGGGGATTTCACTCCCATTTCCGGAGGAAATAGAAAAAATATAATTTATCTTTAAAATATACTTTAATCAGAGTCCCAGCAACACTACCATAACCCTGGACATTTGTTAAGGCCACTGGAAGTTTCAAGTGCCCCCCCCCCCCCCTCCCGCCACATTGAAAAAATGTCTGGAAAAATCCTGAAACTCGGTTCGGTCAAAGCCCGATGAACATATGTCTAAATACATAATAAAACTGGGCTAACCACCTTATATAAACTGGGCTAAGACATCTCTAAACACCTAATATAAACTGGACGAACACATCTCTAGACACCTAATATAAACTGGACTAACACATCTCTAGACACCTAATATAAACTGGACTAACACATCTCTAGACACCTAATATAAACTGGACTAACACATCTCTAGACACCTTATAAAACTGGGCTAACACATCTCTAGACACCTTATAAAACTGGACTAACACATCTCTAGACACCTAATATAAACTGGACTAACACATCTCTAGACACCTTATAAAACTGGGCTAACACATCTCTAGACACCTTATAAAACTGGACTAACACATCTCTAGACACCTAATATAAACTGGACTAACACATCTCTAGACACCTTATATAACTGGACTAACACATCTCTAGACACCTAATATAAACTGGACTAACACATCTCTAGACACCTTATAAAACTGGACTAACACATCTCTAGACACCTAATATAAACTGGACTAACACATCTCTAGACACCTTATAAAACTGGGCTAACACATCTCTAGACACCTTATAAAACTGGACTAACACATCTCTAGACACCTAATATAAACTGGACTAACACATCTCTAGACACCTAATATAAACTGGACTAACACATCTCTAGACACCTAATATAAACTGGACTAACACATCTCTAGACACCTAATATAAACTGGGCTAACACATCTCTAGACACCTTATAAAACTGGACTAACACATCTCTAGATACCTAATATAAACTGGACTAACACATCTCTAAACACCTAATATAAACTGGACTAACACATCTCTAGACACCTAATATAAACTGGACTAACACATCTCTAGACACCTTATATAAACTGGGCTAACACATCTCTAGACACCTAATATAAACTGGACTAACACATCTCTAGACACCTAATATAAACTGGACTAACACATCTCTAGACACCTAATATAAACTGGACTAACACATCTCTAGACACCTAATATAAACTGGACTAACACATCTCTAGACACCTAATATAAACTGGGCTAACACATCTCTAGACACCTTATAAAACTGGACTAACACATCTCTAGACACCTAATATACACTGGGCTAACACATCTCTAGACACCTTATAAAACTGGACTAACACATCTCTAGACACCTAATATAAACTGGACGAACACATCTCTAGACACCTTATATAAACTGGGCTAACACATCTCTAGACACCTAATATAAACTGGACTAACACATCTCTAGACACCTAATATAAACTGGACTAACACATCTCTAGACACCTAATATAAACTGGACTAACACATCTCTAGACACCTAATATAAACTGGACTAACACATCTCTAGACACCTAATATAAACTGGGCTAACACATCTCTAGACACCTTATAAAACTGGACTAACACATCTCTAGATACCTAATATAAACTGGGCTAACACATCTCTAGACACCTTATAAAACTGGACTAACACATCTCTAGACACCTAATATAAACTGGACTAACACATCTCTAGACACCTAATATAAACTGGGCTAACACATCTCTAGACACCTTATAAAACTGGGCTAACACATCTCTAGACACCTTATAAAACTGGACTAACACATCTCTAGACACCTAATATAAACTGGACTAACACATCTCTAGACACCTAATATAAACTGGGCTAACACATCTCTAGACACCTTATAAAACTGGACTAACACATCTCTAGACACCTAATATAAACTGGGCTAACACATCTCTAGACCCCTTATAAAACTGGGCTAACACATCTCTAGACACCTTATAAAACTGGACTAACACATCTCTAGACACCTAATATAAACTGGGCTAACACATCTCTAGACACCTTATAAAACTGGGCTAACACATCTCTAGACACCTTATAAAACTGGACTAACACATCTCTAGACACCTAATATAAACTGGACTAACACATCTCTAGACACCTAATATAAACTGGGCTAACACATCTCTAGACACCTTATAAAACTGGACTAACACATCTCTAGACACCTAATATAAACTGGGCTAACACATCTCTAGACACCTTATAAAACTGGACTAACACATCTCTAGACACCTAATATAAACTGGGCTAACACATCTCTAGACACCTTATAAAACTGGGCTAACACATCTCTAGACACCTTATAAAACTGGACTAACACATCTCTAGACACCTAATATAAACTGGGCTAACACATCTCTAGACACCTTATAAAACTGGGCTAACACATCTCTAGACACCTTATAAAACTGGACTAACACATCTCTAGACACCTAATATAAACTGGACTAACACATCTCTAGACACCTAATATAAACTGGGCTAACACATCTCTAGACACCTTATAAAACTGGACTAACACATCTCTAGACACCTAATATAAACTGGGCTAACACATCTCTAGACACCTTATAAAACTGGACTAACACATCTCTAGACACCTAATATAAACTGGGCTAACACATCTCTAGACACCTTATAAAACTGGGCTAACACATCTCTAGACACCTTATAAAACTGGACTAACACATCTCTAGACACCTAATATAAACTGGACTAACACATCTCTAGACACCTTATATAAACTGGGCTAACACATCTCTAGACACCTAATATAAACTGGACTAACACATCTCTAGACACCTTATATAAACTGGGCTAACACATCTCTAGACACCTAATATAAACTGGGCTAACACATCTCTAGACACCTTATATAAACTGGGCTAACACATCTCTAGACACCTTATATAAACTGGGCTAACACATCTCTAGACACCTAATATAAACTGGGCTAACACATCTCTAGACACCTTATATAAACTGGGCTAACACATCTCTAGACACCTTATATAAACTGGACTAACACATCTGTAAACACCTTATATAAACTGGGCTAACACATCTCTAGACACCTTATATAAACTGGGCTAACACATCTGTAAACACCTTATATAAACTGGGCTAACACATCTCTAGACACCTTATATAAACTGGGCTAACACATCTCTAGACACCTAATATAAACTGGGCTAACACATCTCTAGACACCTTATATAAACTGGGCTAACACATCTCTAGACACCTTATATAAACTGGGCTAACACATCTCTAGACACCTAATATAAACTGGGCTAACACATCTCTAGACACCTTATATAAACTGGGCTAACACATCTCTAGACACCTTATATAAACTGGACTAACACATCTGTAAACACCTTATATAAACTGGGCTAACACATCTCTAGACACCTTATATAAACTGGGCTAACACATCTGTAAACACCTTATATAAACTGGGCTAACACATCTCTAGACACCTTATAAAACTGGACTAAAACATCTCTTGACACCTTATAAAACTAGGCTAACACATCTCTAGACACCTTATAGAACGAAGACTGAACAAAGCGGCCCCTCCGGTTACACACGACAAGTTATAATTAAATCTTCCTCAAGAAAAAATCTGAAATTTATGAACATCTGAGACAAGCCACAAGCACCTATAGCTAACAGTTTTATTATCATCCCCCACCCTCCCCGCCCGACCCCACCTCTAAAACCAATTACAAAGATTTATCGGGCGTCTCGACAGGAGACGAAGATGGGCTTGGGTTTCATTGTTATACCAACATCGGCCTATAGCAGTGGCCTATAACATCGGCCTATAGCAGGGGCCTATAACATCGGCCTATAGCAGGGGCCTATAACATCGGCCTATAGCAGGGGCCTATAACATCGGCCTATAGCAGGGGCCTATAACATCGGCCTATAGCAGGGGCCTATAACATCGGCCTCTAGCAGGGGCCTATAACATCGGCCTATAGCAGGGGCCTATAACATCGGCCTATAGTAGGGGCCAGAACCTCGGCCTATAGCAGGGGTCTATAACATCGGCCTATAACATCGGCCTATAGCAGGGGCTATAACATCGGCCTATAGCAGGGGCCTATAACATCGGCCTATAACATCGGCCTATAGCAGGGGCTATAACATCGGCCTTTAGCAGGGGCCTATAACATCGGCCTATAGCAGGGGCCTATAACATCGGCCTATAGTAGGGGCCTATAACATCGGCCTATAGCAGGGGCCTATAACATCGGCCTATAGCAGGGGCCTATAACATCGGCCTTTAGCAGGAGCCTATAACATCGGCCTATATTATCGGCCTATATTATCGGCCTATAACATCGGCCTATAGCAGGGGCCTATAACATCGGCCTATAGCAGCGGTCTATAACATCGACCTATATAGCGGCATATAGCAGCAGTTTATAACAGAGGCGTTTAACTGAGGCCTATTACAGCTACCTATATCAGTGGTATTTAAAAGTAGTTTATAACAGAGGCCTATAACAGCAGCTTATAACAGACCAATAACATAGGCCTATAACAGCCACCAATAATAACTGCCTATTGCAGCTGCCAAAATCAGACGACGTTCTTTAAAAAAATATTACTTACACTACACACTGCTGCTACTGAGATTACACGACAACATACTGTTTCAGTTGTCCTTGACTATACATGATCAAATCTATTCAAGCTATTCTTATAAAGTCTACATAGAACCAGTTACAATTTAATCTATCCTAAACTAGGATACATACGATGATTTAATATTTAGGCTATCTTTATAAAGGCTACACAAGCGAACCTAACAGAAGAGATGGTACGTAAAGAAGTTATAGTTTACTCTACCCCATACAAACTGATAGTACTAAGAAACTCCCAAGCAAAATCAAATCAGTGAGAACATTTTACAAGCTTCGCCAAACAGAACGACGCAACTGCTTTACAATTTGCTGCCCTAGGCGTACTTGAATTTACCATTTTTTCTTAGAAATATTCTACAACGAGCGCCTTATTAATTTACATCTTATGAACCAGGGGATATAAAAACTCGTATATCGATTGTCTGTCAAGGCGTATTTTAAAAACACACATTTAACGCCGTAATGTAAAGACAGAAGAAACATTTCCATATCACCCCAGAAATGTTTTCCCATTACTCCAACCACACGGAAAACCCTGCCGTGTTGACCCCATCCCCGACACCTCTTAGTGGATTATCTGGAGAAAGTTCTCAATCCGGCTCATTTACTAAACCATCACGTATTGCTTTTCCAGCATAGCCACAGGACATTAACCCAGCCCTATCTCCAAACTTTACTCTAACCACGCACATTTCATCCTTAACCCCCACACCACACACACAAGACATCGAATCACCCCTACCCCTACCCCCAACCCTACCCTTACCCCCACAGCACACATACACACAAGCCACCCCACCTTTACACCGCACACACCGCACACACCACCCTAACAACCACACACAAGCATTTAATTTACTCACATACCCACCTTACCTTTCCCACATCCTTACCCCCACACACCAACACAATCCATTGATTCACTCCTACTCCCCACCCCACCTGTAAACCGCACCCTCCACACTAACTAACCCACACACCGCACGCACATGGCATTGATTCACTCCTACCCCCCCCCCACCCCACCTTTACACCTAACACCCTCACTATCCCCCACACACCACACACAATCCATTGATTCACTCCTACTCTCCACCCCACCTTTACACCGCACCCCAACACTAACCCCCACACCACACACACACGGCATCGATTCACTCCTACTCCTCACCCCAGCTTTAAACCGCACCCCTACACTAACCCGCACACCACACACAATCCATTGATTCACTAAAAAACCCCACCCATCTGTACACCACACACTCCCAACCCTATCCCCACACCACACTCAAAAGTCATTTTCACCTCTACCCAACCCACACTACCGATACACCTCACCCTAAAGGTCATTGACTCCCCCCCCCCCGTCTTACCCCCACCCCACGTCTAATACACCTCACATCCGGTATGCTGCAGAGAAAAGTACACCGCTCCCCCAAGAAGCTGACGTGCTATGCTAGTCAACATGTTGAGACCAATCCATCTGAATTAAAACACTCGGACCGTTACGCTTGCCCCGTTTAGTGGCATGTTTAGGCGGATGTCGAGGGGGAGGGGAGGTGGGGTGGGGCTGGCCTCTAAACTAAAAAAACAGGAAGTAAACGAGAATTTCTCCCTTTGTAGAGGTTGGGGAAACAACCTTTTTATTGCGTCATAGAGTGTCAGACACTAAATCATCGATACATTTCACTTTCATTGTGATCGTAACCTTGAGAAAAATACTGTATTCGATTATTAAATAATCGATCTGAGTCATTATAATATCGATTCCTTTTAGTTTCTCGATCAAAAACTCGCTGGTTAATTACACGTGTGACTTTATTACCATCTATTTAGTGATATGTATCAGTCTAATAACAATTATGCTGGAGCAATAAGTATCAACTATCCATTTCGTAAAGCGGCTGTTAATAATGAGGTTAAAGTACCTACTAAATATTTTTTAAAGAGCATATTAATAAATGAAATGCGGTTAATTTAGCCCTAGAATGCCATCAACAATCGATTTCAGTGCTAAACCTGTTTTACCACGAGCGTTGGTATTATATTAAACTTTCCCTTACAGACTCAGCGGTCCATTGGTAGATGAAGTAGAGTTCATATGTTTCTGGACCTCGGCATAGGAAGGGATGGCGTGGAAAGTACTATCTCTAGGCAACTTTACTTCCCATAAAGTGATGCAGGTACTTATCAGAGCTGGGTGGACTCAGTGACGTCCTGCAGTCCGAGATTGAGATCTGAACTCGAGACTTTTAAACATGCAGTTGAGCGCCCTACTGATCCACCACTGCTTTACACATTACTTTACAATGTTCAATACTGAACATTATTTATTTCTCAATTTGTTCTAATTGGTATAGAGAAATGTATACGTATTAAGCTAATGTGATTGAGAACAAGTATTAAGCTCAAATTTGTAAAAAAAATGTTTAAACTTATAACAGGTTGCAAGTTTTAATAAAGTAAACATTCCAGTAATTCCGATATGTCTACACTCTTTGACATTAAGGGCAAAATTATAGGAGATGGGGATCAGTGTGACGTCATCAATTAATATTCCATCGCGGAATAAAATACACGCTAAACCATATAACTTATTGGCATCAGAACTAGTAATGATATTGAATAAAGTACAACAGTTTATAAATACTACACAACGGGCTAAAATTAGCCTTCACTAGTCTCAACCCCGTAAACAGCGGTGTACTCTACGGTCGTTTTAATCAGGCACTAACTATTGTATCAATTGCGCTAAAGACAAAAAAACCCGTAAAAATAATTTGTTATTTTATGTCTCTTCGCTAGGATATCTGTCCTATCTCTGGGCTTGGAATAATATTTACCTTTGCGAGCTACCTGCAGTGATTTTTTTTTTTATAGCGGATCTTTGCCTGGCGCCCGGATGGATCTGACGGCAGAATTTTACAGCCCTGGTGCCGCCGATGTAGGGCGAGTTGTCTTGGGACGGTTTGATTAGTGTTTACAATAGGGGTTGTGTGCGGGGATAGCTGGTGAGCCTGTGCATAAAGATAGCGCTAATTACTGCTCACGCCGTACGCGTGCGGAAACACCTCGACGTGTCACACCGACACGGATAGAATGTGCATGGATGTAGGGAAGGGGGTAGGGGGGAGGTGTGTTTGTAAACATGATGTTGTGGGAGGAAATACCTATCGACACCTCGTTTATTGTAATTAGTATGTGTTTATTATGAACATTGTATTTAATATGTTGTTATTATGTTCATTGTAACTAGTATGTCATGATTATTTTAATTGAAATTAGTATGTCTTTATTATGTTAATTGTAATTAGTATGTCTTGATTATGTACATTCTAATTAGTGTCTTGATTATGTTAATTGTAATCAGTGTTACTTCGTGTTTATACGTTCATTGTATTTTAATTTTTATGCGTTGATGGTAATTAGTATGTCTTCATTTACATACGTTCATTGTAATTAGTATGCCTTTATTTTGAATTTTTGTTTAATTAGTATTATTTTTAAAATAAAACTTGAATTTTGTAGTACAGAGCTACAGTTGCGAATCCTCTATTAACAATGAAACCCTTTGCCTATGTATGCATATAGTACCATAGTATGTAGCCACAAGTACTGCTACCTCTCAGCCACACCTTTACTGCTACATCACCTCAAATATCCCTTTTCGCTACCATCTTTATACACTGCAGCCTTTATCAAAGCCACGCTACCTCGTAGCCACACCTATACTGCTACACCACCTCAAATGTGACATTTCGCTACCATCTTTATACACCGCAGCCTTTATCAAAGCCACGTTAAATAAATCAGGAAAAAACCCGACCAGTTTCATGATTAGAGGTAGACTCAATAAATTCTAAAATAAAACCCGGCTATAAAGTTTTATCCGACACGACTGGTTTAGACTTGGGTACACGGTACAACTGTATTCAGGGTTGGGTTTATTGTTTGAATGAAAGGTCCAGGTTTATTTACACGGTTAGATCTATTTTTAGATTTTAGCCGACTGATTTGGTTTATGTTCAGAACGAGGTTTAATGAGGTTGGAGTTAATGTTAAAGAATACATCTGTTGTTAGTTTATGGAAAAGACGCAATTTTTTTTCTGTTTTTATATAAATAGTGAGGGCTATTTTAAATGAAATTAAGAGTACAATGAACCTTGTCAATGAACAGAAATATTCATGGTTCAGTGTTTAAAACAATATGTTTTTATTTTTCCCTTCATTTTGTTTGTTCTAAATTTTAATATTAGATTGGGTATCACCGAACACCATTAAATTAAGTATTAAATGCCAACATGATATGCGCCATATGGCTCATATCCGATTTCAGAGTGCTTTACTGTCTGGATTTTCATCCATTGCCTTTGTCCATACAAGAACAATATACAAGTCAGTAGTTGTTGATATCATTTGGAGTTTTTCTCAACAAGATAGGTCGATGTCCCCCCCCCCCCCCCCCACTTAACGAGTCATAATTTTAATATTAATCTCCGAGGGTTGCTTCCCTTAAAGTTGACTTTAATGGGGTGCACAATCTATATATATAATTCTCTTCTTCGAGCCGTTAGAAAACAAGCTGCAAACGCTCTCCCTACCTCCCCACCCCTACATGGTTTTAGTGAGCTGTGTTCACTCTATATGTTTACAAGCAGAGCCAACGATTTTAAACGTAGGGGGGGGGGGGGGAGGGGGGGAGGGAAGGAAGGGGGGGGGGGGGGTTATGATCCTAAACGAGCTACTTATAGTGTTTTAAAGAAATATTTTCAGTGTCAGCGTTGGTACTGTCGAATTCACACATTATGAATTATTGAAAATTAGAAACAACTAAATAGCGGCGTATGTTATGCCGCGGGCCGGCTCGTATAAGAAAAAATGACTTTTTACCTCATTATACATAACTCATACTAATGATATTGTTTCTGTAGAAAATCAAATTAGACGAAGTCTATTTTAATCGGCTGTATAAAGTATATTTACACACAACTAAACTATAAAATGATGTCTTTATATGAAACGATCTAGTCCTACGTCATAGTCCAGCAAACGACAGAAACATCAACGTCAAGCAACTTCCGCTTTCAGTGTCGTCGGAATTGATATTTTTTTCACGAGGCTGTGTAGAGAATTATGTTTAAAAAATGAACATACCTCGCCGACATGTAAACACACTTAAATGAAAAAGAAAAAAAAAGTATATTTAAAGAATCGAGTTGTTCGTAATCGATGTGTCATTTCCAGACCAAGACGTATCGATCTATAAATGTAAACAAATACTTCTAAAAGAGGAATCTATTGGATAAAAATGCATTCATACAACCAAAAACAAATTTAGACCCTCGTCGTCTCCTCGCTAATTACGCACGTAGGACAGACTACGTATTTTTGGAAAGGATATATTAACGTTCGCTAAAAATAATATAATGTATAACTAGATTTTTTTTAGAAAATAGATTTTATACAGAATGAACAATCTAAATTGTATTGTTTTGTGATGTAGGAATAAAATTTAGCCGGATATTTAGGGAAAAAGCCGGCAATTTTGTGCAAAATTGCCGGCAGTTTTTTTTTTTTTTTTGTTTTTTTTTTAATAGATATGTGACATGGCAATCAATACATCTTAGGTAGAGGGAATTCCCGCCCGAAACCAATGTTTTAATAGGAGCGAAAGGAAGTAGATGGAACTAAAAAAATTTGATCCACATGAGTGTGGTGGACACTTGGGCAAGATGGAGATGTTTGCTAGTCGGGATGGGTTGAGTACAGGTCACTGCGACCTGTCTGTACCTCGTTGGTCCGTTTCCTTGGTGATTATTTTAGTAAAAAAACATCAGATGTAAATATTTGGTAACTCTTTTATCAACGTGGGACAGTGTTGTAAGGTATTGGATAGTTCATGTCAGAGTTATCGCAGTTAAAGTAACTAGCAGGGCTAAGGTCAGGATTAGTTTTAAGGAGAGGGATTAGGTTATGATTAGGGTTAAGGTTATAGCTATGAATCAGTCTAGTATGAGGGCGATGTTTACGGTTGTGGTGCAAGATTTAAAAAAAAAAACAACAACAACCGTTTCACACAGTGCTCCCAAGCTAGTACCAGAGGTTACACAGTGAGACAGTGACGTTCATTTTTTTAGGGTTCAAGCTAGTTCATATAGATCTGTAGTACCAACGACATCACAAACATATCTATCAATCTGATATAATGTATTAGTTTTTGCTTAATAAATTAATGTGCTGATTTTTTTAACATACATTTTACTGTCCAGCATTTGACGAATGTTGGCCCAACTTTTGACTCGTGTTAGCCCAACGTTTGACCCATGTTGGCCCAACGTTTGACCCATGTTGGCCCAACGTTTGACCCATGTTGGCCCATCGTTTGACCAATGTTGGCCCAACGTTTGACCAATGTTGGCCCAACGTTTGACCAATGTTGGCCCACATACTGAACAACGTAAGCCCAACTGTTAAACAACCTTAGCCAAAATTTAACCAATGTTGGCCCAAATTTTAACCAATGTTGGCGCAACGTTTGACCAATGTTGGCCCAACGTATGACCAATGATGGCCCAAATTCTGAACAACGTAAGCCCAACTGTTAAACAACCTTGGCCCAAATTTTGAGAAATGGCATAAATTTTGACTAATGTTGGCCCAACTCTTGACCAATGTTGGCCCAACGTCTGACTGGTTTTGGCCCACCGTGTGACCAATGTTGTCCAAACGTTTGACCGACGTGGGCTTAATGTTGTATGATCCTATCCATCAAGAGGACAATGTCCTGTCTGCGTGTACCGTGGCGCCGGTACAAACCGTTTAACTGCGATCAACGTATAGGACTCTGAAGTAAACGACCAGATACACAGCCGATAGACCGTCAAGCCGAGTCCGATAGACGGCCAGGCTAAGTCAACAGCAGAATCCAATCTGAGCTAACCACTTCAGATCAGGGGGAGATAATCCCGCACAAACAGCTGATAGAATCGCTATTACTGTGAGTCATGTGATCTAATGTTCAATTTCTGAAACAGTAGCCTCCCCCTTGTAGCCCGCTCCTTACCTCCAACACGGGGAGGTGGGTATTGAAACGGTTGTTGCCTCCTGGGACGCCTGGAGAAAGATCCATTTCGTTTTTGGGTGTTGAAGGATGGGGGAGTGAGAGTGGGGGGGGGGGGGGGGTGATAAAATCCTTGACCTTACGAGGTCTAATTTAAAACAACGAAAAGCAACCCCTTTTCTTAAATAAAAAGATTGTATTAGACAATTGATGATACGTGGAGATTAAAAAAAAAATATTTCCATTTTTCTCTACAACATTTATCAAACAATTTAAAGCTATGGTTTTAAAATCAAAATGTTGTGTATAAAATACATATCTTACGTCAATCTTGACCTGTAACCAATATGTGATATAACATACACTTAATATTTTAAAATATATGTTTTATTTTAAAATATTAATGGAACGAAAATAACATGTTTGTGTTCACAGACACTATCGATTTTAAAATAATTATACATCAACACAGTCACAGTTTTAATCGATCCTAACTTATCTCTAATTCTTATTATCTAGACCTAACCACCCAAACCTGTCCCAGATAATACCCAACCAGGTATGAACACCAAACGTTGCCCAGCGTATGAAAATATGTGAAGATCACATCACATAGAACACCTGGAATTTGTATAGAGCGAGATTCTGTTTGCC
Source organism: Physella acuta (assembly GCF_028476545.2). Taxonomy (NCBI): domain Eukaryota; kingdom Metazoa; phylum Mollusca; class Gastropoda; family Physidae; genus Physella; species Physella acuta. The sequence goes on from NW_026731810.1 coordinate 748,796, forward strand.
GAGGGCTTTACTGACGCGAGAGGTCCATCTCTGTCCACAGGCAACCAATCAAGCTAATTAACCCGGGCTAGACAGATGGCTCTACAGCTTGTGCTGCTCTCTCGAGGATTGGTAGAGCGCCGTAGGTGTCCTACGCTAGTCAATTAATAGTGTAGGTATGGATGTCGAATTAATTTTTAAATAAACATAGTTGTTAATTGGAGGTGTTCAGAAAATAGTATAGTTTAAATAATACTCTCTGGGATTATAAAATATTTTTATCCACTGATAAATTAAATGAGGGCTAAAGGTATCCACATTTTAGCTTTATGGATGTATTTCACATACATATTCTACACTTATAGGAACCACTTCCACAGCTAAATATGGAGTATCGAGTGTACATAATAGATAATGTAGCTCTAATAAGAAACTCGACTTTAGATAACTGACCAGCAGATTATTCGCCTTATCACAATTCTCAATAACCCTCCTTCCCATATTTCTTCAAAAATAAAAGATAAACTTTTCACATTAGTCACCACTGCAAACAACAGACGTGGATAAAATTGGATAACTATCCATCAAACAATAACCCTCCCACAAAATAGAATATAACATTTACTTATTAGCCAGCACTGAAAAAACAGACGTGAATGAAATTGGATAACTATCCATCAAACAATACCCCTCCCACAAAATGAAATATAACATTTACTCATGAGCCAGAACGGTAAACAACAGACGTAGATCACGTAGGATACCTCTCAATCAGACTACCCCCCTTCAACTTCCCACAACTCCCCACAGGGAGGTAATCATCGCCTGACTTGTGTCCCCTGATTTCTGCCATCAGCTCGTCTGTTCTTAATTAAACTTTGCTCTTTCCCCGGCCTAAGACTTGCTTCATTTTTAATGACCTTGGCCTCGACCAGGTTTAAAGACAAAGCTAACTCCACGAACAGGAGGATCTTAGTGTCGAGATGTACTCTAGAGATTCACATTTAATACGATATGTGCTATTTTCTTTTCTGATGAAATATAATCGGATAAAGATTTCAGTAAATGGAAAAAGTTAGTCGTTGGATCATATAAAAGATAATAGAAGAACAGCGGGGTTGAAATCTAAGAAACATTTCTTATAAATATTATAAACGGATGTAAAACTAGACTAAACATGAAATATTAATTTCTATGTAGTATGATATTATTTAACTGAACAATTAATTCACAATCATAACATATGATATAAAATAAATACAATTAAAACCTTTAAAATATTTTTGTTTAATGCCTTAAATTTATTTAAAACCTAACATATCCACATAACAATGTCACCTATAGTTGCAAATAATTCATCTTGTATCAAATCAACTCAAATTAATAGCACTCTTATGTAAGATATTTCAAACTGCTTTGTTTAATTTATTTTTAAAAAAAAACATTTTTATTTCCTGTTTTAGATTTGCCCTGTATTTTTATCTGGCCACTCCATGAATGAAGTTCCCAGCATTGATTACACATCTTTTTAAAATTTAAAGACATAAAAAACGATCTTAATGGGGTAATATTTGATGGCACAAAAAGAACATGGTCCTTAAAATAGCAGTAATATCAGCGAGAGGTAACATTTGCGGTAATGATACTGCAGGTTTTCAACATTAGTTAGCGTCCCTAGGGTTTATTTCTAGATGTTTAATCAATGCAGTGAGTAAATCTGAGCCGTATATCGCATTACTACAATGTTTGATAAATCCCAAGGTTTTTGTTGCTGGATTTGTCATCGGAAATATGCTTTGAAAGTGCCGGAAAAATGCCGAGTATAGCAACAATGGTGGATTGGAGTTTAGTTTCTATTGACTTAATGAACCATACAACTAGTCTAACAACTACATCACCGGTTATACAAACGATGAAAAATTTAGCTTTAATGATAGCTTCAATGCAACGGCGTCACTAAGCCGGGTGTCAAATAAGGGTGTGACCCCCCCCCCCCCCCTTCCCAATATGTTTTTATTTTCGATTTTATCTGATACGAAACACATTATCTTAAGGAGTCTGTTCTGTTTATCTTTTTGAATGTTGTGCAATGGTTGTGGTCAGGGCTACGATAGTCTTTGAATTAAAGTTGGGCTAGATATAAGAAATTGTGTTAAATCTATATGTAGATCTCGCGTAGGCTAGATGTCAGTTTTGTTAGGTTTATCACAACACCACTGTGGTTTTGTTTGAAACTAGTCCAAACCATTTTAAAGCTATAAGTGAGGCAAAAATTCAATGTAAAAATTATACAATTATAAATTATCGATTACGGATTTTTAAAAGTCATATAAGTGTGTGTACCCAGCCCATTAGGAATACCCCAGCATCCAAATTCCATTACACTATCCACATTCCACCACACCATCTACATTCCACCACACCATCTACATTCCACCACACCATCCACATTCCACCACACCATCCACATTCCACCACACTATCCACATTCCACAACACCATCCACATTCTACCACATCATCCACATCATCTACATTCCACCACACCAACCACATTCCACCACACCATCCACATCATCCACATCTTCCACCACACCATCCAAATTCCACCACACAATCCATATTCCACCTCACCATCCACATTCCATCAAACTATCCACATACCACAACACTATCCACATTCACCTATACGACTGACGCCCATCGATTAGTACTAACTGAACCGAGTTTTTAAAAACCGATTAGCGGCGTATTAAATATGGTGGATGACGTTTGCTAGATCTAAGGACAAAGAAATACAACCAGGTCAATGGTAGAAATCCAATAGGGTTAGCTGAGGCATAGGTCGGGGGAAAGTTTAGTGGTGTATTCAGTATAGTCTCACAATTTTTAAAAAACTTAATGTATATTATACACTGGGGAGTCATTTGTGTTAAAACCAAGCTTAAGATACTGTATTAGTGTCTTGCGCAACTCTTCTTTGTGAAGATGGCGTTTGGCCGTGTATATTTGCTGACTTATATTAATGTATAAACTTTACAACTGTACAATTCATTGGGCAGATGAAGTAGAGTTCATGTTTCTTGACCTCGGCATATGCCAAGCCGCCTTTACCTTTCCACGTCATAAGTCAGATACCCATCAGAGCTGGGTGGAGCTAGTGACGTCCTACACTCACTAATCTGAACCGTGATCTGAACTGAAGACCTTCGGACTAGCAGCCTAAGCCTCTACCACTCGATCATGTCGTCCTACCTTACAACTAATACATCTGCCCAAAGGCAGATTTTAGAATCCACTAAAACTACGTCTGTGTTTAGCCACAAAAATAACAATCTTATCGAAAACGTCCTCATGAAAAATGACATAGGCAAGAGCTTACATCTACAGATCATTACATCAAGTGTCGATGTATTTGCTCCAACAACATCTGTCACGTGTGATTGTCTCGCGTGATCTGTCGTGATTGTCACGCCGACTCTGTTAATCTCGTCTGTTTGCGTGTATGGGGTAGACATAAATAAGTTCATCATAAACGTATTGCTCTATAGCTACAACACGGAAAGGGGGGGGGGGAGTGGGGGGCGGCTTTCTTGTGGTTTGATTGAGAAATGGTTTATTTATCTGTAGAGCAAGTAATGTAGACCACAGAAAGAGATACAATATGATAACTCATGTAACCGTTTTCAATGTGTCCCTTAGAGTAAATGCAATGTAATCAGCGGTGTCGCTGTATAAATTAAAACTAGAAAAAAATGACATTACAGCAGTAAGACGACACATAATAGTAATGATACCCTGGTTATGTAAAACTGCTATCACGTGAGTAGATGAACTTAAGCTGTGGCCTTGAAATAATAGTACACAGTCTTTAAATATTACAGCTATATCATTCTATCTGTATATGTTTCAAACATATTCATACTTGAGTAGATGAACTTAAGCTGTGGCCTTGAAATAATAGTACACAGTCTTTAAATATTACATCTATATCATTATATCTGTATATGTTTCAAACATATTCATACTTGAGTAGATGAACTTAATCTGTGGCTTTGAAATACGGAGTCGGAATACCGAGCCGTTTTATTAGGCTTCAATATCGAACCGGTAAACGTAGCCGGTATGCTAAGCCGGTATGATGAGCCGGAATACTAAACTATATTCTGGGCCTGAATACTAACTAACCTGGAATAATTAGTCAGGATTGGGAGAGATTATTATCTAAATGCAGAGCGTCTAGAGAACGTACAAGACACGTTATGTTGTCGGGTATCGTAGGCACCATCGTATACAGAAAACAGAGCCGTAACAGATCCGGAATATTTGTCGGAATGTTTGACCGGAATACTTTGTCGGAATGTTTGACCGGAATACTGAAAATTTTCCATTTTAAATTCGAGATGATTTAACTTCTTAACGCAGTGGGGACACGTTTGCAGCAGAGAGATGTGGACATGGACGGAATACGCCGGAAGAGAATGTCGACATAATTCAGGAAAGATTAATTTCATGAAAATATTACTAACTCTAAACGTGAATCAACAATCGAATCTATTCAGCCGATGGCACTGTGGACTGACAGGAGCTATTGTATTTTGATTGGCAGCAGTCTGCCAGGGCACCATAGCTAGCACAACAAGATTGCGAAATACGTCTGCAACATTTTTTTAAATACTTTATTATTAATTTAAAACCTAGCATAATAATAGAAATTTATTTCCGAAGTGTGTTTTGTTTCGTTAAAACTAGAGTTTAATTTCAGGCAAACCTTGACAGTCTTAAAATATTGCATCCATAACTATCTATATACGTTTCAAATATATATATATATATATATATATATATATATATATATATATATATATATATATATATATATATATATATAAGAACACTATATCTAACCTGAAATTTCGAATCCGGGGCCAAGTTTATGAAACGCCTGAGTCCACCCACCTCTGATGGGTACCTAACTCACGTTAGGGAAATTCTGACCACATTATCCCTTCATAAGCCAAGGTCAAGAATGGTATGCGCTCTACTTCATTTGCCCAATGGGTCCCTGTATGTATAGCATATTGATTTTCCCACCATTGTGTAAAATTTATATCTATAAACGTTAGTTAAGGAGCTATTGTAAGCCCGCCCTGAGACTTTAACCGGTGTGTCAGATACTGTTTCAGCAACACAACAAAGAACACATACTAAAAAGCCTTTCTGTTAACCTAGTCCAAGGTAACATCACGCACCGAACGTTTACCTACATGCACATAGATTCGTGTGACCTAATACTGAACGTACCGAACGTTTACCTACGTGCACATAGATTCGTGTGACCTAATACTGAACGCACCAAACGTTTACCTAAGTGCACATAGATTCATGTGACCTAATACTGAAACAAGAACTGACCTTAATCGGAGACCTGACGGATCAATATCCATCAAAACTCAAACAATAACCCGCTGTGCAACATATCGTGTGTTGCAATAGTTTCATACACATGGACACGCTAGCTGGAGGATGATCTTATTGATGATGGAAACTATTTTACCAAAACATTTCGCAGTCCGTCACTCATCTCTAGATATTCCCAAGAGATGGGTTTCTTTTCAAGGGACATTTGAAATGTATATCTGCGTGTGATAGGCACGCTTCCGGTTTAAATCGATCTTTTGTATTGATTGACAGCAGTCTGTCTGAAGCAAATCTCCAAGCCTGATTGACAGGGGTCAGATGAAATGCAAATTTTAGGAGTGTCCAAAAAACAAAAAAGAAAATTCTTGATACGACCGACAATAGCTGTGGAAGAATTGCCTTTTAATGAATTTTTTGTGTCTGTTCTTTCTTTAAACGCCCCCCCCCCCCCGTCCCCCACATCCTAAATACTTGTCGTGATCAAATGTCGATGACTGTCTTAGTGTCTATCTCTTACGTAACTGATTGAACGTTCGTCTCGATTATCGATCAATTGATTCCATGGGAAGTCGATTCATCATTAAAAGATGCAGTGTATATACGTGTCTGTTTCACATTACTAATTCAAATGGTTCGAAAAAAATATCACATTGTAGAGTAAACAGATTACAGGTAAATACAAACGTATTGAACATAAGGATTAGTATCATCAAATTGATAGTCTATTTTCTATTTGAGTAAAATATATTTATAGAAAACAGTAAAGAAGCCAGGTCGTTAAAAGTATACAAACACAAAAATGGCAACACAACTAGTGCTTGTACTTTTTCGGAGAAAAGCTGCTTTGTCCATGTAAAAACTCTCATGCTTAGTACACGGTGCAGTAGGTTACGAATATATGTTTACATATGCTGTCGACTAGCATATCTATCAACACCAGTTCAGTGCAATTTACGTATGAGATTTTGTTTTTCTAAATTTGTAATGCTAAGAAACGTCTATTAAATAAAATAAATGTGTTATATATAACAACAATACATTTCGAAAATGTTACTATCGGCTAAAAAACTACTGTCACGAACTGACATTTGCTGAAGATAATAATTATTGGTGCTCTTGGTGCTCTTGAAGCACAACGGGAAATCTTATTAAAGAGACACAGCTTATAGACAGGCTGTATTTTACATAGTGGTCCCCCTTCAACTTTGCCAGGAAAGTTTTTAACAAAAACTGACATATACTATTATGTTGATCCCACAAGCCCGTTACCGCAAGTATAAAATATATGGTACTGGCCCGTGACAAATATTACCCGCCCGTTACTGCTAGTATTCTGTAAAAATGAAAAGATGAAGATTGTAAAAAGGAAGTTGGGATAAAAAAAAGAACGCGTATTTCGGAAATGAACTAAACTGTTAACTTAGCCTGGCGGGATTGTTTAGATAGCTCTCGTCAATACAAGAGAAGGTGCATGATTATTATCGTATTCTACGCCGAATTTCTCTCCCTTTGAACTTCTCAACGCAGCGGGGATTACTTAAACATCAGACAAGGGCGATATAGATTTCTTCTGCAAGTGATGCAAAGGGTATGCGAGTTGTCTCCCCTTGAGCATACACTGAGGTGGTGTAGTTTTTCTCTCCCTTTTGTTATATTTAAAGACGTTATGCATGGATTATTTCTCTTGTCTTGCCTACACAGTGTGTCAATAATATTCTTAAAAATCATTGTAAAATAGAAAGAAATAAAATAATTTAATTGAGAATAAACTTAATTTTCTTAACAATATTTTGTTCACCGAAATACTTCAATACATTTGATATTTTAATACTTTCGTGAATGCACTTGAAGATATGAAAGACTGAAAGTAAAATTAGGAAAATAATTATATCATGGTGAAGGGGACAGTGAAAATATGTACTAATTATTGGTCTAAATGATTTTTTTTACCTAAACGCGAAAGTATAAAATCATATTCAGGTTAATATTGAAACAAGTTAATTTTAAAATAAGACAAACCTCATTTTTATTTGTAAATGATTATTAGACGAAAATAAGCATTCAATGTTGGCCTACTTTTAACCGTTCCGAGAAACAAATTGATAATGTGCAAAACGGTTTGGACAAGCGAACTTTTTTTTTTACACTCTGTATGTAGACAAAAAAAAATCAAACCCATGCGTTAACTTTACTCAATCTATTATGTTATATGTCATATATCACTAGTGACATGTCATGTGCTTTCTATAAACATGGATATAACGTGCATCTATTATGTCATATGTCATCTTTCAAATAGTGGCATATCGTGCATCTATTATGTCATGTCATCCTCACTAGTTACATATCATGCATCTATTATATCATATGTCATCTCTCAAATAGTGAAATATCGTGCATCTATAATGCTATTTGTCATCCCTCACTAGTGACCTAACGTACATCTATAATGTCATATGTCATCCCTAAGTAGTGTCACAATATGCATGTTATATGACCTATGTCCCCTCTCACTAGCGACATAACGCTGCTATGTTCATCAGCTTGACTCACAACAAGTCAACTCAGTGTGTGAAGTTTACCGTGAGCTGTGCCTTGTAGAGATGAAACAATGGAAGCGTCGATGTGCATGACTGCAGATATGATAATGGGGGCTCACGGAGAAGTATGCGTGGGCGGTACATCAATAGGTGACTCACACATACGTTACCAAGATAGAGGCCTACAAGAAAACGTAAATAGAAATAGAAAAATGTATGTAGCTACATATAGGACGTTGTTTATAACGTAATCATTGTTATTTTTTGGAAAGTAATTGTTTCCAATAACTCAACGTTCTGAAAAGACTTTTTATAGGATTAAACATAAAACACATGATAATTAAAGTTATCACTTTGATATATTATGAATGTTATATTTCACGTTTTAATACCATTGAACAACAACGTAATAAAACGCCACAATGCAAATGATGTACTATTTATTTTGACATGAGCAAGCGTCAAACACACATATGCTCATGTTTACGTACACTATTTATGTTAAGTTGAGTGGTAGATTTATACCCTCGTATGTGTGTACTGTTACAGGTTATAATTGAAGTATCCTGGGTGTCATAACTTGAACATATGAAGGTGTCATCTTTACAAGCTCCTGGCGAACTTTTGACGAGGTTTTATCGCGAGGTCTGACAGGCACGTGATGGAATTTTGGATAGGAACTTGTGTACGGTGACGTTAACAGTCCGGTGACGTATGCCACGGGATATGATAGACACGTAAATCTATAGCGATATAGACACGTAAATCTACGATAGACACGTAAATCTGTGACAAGTTAGAAACGTAACGAGATGAACACGTAAATTTGTGATAGACACGTAAATCTGTAGCATGATAGACACGTAAATATTTGATAGACACGTAAATCTGTAGCAAAACAAACACGTAAATATGTAGCATGATAGACATTTACATCTATGATATACACGTAAATCTATGATAGACACGTAAATCTATGATAGACACGTTAATCTATGATATACACGTGAATCTATGATAGACACGTAAATCTATGATAGACACGATAATTTGTTGCATGCAGTTGGCAAAGAAATAACGTGTAAATATAGTAAGTAAAGGAATTCTCTAATCTAAATACTGTAGGCTTCTGAATAGCATACCTATAAAAACCATTGTAAAGGCGATATATTTTCGTTACAAAAAAAAATCCCAGCACACACTGACGTATGTAGCATAACTTCTTGTGAAACAAACGTTGAAAGGTCGGCGTGCTCAGGAAGGAGAGCATATGATTGCTGACTCCAAACGTCCCGAGTTCGCACACTGACCACACCAGTCTCGTAAGCTGGGAACAGCAACCCATATTTGAGCGAAAACTCCAAACCTAACACCTGTTGCCTTGTAGTTTGGTTGGACAAAGACTAAGGAAGCAAATCAAGAAAGAAAAGCAGACTGATGTTAGAGTTATCAGGCATAATGAAGGATAACATGTTGCGGCGTTATACGTAATTGTGTAGGAGAAAATCCCTAACAATATAACAATTAACAACCAAGAAGAAGAAGAATATATCATGACGCATGGGTAACTGTGTGTATAGCCAAGCTGGTGTACCTTGAAAATGCACTCAACCATGACATAACCGCATCGGGCTGTAATATTTAAGGGGAACACTTTTTCCACCTGAATGCACGTGTAGCGCACGTGCTGAAACACAACCCGCGACACGGTGAGTGCAACCAAGTTCTGACGTGAGCAGCTGTGTCCTAGTAAACTGACGTACACGTCAACGTCACGTCATAATCATTCAATACTTTAATTACATTTACATCAGAATTACACTATATTACACTAGGCCAGTGGCGTGGCGAGGTCGGGTGTCACCCGGTGCGGTACTTAATGGTGTCACCCCCCAGAGGCGTAGCGACCCTTCCCGGGCCCGGGGACAAACTTTCAATTTTTGATTTGCACTCCCCCCCCCCTCAAACTTTCGATTTGCAGCCCCCCCCCCCCCCCAACTTTGTCCGGATTTGTCAAATTACTCGAATTAATCACTTAATTAAGTGGAATTATCATTTTTCTCTATATATTTTGCTATTTTTTTGCCTTGGTGTCACCCCCCTAAATGGTGTCACCCGGTACGGTCAGCACCCGCCGCACTCCCTTCGCTACGCCACTGCACTAGGAGATATTAAAATAAGTTGAATATTAAGGAATAAATAGGTTAATGCTAGGAATGGGAATGATATAATAATATTACAATATTACGAAGCTTATATCTCACAATGTTTTGATAAAGTTTGCAATGAACGTAAATCGTTTTTTTTTTCGATCCCACAACCGTCATTTCAATCAGTGTTCGAAATCATCCAATGAAAACACGCCTTACTGAGCACGTGATGGCGCGGAGAAATCACTTCCGTCTCCGTGACCGTTAGTGTTGCATAATGAAGATAATAATGTAAGGCCGAGCAGAGCATTAACAATCCGCTCAGTGAGAGAATCATGTCACATTTTTTTCCCCTGTGTAATTGACGATGTAACTCACGCAAAGGGCTAGTCTAGGATTTAAGGGTGCGTGGGTTAGGTTTTTGAACTTGACCGGGCAGATGCAGTAAAGTTTATGTATTTCTAGGAAAGTATTTTCGAACCACAGAGATTCAGTAGAATTCGCCGGTTTCTTTGAACTTTTTTTAAAACGAGACTGATATAGCTCTATTTCCTCGAAGAACTTGACCTTTAAAATTGTGTATTAACATTTATCTCATTCAACTCAGGTACTCTTAAAATACTTAACATCACCGTACTCAATAGATCCCTGGGATCGAACTCGACAATGACAGGCTATCAAGCGTACGCTCTAACACTCTACCGTAAAAATATAGAGCTCAAATTATATATTTCTTAACCCCGCTTGTTAAATATTTGAAGTTATAGAATATTATAATTGGCACAGGCTTATTAAAGGGATCAAATAACACGCCTCTCTTTAATTAAAGGGGATTCTGTTATTAAATATCAATCCGGAACCCAAGTACATAGGAACTAAATCGATCAAAACTCGTGCACTATGATCAGATCGTGATACATACGTTCTCAAATACATTTTAACATTAACATTCGAGACAAAAAGTGATGACACACAGAAAAGGAGAGAAGGGGGGGGGGGGGGAGTAAGAAAGGAGAAGGAAAAAGACAAAGTAATGGACGGGAAAGAGAGAGACAGAGAGAGAGAGAGAGAAAGATACCAGAGAGGAAAAGAATAAAGAGGGGCGAAGTGAGAGGGGACAGAAAGATAGAGGAACTAAATTATATAGAGGAAAGATAGAGAGAGAGAGAGAGAGAGAAAGTGAAAGAGTTCAAAATAGTGAAGTGAAAAGCAACCATTTTAGCAACCGAAAAAAATCTAAAATCGATAAGATTTACATTTTTGGAATGTGACACGTTAATGATTTGTGTGTGAGTTTAAAGAGTGGGTGGTTACATGTATTATGTAAATCAAAATGACAAAATAGGAAGGGGCGGGGAATGGCCAGATAACTGTCTTTTTGCCCAGGTTTTATTGCCAGGGAGGCTGTCGTGTTGATGTGTCGTATCATTTGTCACCGCCCTTCTGATGTCTCATAGCCTTGAACGGGGGGGGGGGGGGGGAGTGGAAAGAGTGATGGCCGTTGTCAATGTGTCTCAGAGAGCACAGACATAAATTAGAAGGTTGGACTGTCTAATACAAGTTTGATTGTCCTCTATCTAGTTTTATATTGTAAATGCTGGCGGTCGTACTCTCTCATATTTTATCGTTTTTTGTCTTGTTCTAACTTAAAGTTGTAAAAGCTAAATAGTTCATGTCCCATGCTGAAAACATTTACACAATTAGGCCAAGTTCATGTAATGCAACCTTGCAACGCTAAGAATATTCGAGGATATAAGTGAAACAACACTACAGTTCCACCACCAAAACCACAATATAAAGCTGTGTTTCATCCACCACAATATGCCACTCCATCCACTAAACCACAACATCAACATCCCACTCCATCCACCAAACCACAACATCAACATCCCACTCCATTGACCAAACCACAACATCAACATCAGCATCCCACTCTATCCATCAAACCACAACATCAACATTCCACTCCATCCACCAAACCACAACATCAACATCAGCATCCCACTCCATCCACCAAACCACAACATCAACATCCCACTCCATCCACCAAACCACAACATCAACATCAGCATCCCACTCCATCCACCAAACCACAACATCAACATCCCACTCCATCCACCAAACCACAACATCAACATCCCACTCCATCCACCAAACCACAACATCAACATCCCACTCCATCCACCAAACCACAACATCAACATCAGCATCCCACTCCATCCACCAAACCACAACATCAACATCAGCATCCCACTCCATCCACCAAACCACAACATCAGCATCCCACTCCATCCACCAAACCACAACATCAACATCCAACTCCATCCACCAAACCACAACATCAACATCAGCATCCCACTCCATCCACCAAACCACAACATCAACATCCCACTCCATCCACCAAACCACAACATCAACATCCCACTCCATCCACCAAACCACAACATCAACATCCCACTCCATCCACCAAACCACAACATCAACATCCCACTCCATCCACCAAACCACAACATCAACATCAGCATCCCACTCCATCCACCAAACCACAACATCAACATCCAACTCCATCCACCAAACCACAACATCAACATCCCACTCCATCCACCAAACCACAACATCAACATCCAACTCCATCCACCAAACCACATCATCAACATCCCACTCCATCCACCCAACCACAACATCCTACTCCATTCATCAAACCACATCTTATGGCTGTATTTCATCCACCACAATATACCACTCCATCCACCACACTATACCACTCCATCCACCACAATGTGCCACTCCATCCACCAAATCACACAACACCGCGATGACAGGTCCCAAGCCAATGTTTGCTACTGTGATCAGACAATCTATTCACACCCGACTGCTTGTGAGTTTAATGTCAGACTGACAGACCCCCGGCGCCACAGAGCTACACACACCGTAGCCACGGTCTGTGTATCGATAGACAGACAAAAATCAAACATCATCTCCCCAGACGCGGGCTGAAATAATTATGATTTACGACTACGGCTTGGCTTTATGACGCTTCCTCTGTAATTGGGGGCGGAAGTGCTGAGATATATGCGTTGAACTTCTTGTCATCAAGACTTACCGGATGGTGTGTGGGTTACGTTGTTGTTTTTGTTGTGTGTTGGCTATAACTCCGAGTGTGTTGTTGTGGTATGGTGTGTTGACTAGAATTTCGTGTATATTTTTATGTTACGGTGTGTTGTCTAGAATTGAGTTATATTATTGCAAGATTTTCGTGTTTATTATTGTTTTATGGTGTGCTACCTAGCACTCCGTGGACTTTGTTGCGCGTGTACCCACAGAGGACACGAAAACTCTGTTGCTTTGACCTCGGCATATGAAGTATTTGTGTGAACAAGGTACATCTACTTTCGAGTCAACGGCCCATATGACGCGTTACATCTGGACACGTAATACTTTATTGTTTTTGAGGAAATCCCGTCCTAAATTACAATTAGTAACCTAGAAGATAATCAAAATCTCAAAAATAACTTCTCCTAACGACTACAAAATGAGGCTCTACAATGTAAACAGAAATCAGCCTTTGGGTGGATTACACTGATTCAATTGTTATAGGGCTGTCACAACTCCACGCAACTTTATCTCCACCCCCTCACTACACTCTCCCACATTACCCCCCTCACACTACACTCACACTACACTCCCACACAGACCACTATAACCACGTCTACAAATCTAGTTTATATTTTGTATCGTCTAAAGTCTAAAACAACAAGCGTAACATAATCGAATCAAAGCTTCAGAACGCAGATTTCTCTTTAAATTCCGAAATAAACAGCGATCCCAATAACAGAAAACGTATTATGATTCGTGTTTGGGAAATTAACTCTACAACATGATATTTCTTTTTTATGTGTCAGGAAATTAGCTCAAAATCCCAACAGCAACACGGTCAATAAAATCAGCTTATTTATTTAAACCCGGTGGATAATAATTAGGGATGATAGCGACAACTCATAATAATTATTAAGGATGATAACGACAAGTCATAAAATTACAACAGCAAGTTGCGTGCAGAATTCTAATATATATATATATATATATATATATATATATATATATATATATATATATATATATATATATATATATATATAACGTATGTATAATAACATATGGGCATTGTTGTGTTTTTTTTATTACACCAAACCGATAATCTAAAACATAAAACGCAGTAACGTTCCTTTAGTTTATGAATACTTTTACCATTCAAGACCATTCCGAAACCTCCTATGGCAGGTATTCACTGATAGTTTAGTGTGTAGGCCCCTACAAGACTGACGTTATATCTAGACAAGAATTTAACAGGTAGAACGTATCAACTATGAGGATGTTGCATGTATGGTTAAACTACCCGTACACTTATGAAATAACACGGAGACAAGGCTAGGATTATTGTAAACGGTATAACACGACGGACAAGACATGCGTAACTAGACATTGCGGATCTAACCGGACCAGTAAATAAAAGTTAAAGAAGTACATGAAAGCCGGACAAGGTATCTGTAGCTAAACATGGCTGGACACGGTAGAGGTAGCTAAACACGGCCGGACACGGTAGATGTAGCTAAACACGGCCAGGCACGGTAGATGTAGCTAAACACGGCCGGACAGGGTAAAGGTAGCTAAACACGGCCGGACAGAGGTAGCTAAACACGGCCGGACACGGTAGATGTAGCTAAACACGGCCGGACAGAGGTAGAGGTAGCTAAACACGGCCAGGCACGGTAGATGTAGCTAAACACGGCCGGACACGGTAGAGTTAGCTAAACACGGCCGGACAGAGGTAGCTAAACACGGCCGGGCACGGTAGATGTAGCTAAACACGGCCGGACACGGTAAAGGTAGCTAAACACGGCCGGACAGAGGTAGAGGTAGCTAAACACGGCCGGACACGGTAGATGTAGCTAAACACGGCCGGACAGAGGTAGATGTAGCTAAACACGGCCGGACACGGTAGAGGTAGCTAAACACGGCCGGACACGGTATATGTAGCTAAACACGGCCGGACACGGTATATGTAGCTAAACACATCCGGACAGAGGTAGCTAAACACGGCCGGACACGGTAGAGGTAGCTAAACACGGCCGGACACGGTAGAGGTAGCTAAATACGGCCGGACACGGTAGATGTAGCTAAACACGGCCGGACAGAGGTAGAGTTAGCTAAACACAGCCGGACACGGTAGAGTTAGCTAAACACGGCCGGACACGGTAGATGTAGCTAAACACGGCCGGACACGGTAGAGTTAGCTAAACACGGCCGGACACGGTAGAGGTAGCTAAACACGGCCGGACACGGTAAAGGTAGCTAAACACGGCCGGACAGAGGTAGAGGTAGCTAAACACGGCCGGACAGAGTTAGCTAAACACGGCCGGACACGGTAGAGGTAGCTAAACACGGCCGGACACGGTAAAGGTAGCTAAACACGGCCGGACAGAGGTAGAGGTAGCTAAACACGGCCGGACAGAGGTAGCTAAACACGGCCGGACACGGTAGAGGTAGCTAAACACGGCCGGACAGAGGTAGCTAAACACGGCCGGACACGGTAGAGGTAGCTAAACACGGCCGGACAGAGGTAGAGGTAGCTAAACACGGCCAGGCACGGTAGATGTAGCTAAACACGGCCGGACACGGTAGAGTTAGCTAAACACGGCCGGACAGAGGTAGCTAAACACGGCCGGGCACGGTAGATGTAGCTAAACACGGCCGGACACGGTAAAGGTAGCTAAACACGGCCGGACAGAGGTAGAGGTAGCTAAACACGGCCGGACACGGTAGATGTAGCTAAACACGGCCGGACAGAGGTAGATGTAGCTAAACACGGCCGGACACGGTAGAGGTAGCTAAACACGGCCGGACACGGTATATGTAGCTAAACACGGCCGGACACGGTATATGTAGCTAAACACATCCGGACAGAGGTAGCTAAACACGGCCGGACACGGTAGAGGTAGCTAAACACGGCCGGACACGGTAGAGGTAGCTAAATACGGCCGGACACGGTAGATGTAGCTAAACACGGCCGGACAGAGGTAGAGTTAGCTAAACACAGCCGGACACGGTAGAGTTAGCTAAACACGGCCGGACACGGTAGATGTAGCTAAACACGGCCGGACACGGTAGAGTTAGCTAAACACGGCCGGACACGGTAGAGGTAGCTAAACACGGCCGGACACGGTAAAGGTAGCTAAACACGGCCGGACAGAGGTAGAGGTAGCTAAACACGGCCGGACAGAGTTAGCTAAACACGGCCGGACACGGTAGAGGTAGCTAAACACGGCCGGACACGGTAAAGGTAGCTAAACACGGCCGGACAGAGGTAGAGGTAGCTAAACACGGCCGGACAGAGGTAGCTAAACACGGCCGGACACGGTAGAGGTAGCTAAACACGGCCGGACAGAGGTAGCTAAACACGGCCGGACACGGTAGAGGTAGCTAAACACGGCCGGACAGAGGTAGAGGTAGCTAAACACGGCCAGGCACGGTAGATGTAGCTAAACACGGCCGGACACGGTAGAGTTAGCTAAACACGGCCGGACAGAGGTAGCTAAACACGGCCGGGCACGGTAGATGTAGCTAAACACGGCCGGACACGGTAAAGGTAGCTAAACACGGCCGGACAGAGGTAGAGGTAGCTAAACACGGCCGGACACGGTAGATGTAGCTAAACACGGCCGGACAGAGGTAGATGTAGCTAAACACGGCCGGACACGGTAGAGGTAGCTAAACACGGCCGGACACGGTATATGTAGCTAAACACGGCCGGACACGGTATATGTAGCTAAACACATCCGGACAGAGGTAGCTAAACACGGCCGGACACGGTAGAGGTAGCTAAACACGGCCGGACACGGTAGAGGTAGCTAAATACGGCCGGACACGGTAGATGTAGCTAAACACGGCCGGACAGAGGTAGAGTTAGCTAAACACAGCCGGACACGGTAGAGTTAGCTAAACACGGCCGGACACGGTAGATGTAGCTAAACACGGCCGGACACGGTAGAGTTAGCTAAACACGGCCGGACACGGTAGAGGTAGCTAAACACGGCCGGACACGGTAAAGGTAGCTAAACACGGCCGGACAGAGGTAGAGGTAGCTAAACACGGCCGGACAGAGTTAGCTAAACACGGCCGGACACGGTAGAGGTAGCTAAACACGGCCGGACACGGTAAAGGTAGCTAAACACGGCCGGACAGAGGTAGAGGTAGCTAAACACGGCCGGACAGAGGTAGCTAAACACGGCCGGACACGGTAGAGGTAGCTAAACACGGCCGGACAGAGGTAGCTAAACACGGCCGGACACGGTAGAGGTAGCTAAACACGGCCGGACAGAGGTAGATGTAGCTAAATACGACTGGACACGGTAGAGGTAGCTAAAGACGGCCGGACACGGTAGAGGTAGCTAAACACGGCCGGACAGAGGTAGCTAAACACGACCGGACACGGTAGAGGTAGCTAAACACGGCCGGACAGAGGTAGCTAAACACGGCCGGACAGAGGTAGCTAAACACGGCCGGACACGGTTAGGAAATGTAATGACGGTAGAAGAAAGACTTTGACGGCTTACCTTAAAAGAAAAGACAGCTGTAGTTGTAGACTTACAACACAGCGGACACGGCAGACATAACTAGAGAAGGTTACAACAGTTGTAGACAGTGCTAAACAACCAAGCAGGTGAATTAGCAAAATAACATGAACACTCTAAATGTAGCTGTAAATACACTGTCAAAATAGCTGAATTATCCAGTCATGCGAAGTATAGATCTTGACATTTTTCGTCCAACATGCAAAAGTAGCGTCTGTCTACAGAGTGGATAGACATTGTGTGGAAACACTGGCACCACTGACATGAAACTACTGCGTGTAGAGACGGGCCGGCTAAAGTAACAGATCGAACTGTCTAGCCCAAACTTTTATCAGACATTCACAGCGCTA
Organism: Physella acuta; assembly: GCF_028476545.2. Lineage (NCBI taxonomy): Eukaryota > Metazoa > Mollusca > Gastropoda > Physidae > Physella > Physella acuta. Next base: position 766,866 of record NW_026731810.1, read on the forward strand.
CTTTACACTAAGATAAGCTGTCCACAGTCCACTCTATCACTCAGCAAGTTCCGGTTTTTTAAAGGAGAAAATATTTCAGACCGTTGAGAATTTCCATTCTACATAAACTACGAAGCGAAACAAATTGTTACGTTAGTTTAAAAAAAAAAAGGTATAGGCTTACATTGATTATGAATTTTTTATATTAAAAAAATCGAATGTAGAGCAAATTATGTAGTGCTTATGTTAACTACGGACTGTGTTAAGGTTAGTAGGCTGCCGGGAAAAACGATGTAATTACACAGCCACTCGTAACCGCTGAGCTTTTTAAATGAACTCGCGTTACGCGCAGCTAAGCTGTATTTTCGTAATTAGCTACCTAATTACACGAGTGCGCAAAATATGTAATATAAAATTATTGTGTCCGCTATTGAGTAAAACCTTTAAACGCTTTCTAAACTTTGCGATTACTAATTTAACCGATGAATTTTAAAGTATATATATATATATATATATATATATATATATATATATATATATATATATATATATATATATATATATATATATATATATATATATATATGTATGTATATATATACTTAGTAATGTTTGTGTTTTCGTCTTTTTAAAAAAAGTCCATGGACTCCATTTACTTATCTCGACTGTATTCAATTGCTTAACCCTATGAAAAAAAAAGTTATTTAAAAAGATCGACAATATCCCCCAAAGAGATCTAAATTGAACCAATATTTTTGGTAAAGCCTATAGTAATTTTACGGGAGATGGAAAACCTTTCCCTGGGGACAAGGATAGTGTTACCAATTAATGCGCGCGGTGCAATTTATATCTAAAAATAGAACCATCTACACCGCGTAACTGCAGTGCGCATATCAGTTAGATGCGCGCGAATAAAACAAAACACAAAACAACAACCCTAAGCATAGCTTTACAATAAAAATTGATATTCCTAACGTTTACAAAATCTAAAATTCAAAACTGCTTAAAGGGCGCGTGGGACAGAAATAAAATAAGAGCGGAATAAATACATAAATGCTTACCGTCTAGAATTCAGCGTTTAAAGTTTATCAACAGAAAACATACGTCGTACAACAGTTTACTTTGAGGTGATAGGTAAAAAAAAAATATCCGCCTGCTCTCGCGTCTAAACGATCACACTGACGTGAGCCACCACTCACTCATTCATGGGATTCGCGATCCAGCTCTGATGCACGTCGCAAAACTCACGGGGACGCGAATAGGGCCATGAGCGGCGCTGCGCCACCAGAGCACTGTAGCGGGCCTGTCCGCGCCCCCTCGCCGTCCCCACCCGCAGGCCTGACCCAAGTGGTGGCTGCATGCTTCAGTGCAGCCTTGACATCAAAGGGAACATGAGGGTGATATGGGGGGGGGGGGAATATACTACACAACATAGATATATTAATTTCAAATTATACATTTTTAAGCTGTGTATTAGGTAAAAACGAACTTGAACTGAAACATAATAGAAAGTCGAATAAGGGAAAGAAAGCCAACGTTGTAAAAAAAAAAAAACTTAGTTGTCGATAATGTTTTAACAAAAGAAGAATCCTTAATATATGTGATAGATAAACATTTAACTTAACTGAAACGAAATAAAAATTCGAATAAGGGGAAGACAACCAACGTTGTGAAAATCTTAGAGATCAAAACTTTTTTCCCTACTCACATGTTTCGCAGTATTTATAAGAGTGATAGGATAGAAAAAAATTCTTATCTTGTACAATGTTAGACTCTAGTAGTATATTTTGTGTCATTGGTCCTAGAGAATTCCCAGATGTGATGTAAACCAATGACGATCTAGGTCGGGTCTCAAGTTACGTACACTTGAGCTTGATTCTAAGGACCTCTGCATTTCTTGTGTCTTCCTACAAGATGATGGCGCTGGTTTTAGTGAACTCTACGGCTGGGTGTTAAAATAAATGTAAAAACTTGTTTCTTTTTTCTTTAAAGTGGGAAAAAGCCATCTCAACCTTTAAAGCATATTTATTATGTATATGTTTCCTTACATTTTTTTTTAAAAAAGAGGTGGGGTTTAGGATTAGAGAATCACAATAGACAACTTACTTGTTTTACTGTTCAATTAGTCAGCTAATGAAAAAGATCAATACACATTGACGATTGAAGAAGATTTATACGTAAAAGTGATAACATTACGAATGTCTAAATTCATGAATTTGTTGTTTATTTTCATTACTGCAAAAAATAATCAAGCTTTAATATTAAATGTAGTCAATTTCAATGGGAGACAAATGCTTGGATCAGAAAAACTAGTCTGTTTCAACATTCGAACAAATACTTTGATTAATATAACTGCGAGATATTATTTTAAACTTGCTTGTTACAACACAAAATAAATCTGTGGATCAGTATGGCTACTAGCATGTCCTATTATACCAACAAAATATTGATTCACAATACGCCAACAAGCATTCTGTCCCAAATGACGAACGAATATATTAGCTAGCGTCTCCCAACACACGAACAAAAATAACTAACTTGTCCCAGCAAACGAACGAAAGTAACAACTGACATGTCCCAACACACGAACAAAAGTAACAACTGGCCTGTCCAAACACACGAACGAAACTAACAACTAACTTGTCCCAGCAAACGAACGAAAGTAACAACTGACATGTCCCAACACACGAACGAATATAACAACCGACCTGTCCCAACACATGAAAAAAAATAACTAACTTGTCCCAGCAAACGAACGAAAGTAACAACTCACATGTCCCTACACACGAGATAAAGTTGAAACTGACCTATCCCAACACACGAAGGGAAATAACTCGCCTGCTCCATCCCGCTCTGGAACATGTTGTACAACCAGCCCACACGGCCAGAAATCAACAAACCAACTGAACCGTGACCGCCAATATCGATCTCACGGCCGGACAAGGTCGCAACAAATGAATGAGCAGGCTCACCGGTTTACAAATTCTACTCACACACGTGTAACAGGTTCGGTAATATTTAAATCTCTGCTCAGTAAGTGCACGTGATTTTAATGTTGCTGTAAATATTGAAAACTACTTAAATCAAATTTAATTTTGTTTTAATAGCCACACTATTGATCTCACCGTATCCCCTTACCAGTTTACATTTCTGTACTTTTTCCCCTTATTTTACAACAGATTGTTGGATTAAACATGTTTAAATTTTATGTTCCTAGAAATTTATATCACAAAATATTTCTCAAAAATTATAAACATAAAAGAATTATAAAACAGACATACTTATCAGCATATGAGAAAATTGTAGTTTAATGAATATTGTAATTTAACGAATATTTCAATTTAACGAATACTGTAACTTAACGAATATTGTAATTTAACGAATATTGTAATTTAACGAATATTGTAATTTAACGAACATTGTAACTTAACGAATATTTTAACTTAACGAACATTGTAATTTAACGAACATTGTAATTTAACGAATATTGTAACTTAACGAATATTGTTATTTCAACGAATCAGATGTCTATTCTGTAAATGATGAAACCAATGAGCGTCATGACAACAAGTCTTTTGTCTCCTCCGACCTAAAACTTGTTTAATGAAGTGATTGTGTGTCAGGAACATAGTACAACAACGTCAATGTTTGTTGCATTCATCACGTGATTAAATATAATTAAAGCTCCGAAAAAAAATGAAAAGTTCAACCAACCAAGAGTGATTACACTTTAAATGAAACCTTACAACTGACAAGAACTAATTTGATTGCGAGGTTTGTCAAATCTGAACCGTAAGAGGACGCTTTTTTTTAAATTTTCAACATCGTTATTTTTGTTTTTCTTTACAGCGGACTGCCTCTTGTTAATCACCATCCTTATAACAGTATGATAGCTTGTTTTTCTTCTAAAAGAAACTGCCTCCAAATACTTATCTGTCTTCTCAACGAACTGCCTCCCTATTTTTCTTCCACAACAACTACCATCTAAATTTTCTCGGTCCTCACAACGAACTGCCTCCCAAATTTCTCCAACAACGAACTGCCTCCTGATTTTTCTTCCACAACAACTGCCTTCCAATTTTTATCCATACTACAACGAACTGCCTCCCATTAGTTTCTTTCACAACGAACTACCTTCCAATTTTTCTCCATTCTTACAATAGACTGCCACCCTATCCCTCCCCCCCCCCTCCTACAACGAACTGCCTTCCAATTTTTCTCCATTCTTACAATAGACGGCCACCCTCCCCCCCTACAACGAACTGCCTTCCAATTTTTCTCCATTCTTACAATAGACTGCCACCCTATCCGCCCCCCCCCCCCTACAAAAAAGTACTTTCCAATTTTCTCCACTCTCACAATAGACTGCTGTGACCTACTTAGGTCTTGTATTTTTTTGTTTGACTTTTATTACTCAACCATGAGTGACCTGTGGTGCAATCACCGGTATTTTTCCATAGTTTCAAGAAAGACATATACCCAGTACTTTTCCATCACTAGAGGTGGTGCAATACTTTGATAATTTCGATTGGTTGATTCGGACATCGGAGATGTCCCAACCAATGGTCTTATGTTTTGAAGGTGACCTCCCATGTTGCCTCATGTGTTAAATAGTCTGCACACACGTTTCTGCAAGGCAGCAGCAGTCAGACCAGACATCTTTGAGAGAGAAAGCCTTGAATGTCGCCATTTTGTAGCCTATAGCTTTTAAGCAGCTTGTTCCCTTATTACTTGTGGTTTTAAGTAATATTGTGTGCTTCAAGTAGTGTCGTATATGCTGTGGTGATTTTCCTGAGTGCCATATCATGTGATAGTGTAACATAGTGTTTTTTCTTCAACTTGTAAGTTGGATTTTTGTTATTCTACTCATTCATTTTATTCTGTATAAAGCTAGAGTCTTATCTTGAATTTGTACACATATTAAAGGTTATATATGGATTAAATGTGTTGTTGGTATCAGGAGTTCCTCGAGTGTATCCCCTAGACATTATGTACGAGTCCTCGTGAACTGTTGTGCCAGCTACCTTTTATAGGGCTTTAAGCCATCTGTGTATAACCATCTAAACGAACCCGGGTACGTTCGCCAGCTCTGTGGTTGATAGAGTGGTGTTTCGTAACACCGCTACCCTATCCCCCCCCCCTTACAACGAACTACCTTCCAATTTTTCTCCATTCTTACAATAGACTGCCACCCTATCCCCCCCCCCCCTACAACGAACTACCTTCTAATTTTTCTCCATTCTCACAATAGACTGCCACCCTTTCCCACCCTCCCCCCTACAACGAACTACCGTCCTAATTTTCTCCATTCTCACAATAGACTGCCTCACTATCTCCCCCTTATAACGAACTGCCTCCTTACTTTCCCCCTACTTCCCCATTTTTCCCCCACCGTTACAATGGACTGATTCCCGATTGATTTTCCAACCGGTTTCATTTAGTTGTCAGCCCATTGAAGAAGAAAATAAATACATCAATTAACGCTCGGCCCTTCACCGTGGTCGACCCAAGGTAAACAGCACACCCGACTGTAAGGTTAACAATAACCAGATAAGAAAGGCAACTCTACATCATCGGAATGCCGATATAACCCGACATGTTTAACCCAGCTGTTTGTTTTTTCCCTTGATAAACTACACGAACATTCATAATATCAACACAGTTCAAAAGACTAATTGATATAAATCAAGTAGTATCGACCTCAATCACGCGCCACAACATAGAAATGAAAACCAGAGAGTATTGGGGGAAAAAAGATCGTATTTGTAACAGCTGGTTCGAGATTAACTCGATCGAATAACGTGGGGCTGAACGCGCCCTGTTTTATGGTCACCCTGAATACAAGCAAGGAGCTACTTCCCATTCCCTAGCGTACCCGGCGAATACTAACCTTTTAGGACTGGTGAATACATAAATAATGCAAGCAGAGTCGGCGCCGCAGTAGTTAATCAGGCTTTTAATGGCACGCACGCTCGTAGAACTGATCGTGTTGAATTAATGTTGTAATCGTTATATTTTATATGGCATTAACTTTAACGACCAGCGCTAAACCGTGGCTGTGCTAACCTTTAGGGTTCAGGTTCCGATTCAGGTCAGACGGAGATTTTCGGAGATTTTCGGAGATTAACGGGATTATGCATGGTCAAGACCGGCTGGTCATTGTACATTGAACGTGATTTGAGTTTCCTTACATCCCTGTTGCGTTAACCTTCTCCACCACAACATACCGCCCCACCCCCATTCAGTGTACTATCTACTGACACTGTCCTATCTCGTTACACTACCCCACCCCTTACACTACCCCACCCCTTACACTACCCCACCCCTTACACTACCCCACCCCTTACACTACCCCACCCCTTACACTACCCCGACCCTTACGCTGTCCCACCCCTACATTACCACATCCCTTACACTGTTCCGCCCCTTACACAGCCCCACCCCTTATACAACCCCACCCGTTACACAGCCCCACCCCTTACACAACCCCACCCCTTACACAGCCCCATCCCTTATACAACCCCACCCCTTACACAGTCCATCCCTTACACAGTCCACCCCTTAAACAGTCCACCCGTTACACAGCCCCACCCCTTACACAGCCCCACCCCTTACACAGCCCTACCCCTTACACAGTCCACCCCTTACACAGCCCCACCCCTTACACAGCCCCACCCCTTACACAACCCCACCCCTTACACAGTCCACCCCTTACACAGCCCCACCCCTTACACAGTCCACCCCTTACACAGCCCCATCCCTTATACAACCCCACCCCTTACACAGTCCATCCCTTACACAGTCCACCCCTTAAACAGTCCACCCGTTACACAGCCCCACCCCTTACACAGCCCCACCCCTTACACAGCCCTACCCCTTACACAGTCCACCCCTTACACAGCCCCACCCCTTACACAGCCCCACCCCTTACACAGCCCCACCCCTTACACAGCCCCACCCCTTACACAGCCCCACCCCTTACACAGCGCTACCCCTTACACAGCCCCACCCCTTACACAGCCCCACCCCTTACACAGCCCTATCCCTTACACTACCCCACCCCTTACACAACCCCACCCCTTACACAGCCCCACCCTTCACATAGCCCCACCCCCATCCACTATCACGCACCTAATATTGTCCCACTTGCTACACTGCCCCACCGCTTACACACAACCCCACCCCTTACACTACCCCCCCCCCCCTTATACTACCCCAAAATGTACACTCCCTCACTAACTACCATCCAGCCAGTTTAAACAACAAGCTGACGTATCTGATACACCACACCCTCCACATCCACTGAATGTATCGGTTGTTTTGTGATCAGTTGATTAACAACTTGTATGTCAACATTCAACACACAACTTTTTAACAACATACATTTAACGAAAACATTCTTTGAAAATAATTTAATACCTATCTTGAAAAGCTAAAAAAACATTATTTTGATATAATTTGAAAATTAACTAAACACTGCACCATTAATTTTCTTAATTTTACTCAAATTTTCCCAACAAATGACACCATTAGTCCTTTTGTATCCGCCATTTTCACGTTAAAAGTGCATTGTTATTTACAATAACCGTTTTCTATTTATTAGGACACAAACCAAGGGCAGGCCATCTTGGATCCCCAAAGGGAAAGAACCCATTCAAATCACACCGTGGAACGAAGGGACGACTAATACATTAGTGAACGGTACTACTGGTACTAGTTAGAATTGTTGAATATGGTTGCACTTTACAGCCAAAGATTTCACAACGTGGAGTCCTGGTCTATATGTGGTTCTTGTCTCTGTAAAAAGCTTTTAAAATCGGCGAGCTAAAACTGTGATGCATCTGTAATTGGTTGTTAAATCTATAATTAGCTTTCAATACAAAGCCTGTCATGCCATGCACATTTAATTCATTTATTCTCAATTAACTGTATTGAATATAATGTATTTATTTATGCATATATATATATATATATAAATATATATATATATATATATATATATATATATATATATATACATATATACATATATATATACATATAAATACGAGTGTATAATATAGTGTATGTTTTAATTAGCCTGCATAGGTTTATTAAAGTATCATTTTTCTCATTTTCGTACGTTAATCGCGATCTCAAATTGTGCTAATTTAATGGTAAATGATATCTAAGGCTTAAAAAAAATGAGTTCGCTTTTTTATTGAATGGCATTATCTCGAGCACTGTAACTAGAGGCAACTTAATTTTTTACCTTACATTATAGAGAACAAGTTCAAAATGTAATACAGTATCTTCCAATTCCTTAATATGATTGTCATTTCACCATGTATTTTATACCACTGAAGGTCAAATCCAGGCAGGGGCGTAGCGAGGGGGGGGGGGGGGGCGGGGGGTGCGGACCGCACCGGGTGACACCATTTAGGGGGGTGACACCAAGGCAAAAAATAGCAAAATATATAGAGAAAAACTCGAGGGGGGGGTGCAAATAGAAAGTTTGAGGGGGGGGGGGGTGCAAATCGAAAACTCGAGGGGGGGGGTGCAAATCGAAAGTTTGAGGGGGGGTGCAAATCGAAAATTTGAAAGTTTGTCCCTGGGAAGGGTCTCTATGCCTCTGGGGGGGGGGGTGACACCATTAAGTGCCGCACCGGGTGACACCCGACCTCGCTACGCCACTGAATCCAGGTACTTTATTAACCTAGATATATATGACATTTTTAAATTTTACTACAGGTCAATTTTTAATGTATTTTGATTAACTTAGAGCTATGCGCCATGGATTTTATACCACTGGAGGTCAAATCAAGGTACTTTTTTAGCCTAGATATATATGAAATTTTTAAATTTTACTACAGGTCAATTTGTAATGTATTTTGATTAACTTAGAGCTATGCGCCATGGATTTTATACCACAGGAGGTCAATGTGATATTTATTTTGATTAACTTAGAGCTATACACGATGGATTTTATTTGTTTTTTGTATCACCAAACTATGTATAATTTGTTCAACCCAGTCTGTAATTACAAACATATAGAAACATTATTTCCCTAGCCTGATACAAACATATACAAACATTATTTCTCTTGCCTGATACAAACATATACAAACATTATTTCTCTTGCCTGATACAAACATATACAAACTTTATTTCTCTTGCCTGATACAAACATATACAAACATTATTTCTCTTGCCTGATACAAACATCTACAAACATTATTTCTCTTGCCTGATACAAAGATAAAAACGTTTATTTTCAAAGGTCACTGTACCGATGTTCTCATTTAATTCTATTTACCTCAGTTACGAAAATAAAATCTCTGTAGTCCTGTGCCAAAATTGGGTGAGAACAAGACGTTAATTACCCTTCTCATAATCAGTGTAATTAACCAATTAGATACGTGCATATGTTTCGGGTTAACGAGTCTAACCCGGAATAAACTAATTGAAAGCACATCTTCACAAGTTTGCTGTCGGAGATAGAAAACATATGTGCTGTATGATGTCATATTAACCCACGTGTCTTCTAGTTTGACATAGGTCAGTCAAGGATCGAATCGACTCCGTTACAAAATTACACACACACACACACACACACATACACACATATAATCACACAAATATAGAGATAGGCAGACACACACAGACAGACAAGATTGCACAACTTGGATTTTCCGACTCACGAAGGTGTAAAACGTCGATATTTGTCAATTACAATACTCCCCCTATACTTCATTTATCACTAACTATAAAACCTATCTTGTAGTTAGACAGATACGGAGATTAAGGTGCTAATTAAAACTATACTTTTTTGCTTTTTTTACTGCTAGTTAGCGATTGTAATTTATCCGTAGGAAGGAGATCCTGTTAAAATCTCATCTAATTTAACGCGATATTTTTTTTTACCGAATCATCCATCATTTACAGCATCCAAAAAATGTAAAGGAATCCTTCCGTATTGCAGATAATTTCGTACTAATGAGGTAAAAACTCGATTTTAAAAGAATTACAATCGCATGGGGATTTAATGTGCGCGATGGTATAAAGAAAAGTTAACTGACTAAAAAATGTAATCACTGGGTCCGAGAAATTGTCTGCTATCGCTTATGTCACCGTGAATCGATTGAGTTCTATTCATGTCGTAAGTAATGGAAATAGAGGGCAATAATTCTTGTAAACAGTCTTTAGTGGGGGTAAAATACTAAGTGCACTTTAAACTGTAAAAGTACCAGTCTGTTTTAATGGAGTAAAAGTGAAGCAGTTGTGGGTGGGTGGGGTTATTGTGGGGGTTTGATAAGTGTGGGGTAGGGTACTTTCTGTTTTAATGTTCAATTATATGCATTCGTATCTCTCTCTGTGTTGTTCTAATCTAAAGTACACAATACAACATGGCAGTTAATTGGAAACATAATGTTGTTTTCTAAATTTAAATTATTTTATTTCCATGTTAACGCATGCCTACTTCCCTTTATTTTTTGCAAACTGATTTTTTAAACGAATGTTGACCTTGTGCCATTTTATCTTAAAAGTAATACGAGCATTTAACAGAAATGAAATAATATTTTTTACGGTTTTGAAATCTAACGTAAAGCAGTTAATTTATAAAGTATTTCGCTAAGAATCTAATAATATAGACTACCATTTCCTTAATTAGCCCCTCTATATCTCGCCAATGAAAGTTTAATATAAGGTTCGCTGGCCATGAAATAAAACAAAAGCTCTATATGTGTTTCTACACCCAGCTCAAGCCAGCAGTTAAATTAGTTGAATGGCCTTGTAACATGTTCGGTAGCGGACCACACAGAGGATCGTCTCAGTGCTTACAAATAATTCAGCGACTCGACCGTTTCTACTCACCACCATACGGAGACACAACACGTGATAGTCGATTCAAGATGCGTCTCATGACTGCGGGCGTAAGCGTCAGTGAGAAAGTTCGGCCACCCCTTAGAAAGTAAATTAATTTCCCATGTTGAGGCGGGGGCCAGTGGCTGTCACTACACAATGGTGGCTAATCCTACACTTCTGACCACCGACCCTACACAATGGTGGCTAATCCTAGTCACACTTCTGACTACCGCCTCTGCTGGGCTAATCCTAGTCACACTTCTGACCACCGCCCCTACACAATGGTGGCTAATCCTACACTTCTGACCACCGACCCTACACAATGGTGGCTAATCCTAGTCACACTTCTGACCACCGCCCCTACACAATGGTGGCTAATCCTAGTCACACTTCTGACCACCGCCCTTACACAATGGTGGCTAATCCTAGTCACACTTCTGACCACCGCCCCTACACAATGGTGGCTAATCCTAGTCACACTTCTGACCACCGCCCCTACACAATGGTGGCTAATCCTAGTCACACTTCTGACCACCGCCCCTACACAATGGTGGCTAATCCTAGTCACACTTCTGACCACCGCCCCTACACAATGGTGGCTAATCCTAGTCACACTTCTAACCACCGCCCCTACACAATAGTGGCTAATCCTAGTCACACTTCTGACCACCGCCCCTGCTGGGCTAATCCTAGTCACACTTCTAACCACCGCACCTACACAATGGTGGCTAATCCTAGTCACACTTCTAACCACCGCACCTACACAATGGTGGCTAATCCTAGTCACACTTCTGACCACCGCCCCTACACAATGGTGGCTAATCCTAGTCACACTTCTGACCACCGCCCCTACACAATGGTGGCTAATCCTAGTCACACTTCTGACCACCGCCCCTACACAATGGTGGCTAATCCTAGTCACACTTCTGACCACCGCCCCTACACAATGGTGGCTAATCCTAGTCACACTTCTGACCACCGCCCCTACACAATGGTGGCTAATCCTAGTCACACTTCTGACCACCGCCCCTACACAATGGTGGCTAATCCTAGTCACACTTCTGACCACCGACCCTACACAATGGTGGCTAATCCTAGTCACACTTCTGACCACCGCCCCTACACAATAGTGGCTAATCCTAGTCACACTTCTGACCACCGCCCTTACACAATGGTGGCTAATCCTAGTCACACTTCTAACCACCGCACCTACACAATGGTGGCTAATCCTAGTCACACTTCTAACCACCGCACCTACACAATGGTGGCTAATCCTAGTCACACTTCTGACCACCGCACCTACACAATGGTGGCTAATCCTAGTCACACTTCTGACCACCGCCCCTACACAATGGTGGCTAATCCTAGTCACACTTCTGACCACCGCCCCTACACAATGGTGGCTAATCCTAGTCACACTTCTGACCACCGCCCCTACACAATGGTGGCTAATCCTAGTCACACTTCTGACCACCGCCCTTACACAATGGTGGCTAATCCTAGTCACACTTCTGACCACCGCCCCTACACAATGGTGGCTAATCCTAGTCACACTTCTGACCACCGCCCCTACACAATGGTAGCTAGTCACACTTCTGACCACCTGCTGGGATACCTTGGCCATTAACGGCAAGGAGACGAGTGAAGCGGTGTAGACGACATACAATTCACGGAGAAAAAACTTCCGGCAAGTCTGTTGTTCCGTTTTGGGACATGACATAAATAGCTTCAAGCTTATTTCTTGAGTCGGGATAATTTGGAAGCGTTTTTCTTTTTTAACGTATGTTTTTTTTATTTGAACACTATGTTTTTAAGTGATTTAAAAATAGCGTGAGTATTTTGTCAAAGTACTTGCGTCGTATTTTATACATTCATTTTTTTTTCATCTATAACATAATATTTCACAACACCTTCAAGTTTTCACAAGTTTTTATTTAACTTGCTTCCTCTGTTTATCCTCAGTCTGTCGGCATAAATCGAAACGGGCGAGCAAAATTTAGAGCACTTCAAACCAAACAATTTTTTTTTGAAATTCTGCATGTGGGTCAAGACTTAAAGAAAATGCAATATGACTTTAACTTTGACTTAATTGGATACCTAATTAGTTTTATGAATTCAAAATTTCAGCTACTGGTGCTCAAATTAAACCATATTTCAAATCGAACTGCGACTAGGTTTTGCAACTTCATCACACCTACATCACATCACTTTTAGCTGAGCTACGCTACTTGTATTTACGCATTCATAACTCACACACTATATAAAGCGGATGCAATTTAGCGTTTTTTTATCCAAGAGGCTGGATGCTCATCAATTATTTGATAGTCTATTATGTCTAAAGTTCTATGGGAATATTGTCACTATTATCTAAGCACTTGAGCTGGACCGTATGCAGCTTTGTTATGTATCCCTAAAATGATTTTTATGTCAATATTATTTTGAATTATGGAAAATATGGAAAAGACAAAAAAAGGAAACAAATGGTAACGCGGTGTTGTAACGTAATATATGTAAGATATTGATAAATACAATGCAACACAAAAGATAAAGTGAATATTAATTATAAGTAACAGTTGGTAATAATAACATCACAGACTTTTGTTAAGCAATATTAGACGTCCCTATTCAAAGAACGTATTAATATACATAAGGCACACATCAATCTATAGTTACAATTTGGCTTTTTTTTTCTACAGCTGTAGCCATCAGCATGTATAATTACTTTCTACCTGAAGACTGAAGGTAAACGTAAATGATATATATATATATATATATATATATATATATATATATATATATATATATATATATATATATATATATATATATATATATATATGTTTGTATATACCCCATGTTTGTGTGTGTAAAAACGCTATGCTGCCAGATAAACTACTGGCCACTGTAATAAATAACCAACTGTAATAAGGATAGGAGAGGGATTAATTAGAGCCAATGCCTGGGGTAGTCATAACAGTAGACGTACACCAATTCTTTTATCGTGGTGTATACGTTCTAGTGTGTACCATTTACACAGAATATATCTGTGTTACTGAAGCTGCGCGTTGTGTATTATCAACTTTGATCTTATTGCACGTTGGGAACATGCAGCTTAAGAGAATGGGTTAAACATATCAACGAGATGTGTTGTGTTTTAAATACTCGTATAAATTTTATACATTTTGTAATGATAGTTTTATTTACGTTTTTTTTATAAACGATGGAAACTGATTATTGTCTCTTCGTGGGTATTTTAGCATATAAGTGAATCACTGACATAGTGCTTTTATACTGATATAGCTAAGTCAGAAACAGTCCTAAAACATTGATATAGCTTAGACACTAACAGTCCTAAAATATTGATGAAAGGAAGGCAAAGTTTAAAACATGGCGATTCGGCTGTTCAAACATTAAACAAAAAAAAAACCCGTTTAATCCACAGAACAACCTCCATTCAAATAGCCAGTCCGTGTGCTTGACCACATTGTCTCTGTACACTGAAGCCCCATCTCCGGCAATAAAATGGTCTCTGTCTGACTTCTTTGTCTTCTATGCACTAAAGATGCTTGTTATCTCCCATTTGTAATCTTTAATTTAAACATCTTTTTCTTGGCCTACAGGCCTTGGGGGGAAAATCGATTGCGTCTCAAATGTATTTGTTCAGCATTAAAACTGCAAGAAACAAAAGTCGAAATACAGGATACATTTTTATACGTGGGTGTTATTGCAGATAAATGGAAAAAAAATAGTTTTATTTGATAGAATATTCACATGCTGATTAAAAGGGTAAGATATTCCATTTTAGATTAAAGAAACTTAACACCTCACTTCGTGATTTTATTTTTATTTGATGATTTTCTTCTACGACTTTCTTGTCCTCTTGAAAATCGATGATATAGTTAAAATTAGGTTTTGTGACGACCTTACTATGTAGCTAGCATGTCGCTAGTGACATTATTAGTTGAGACAATACTCGAATGTTGTTTATTCTTGTTTAAAAATATTCATAAGTTACTTGTTTTCCAATTTATATTATCTTCATGTTTTGTTTCGGTTCATTTGTTTGAAATTATATTTTCGTGTATATTTTTTACAATTTTTTTTAACGAATTTATCTTTTCATCTGTAGTAGAACTATTCAAAATTATACAACTTTTTACTGCGACCTAGGACATTGCCCTTAATTTGTGTGAAGTTATCGTAGCGATACTTCTGTTGTTGAGTAAACCAATCATTGCGAAGCACAGGGGAAGCGTTATGAAACTTTAATTACAAAAACATCTCGACATGAAGGAAGTGTTATGAAAATTTAACAGCAGTAACATTCGGTATTGTTTACGAGCTGAGAAAAAACATGAATTATAAATAACAACGTGTGAGATGGCGAAACAATTAAAGGAGTTGTGTTTGTTGCATAACGTTATTGCCTTGCATTGTAGACAAAGGGAGAGAATTCGTATGGGGAGGAGGGAGGTGGTATAATTGTGTTGAGGCAAATACAGTTGTTTATTTTTGCAGCTTACGTTTTTTAAATGCGAAATAATAGCAGATATAACATCGTTATTATTATGTTAACATTTAGCTACTGTATAGGCGAAAGACGGTTGTATTATTTTGCTTACGATATTGTGTCTATTTTTGTGAGTAGGATTTATTCGTTTTGATAAATATAGCTAATAATGTAGACTTTAAGATATTTGCTAGCAAACATTTGACCAGACATCAGCAGATAATTATCTCTTAGAAAAGACTCCAGACAAAAAGGTCCTCGGACAAAATATTTCAACTAAAAAATCTCACAAAAAACATTTAACAAAATATTACTGGACGTTGTATCATTCGAGAAAATATCACTGGACAAAATATTATACAAGAAAATATCATACAAGAAAATATCATTGGACAAAATATCATTGGAAAAAATATCATTGGACAAAATATCATTAGACAAAATATCATTGGACAAAATATCATTGGGAAAATTCCCTAAATACAAAACTCTAATCCTGTATTACCTTATAGAAGTAATTTCTCACAAATCACACGACAAAATATCATTGGACAAAACATCACGTAGACAAAATATCTCGAATCTTTAATCCAGTATCAGCTTATAGAAGAAATTTAAACGACCAATTTACTGACAAAGCAACCAAGTTGAATAGGATCCTAGGGACTCACATCAACCAACACAAAGATGAGAAACATAAACTTCCCTTCTTTCATTACCCGAGTGAGTACATAAAAGAAATCAGGCCGCGTTTCTTGTACACACACATAATATTAGGTATGCGGAGACAACATCTAAAAACAGAATTCAATTTTATAGAAATGGTTGGACTGATTGCATTTTTTCTTGTATCATTACGCGATCTTGTTATGAACTTGAACTTGCTCAAATCGAGATCTAAAACTGATTTAACTTTAATAAAGCTCCTACGCGCAGATGAATTTTTGCTGTAACAGAATATTTACTGCTTAAATTTCAAATGTTTGTATCGTTTTATTTTATTATGAGAAAACCCAAGGTTAACGTTTCAAATTGTATGTGTTACAATCATATGAAATGACTGTAGGAATTTTCGGAATGGTATTTGGGGGAGGAGGGTCATTAAACAATTTTATTTGATATTTTGGGTACAATAGATTTGATGTGTGTGTATGTGTGTGTGTGTGTGTGTGTGTGTGCGGAGGGGTATATTTAAAGACTTTTATTTAATATTTAGGTAATGTTTGTTTGTGTGTGTGCATGTATGAATTTAAACACTTTTATCTAACATTTTAGATAATGTTTCTCTACAGTAGGTGTAGGTGTGTGTGTGTGTGTGTGTTAAAGGGATGTTTAAACACTGATAATTTGACATTTATGTAATTTTGTTTTTGTTGAGTGTGTTTGGAAGGGAGGGAGGGGGGGGGGGGTTAAATCACTATTAACATTTCTAGTAATGTATATTTGCAAGGAAGTGGAGGGTACATAATTTGGGTACTGTTTGTTTAGTTTAAAGAGATGGGGTTGGGGTGGTATCACCACACACTGCCAGATCACATTCCGCACCCGCTGGTTTTGTTCCCAGTCCATCTTAACCTGATTGACTTAAAACCAGTTCCAGGTACCGTGGCTCAGGTCACGTGGGGCGGAAAAGCTTGAGATCCTGACGGTCAAGGGAGGCTGGGGTAGCCGGCTATCAGCCGGACGCCGGACCGGATGCCGTGGTCGGGTTACCAATCTGAATCAGTACTTATCTAGCCGGCGGTCGTGTTGACTACTTCCTGTCCGGTCATTGACCTCTACTGACCTCCAAGTTTGAACTCATTTTCAATAATGGATGATGCGTGGGGGGGGGGGGGGGTGGGTGGGGTAGTTAGGATTTAAAGTGCGGGGTTTTCTGCTAATCCTTGGGATAGAGCAGGGGAGTGTGGGTTTTCTTAAAGCTGTGAACGTCTTTAACATCTTTAAGTACTCACTGTAGACTGTCTCAGATCTACCACAACATGGGATGGAGATAATGTTATCGATAAAGTAATAGATAACGCTGAAGATAATTCTATAGATAACGATATAAATAACGCTGCAAACAACGCTTGGAAACAGTACCTTGAAAATGACTGGTAATCTTTTTTGCACAGACTAAGCTCTTTCATGCATCTTTTACAAGCCTGATTCGATCATTTATCAACATGGTTAAAAAAAAAAATCTATTCCTTTTTTCTAAACGAAACAATGTTTACAATCCAACACAACCTTTCCCCCCCCCCTCCCTTTTCTCAGTTTTCGTCGATTTCCTCTAAAAGATTACAGTAAAAAAAACTGGCCTCCTTACGTTGAATGAGGACAGGGTATGCAGGGAAAATGAGAGATAAAATATCCGATACTGAGAGAGATATTCTCGTTTAAAGATATTTAAAGAGTTAGATAGAGGAGAATAGATGTTTGGATGGGGAATCTGTGGTATCTGGAACATGAAACTCTACGGCTTGCTGAAAGAATAAGGAAATATTTTAGGGTAAAGTAGACGACGAAAAATAAAAACAGATATATTGGACGGAGAAACTTCAAAGTTTGAGACAGATGTAAAAGTCTGGTAATGTCCGCAAAAGTATAAATTAATTTTTAGGCAATTATTTTCCTGATTTTTATTTAAACCAAGTAATTTGAGTTTAAATTGGAATATATTTTAGCTCGTTTAATAGATTAAATTAAATTTCAGAATTATAAAATAAGAGGTATGCTGGTGAATATGTTTGAAAGACGTAAACAGTAGTCTATTTCCGGAAAGTTTTTAAATTGTTTACCTCCATCTGTACAAAAGAGTTCTCAGAAACTATAAGATTACATGCATGCGTAAATAAACTGGACAGCTAGGCGTTGCTCAAAGTTTGCAAGGAGAAGATGTTGAGTTTAAACCTAAGTCCAATCTTCACTTTTGGTTCTTGACTTCTACGTCCATGTACTTAAGCTTGCGCTGGCCTTACAAACTTTATCAGTTGAAATTAGCAGAATTTATTCATGTCAAAGTCATAGAAATAATTGAATTATACTTAATCTGCCCCTTAAACCCTCAAGTTCGACAGGGTATATCTAAAGTTTACCCTAGTTCATCTTCTGTTTGTGTTTGCCTGTTATCAAATGCCACGTCGTCTTTTAATTATAAAGTTTATAAGTTTTGTAAAAAAATAATAATTTGGGAATAAATATTAATACAATTTTAAAAGACCGATATTTTACAAGATAATACATAGCTGAATATGGAAATGTAAAATTCAATTCCAGGAACGCATGTGTACCCGAAGAGCCATCCAGCACTAGATAAACATCTTCTCATCTTTAATTACAATGTAGGCCTACGTTTTCGGCTGGGACAAAAACGCCGGCCATTAGAGGCATAAGCGTTTTATTTTTTCTTCCTGTTAAATCGTGCCCTCGGCATGGTTCTCATGCAGAGATGAGCAAAGACAAAAATAGATTGGATAACGTGGGCAGATACAGGAGGAACAAGACTATCCCAGAGAAAATGTTTCCAGTTGTGTCCCCTGAACGGTTATTAACTCAAGAAAATAGGAGCGAAGACATGACAAGACATACCTGTTAATGAAAAATATCACTTATTTAAAATTACATATTTTTGAACTTTTTCTCATGTATTTTTCTACCTCGGTCTATTATCCTCAAACCACTTGTACTTGCTTTATCTAAATTGTTCGGTAAAATTATGTTTTATTTCTCGATAGTTAGAACTGATTTTCGTGTGCTATTAGTTGTCAGTTGACCTTTGGTAAATATTGATTCTAACGCAATCGATCACTGATCTGATTAGGTTACTGATTAGGTTTGGTTGAGATATAATATCAGGGTCACTTAAGCTGATGATTGTATGTTTTTATTACTTTTACCACAACACACCATTTCACTACTGTTTGAATAATAAAACAAAACATCAAACTTTCTAAGTACTATAGCTATATTAACAACTTATATATATATATATATATATATATATATATATATATATATATATATATATATATATATATATATATATATATATATATATATATATATACATATATATATATATACATATATATATATATATATACATATATATATATATATATATACATATATATATATACATATATATATATATATATATACATATATATATATATATATATATATATATATATATATATACATATATATATATATATATATATATATATATATATATATATATATATATATATATACATATATATATATATATATATATATATATATATATATATATATATATATATATATATATATATATATATATATATATATATAAAGTATTTTCACACTGCATTGTAAAAAAAGAATGTTTGTCTAGAAACCATTTGCAACATGTCGGAGGTATTCCAGGCCATCACGTGATGGCCAGTTGTTTGATGGCGATCTGTTGTGTCACATCTCCATCAATCTCTTTCTTTAACATTTAGATCGATTTCTTCGTGTGACATCTATATCGATTTCTTTGTGTCACATCTACATTGATTTTTTAAAAAATATTTGCATCTGTAGAGCAGGATTTCTATTAAGATTTTATAACTTAGCTGTTTTAAAACAAGGTATTACTTGTGCATGTAAAATGTGAAACCAGCGTGATGAACACTTATGATGATGTTGATGTTCGCTTAGTTGGAGTGAACACTTAACGATCATTTTCTTACTCAGCCTCGCACACGCAAACATTATTAGTGATATAGCGTTTTTGTCAAAACATGAGTTTTTATGCTTTTCTGTTTGGAGTGTAATTTTAAATGAAATGTCGATCTCGCGGACACAACTTTCTACCTCACCGACAACGGCTCACCAAAATATTTTTCTATCTCACCTACACAACAGTCTGTCTCGCTGACAGACCAGTCTATCTCACTTACACAACAGTCTATCTCACCGACACGACAGTCTTTGTCAGAACCACATCTATCCTAGTGTCATACACAAACTGTTGGGCATTACTTTCCATATTTCAAAATTAACATTCTGATTAAAGACTCGCTTTTTCCCCGTACAACTCCCTCTCTATGAAATCTCAGTCTTACGAAACTAACATCTCAAACTATCTCTCAATCTGGTAGAAATATCTCTCCATTTCTTCAAACTATTTTTCTTCATCTTTGAACTACCCCTCTATTCCTTCCAACTGCAAGTCCACTTCGTCTATCTCTACGTCTCGTTGAATTATCTCTCCAACTAAAAACGACCTATCACTCCGACCTCCTGAAACTTGCTCGCGATGTCAGAGATCTGACTATCAAGTTTTACACGACTATCCCGCCCATGGAGGTTGTCAATAGCCGCATAAAACCGTGGGAAATGGCGTCAATAGCAACACATGGTGGTGGCGGGTAATGTGCGCGGTGTTGTAAGAAGAGGGACTGGTGGGGTCACTGTTAAAAAAATTGTTGGTGTGGATGTGGGATTGTATGCTAGGTTTTGTGTTTGGTTGTCCCATGCTTTGGTGTTGTGTATATGTTGGTTGGTGGTATGTGCATATTTACTGATGATGTGTACATATTTCAGCTAGGTGTATACGTAATTTTTAGAGGTGGTTTTGTAGTTGAGACTCGTGTACACTGTTGTGGAATTTATAGTTAATTATGTTGGTGATTGTAGCCTCCAGGTGTGCACATGATTGTGGAAAGTGTGTACAAGATTGTGTTAGGTGTGTACATGATTGGGGAAAGCGTATATGTGATTGTAGGAGGCTTGTAATAATTGTAAAAGATGTGTAGACGATTGTACATGATCGTGTGAGTGGTATACGTAATTTAGGAAGCATTTAACTTGATTTCACAAATTTTACAATAAAAAATATATTCGTCCTTTGTGAAGTGATCAGGAAGGAGGATACGGAAATCGTCAATTTCTAAATTTAGTTCATTAATTTACTGACACAGTTCTACGCGAAGTAAGTCATCGATTAATCTTTAGTGTAATAATTAGACGCAGCGCTAAGCGACAAGCCAATTCCTTTATCCCACTAGTTCAGGGGTCGGCAACCTTTTGAGACCGAAGAGCCAAAAGTTACAATTTATAAAATTTCCCAAATTTTAAAGAGCCGCCAACATTTTTTTTTAATAGTACGATCTCTATTTAGCATTTGGTATATATATATATATATATATATATATATATATATATATATATATATATATATATATATATATATATATATATATATATATATATATATATATATATATATATATATATATATATATATATATATATATATATATATATATATATATATATATATATATATATATATATATATATATATATATATATATATATATATATATATATATATATATATATATATATATATATATATATATATATATATATATATATATATATATATATATATATATATTGCGCGCTATTCGATTCTTCTCTATATACTGTATATAAAAGTAAAGTCGATTGCGGTTTGACAGCGTTCATTCAATCGTCATGAAACCTTCCGTAGTTAACTAAAACACTACAGGGGAGGTTTGTACACACAAACAAAATCATTTTAAATTTTTTATGGGCGGCGCCTGGGTGGTGTATTTTTTGTCAATACACCTTTTGGCGCCCAGAGTTCCCGAGCTGCTATGTTAGAACTTGGCATCCAAAAAATCGGGCGTTCTGCATAGCGGGTAAGTGGTATTCAGCGGCAACACTGCAACAGGTGCAACCACCGGCGCCTCGTCGATTGCGCGACCCGAAGCGCCCCGGGCTCACCTGCGAGCACTATGGCGCCTACGTTCGTTTTTAAAAATAGGCTATACACTATAGACTCGCGTTGATTTAGTCGCTTACAAAATCGAATCAGGCGCATCCTCCGGCTTCTCTTCAGGGTGCGATTTGGCGCCCAGGGCTATCCCGCGAGCACTAAGCGCCTATCTTGGTTTTAAGGAGCACCCTACAATACGACATACGATGATTAAACCGAGCTAGGGGCCGTACAAAGCGCCACTGCGGTAGTGTAATCTGGTTCACGAGAGAGCCACTTTACGTCCTCGACAATTAGGCGGCGAGTGATTAACTTACACTCAAGTCTTTCATACAGCACGCCATGGTGGTAGGCGGTAGTGTAGGTAACCAGTGCCTCGATAAATATGATCCAAACACAGGCATTGTTTACACTTAAATAACTCAGCTTTAGAAAACAAGGAAGTACATTGAAATTGGGCGTAACTAAATATTCTAATAGAATAGCGAGTGTCTATTGTTTATATTTATTATTATATTGTTCATTGCCGAGTGCTGCAGACTAATACTTTAATGAGTTTTAAAAATAAAATAAAACAATTATTAATATTAGTGCACCGAGCTGAAGAGCCGCACCTTGACACCAAAAGAGCCGCATGCGGCTCGCGAGCCGCAAGTTGCCGACCCCTGCACTAGTTGGTTTAGAGGAATGGATGAAGGTGCATAATTAAACCCGTTGTTTTAATTGCTTTTACTTATATAGTTTTCGAGGAATGTATCAACGGTATTAACAATGTAAAAGTATGTCACTCATGAAGATCAACGCTATTCACATCATTGGTAATTTGGACTACCTAACAAATATGTTACCATCGGGTTTAGAAGGATAGTACATTTGTTTTTTTAAAACGCTTTGTTAACAAATGAAATCCTTCGAATTTAAATGTAAACATATTGCCTGCAATAAGATGATATTTAAAAAAAAACTAGAATACCCGTCATCCGTTGGATAACTGGGTTTCGGGGGTCATCCATCAAAAAACATCACGTCTGTCACTCAGAGGCATAGCGACCCTTCCCGGCGCCCGGGGACAAACTTTTCGATTTTAACCCCCCCCCCTAAGATTTCGATTTTCAACCCCCCCCCCCCCCCTCAAACTTTTGATGTGCACCCCCCCCCCCCCCACACTCAAACTTTCCATTTGAACCCCCTCAACCTTTCAATTTATTTTTCCAAACCAGTTTGGCGCCCCAACATATGTCCCCCCCGCCCCCCTCCACCTCCCCTTCCCCCCCCCTTCCCCCCGCCTCCCCTCCCGCCCCCCCCTCTTCGCTACGCTACTGCAGTGTCACTTATCGTCACAAAAAACAGACCCCACATTCAAAAATATGTTTCTTATCTTTTAAAAACACCGAAAACACCGATTTCGGACTATCCCTTCATATACTGACGTCACATGTGACCTACTCAACTCTACTTCCCCTGCCCAGTGTCCCGCCAAGTCTCAGACAACATGTTTTTATCGTTTAAAAAACGATTCCAGCCGAGCATGTCTCTGACCACACTATCCTTTCATATGCTTAGGACAAAGAAACAGATGAACTCTACTTCACCTGCCCTGTATCCTGCCAAGTTCAGATAGGCAGCTTTATCATTCACATCTAAAAAAAAAAAATTGAAAAAAAATATCATTGACATATTGGTCTAGAACCTGTGCCACCCGTATGAGAGCGGACTACGCTACCAGCTTAGCTATTTACTCGTGACGTCACACATGAATTTTTATACTATACTTTTGAGTCTCCGAGCATAGATCTAGATCTAAGTCTAGTAGTAGAATCTAGATCTAGTAACTTTCAAATAAAATTTTATCTTAAATTAGCCAAACAAAGATTTATATAAAATAATTAAGGCCTGAAATAGATTCTAGATGTATTAAGGCCTGAAATAGATTCTAGATGTAGAATTTACATTAAGTCTAGATCTAGAATTTACATTGAGTCTAGTGATCTAGATCTAGATCTAGGCTAGATTCATAACTTTCCTTCGACAGCTGATCTTTAGATCTAGAGAAATTTATTGTAAAACTAAATGAAAAAGACAGTTTAAAACGCCGCCATTTTATTGTACTAAAGAGTAAACAAAAACCTGTGACGTCACTATTCCCACAAAGTTTAGTCGATGTTTTAACATTTTTAAAAAAAATTGGTTACTCTACGTATGAATTAATCAATAAATTAATTAACGTCTTTAAACAAATTTGTGATTAACAGTCTGTCTTAAAACAATTTTTTTTCTCTACCTACATACTATTTTACAGCTTTCCACGATGAGTGCAACCATGAGCAATAGTCAATCAGGCAAACAAACAAACAAAAAAATAAATATTCAAACATGTAAACAAACTTGACTTTTAGTAGTATACTAGAATACCCGTCATCTGTTGGATAACTGTGGGTTTCGGGGGTCATCCATAAAAAAACATCACGTCTGTCACTCAGAGGCATAGCGACCCTTCCCGGCGCCCGGGGACAAACTTTTCGATTTTAACCCCCCCCCCCCCCAAGATTTCGATTTTCAACCCCCCCCCCCCCCCCTCAAACTTTTGATGTGCACCCGCCCCCACTCAAACTTTCGATTTGAACCCCCCTCAACCTTTCAATTTATTTTTCCAAACCATTTTGGCGCCCCAACATATGTCCCCCCGCCCCCCCCCTTCCCCCCTCCACATCCCCCCGCCTCCCCTCCCCCCCCCCCCGCCGCCTCCCCTCCCGCCCCTCCCCCTCCTCGCTACGCTACTGCAGTGTCACTTATCGTCAGAAAAAACAGACCCAACATTCAAAAATATGTTTCTTATCTTTTAAAAACACCGAAAACACCGATTTCAGACTATCCCTTCATATACTGACGTCACATGTGACCTACTCAACTCTACTTCACCTGCCCAGTGTCCCGCCAAGTCTCAGACAACATGTTTTTATCGTTTAAAAAACGATTCCAGCCGAGCATGTCTCTGACCACACTATCCTTTCATATGGTTAGGACAAAGAAACAGATGAACTCTACTTCACCTGCCCTGTATCCTGCCAAGTTCAGATAGGCAACTTTATCATTCACATCTAAAAAAAAAAAAAAATTGAAAAAAAATATCATTGACATATTGGTCTAGAACCTGTGCCACCCGCATGAGAGCGGACTGCGCTACCAACTTAGCTATTTACTCGGGACGTCACAAATGAATTTTTATACTATACTTTTGAGTCTCCGCGCATAGATCTAGATCTAAGTCTAGTAGTAGTAACTTTCAAATTAAATTTTATCTTAAATTAGCCAAACAAAGATTTATATAAAATAATTAATGCCTGAAATAGATTCTAGATGTATTAAGGCCTGAAATAGATTCTAGATGTAGAATTTACATTAAGTCTAGATCTAGAATTTACATTGAGTCTAGTGACCTAGATCTAGGCTAGATCTAGGCTAGATTCATAGCTTCCCTTCGACAGCTGATCTTTAGATCTAGAGAAATTTATTGTAAAACTAAATGAAAAAAGACAGTTTAAAATTGATATAAGTGTTGGAACGTAATAAATACAGCAAACGGACGTATTGTTAAAGTTATGACCGACAGAAAATTAGATTTAGAACGCGTTAAACTTTTGAATGGAAACACAATTTTCTTCGATAGACGCCGCCATTTTATTGTACTAAAGAGTAAACAAAAACCTGTGACGTCACTATTCCCACAAAGTTTAGTCAATGTTTTAACATTTAAAAAAAATGGGTTACTCTACGTATGAATAAATCAATAAATTAATTAACGTCTTTAAATAAATTTGTGATTAACAGTCTGTCTGCATTAAAAAATTATTCTCTACCTACATACTATTTTACAGCTCTCCAGATAGAGTCGAACATATCACAATACTCGATCGGACAAAAAAAAAACAAACAAATAAATATTCAAACATGAACAAACTTGACTTTTAGTAGTATACTAGAATACCCGTCATCCGTTGGATAACTGTGGGTTTCGGGGGTCATCCATCAAAAAACATCACGTCTGTCACTCAGAGTCATAGCGAGCCTTCCCGGCACCCGGGGACAAACTTTTCGATTTTAACCCCCCCCCCCCACCAAGATTTCGATTTTCAACCCCCCCCCCACTCAAACTTTTGATGTGCAACCCCCCCCCCACTCAAACTTTCGATTTGAACCCCCCTCAACCTTTCAATTTATTTTTTCAAACCATTTTGGCGCCCCAACATATGTCCCCCCCGCCCCCCCTCCACCTCCCCCCACCTCCCTCCCCCCCCCCCTCCTCGCTACGCTACTGCAGTGTCACTTATCGTCACAAAAAACAGACCCCACATTCAAAAATATGTTTCTTATCTTTTAAAAACACCGAAAACACCGATTTCGGACTATCCCTTCACATACTGACGTCACATGTGACCTACTCAACTCTACTTCACCTGCCCAGTGTCCCGCCAAGTCTCAGACAACATGTTTTTATCGTTTAAAAAACGATTCCAGCCGAGCATGTCTCTGACCACACTATCCTTTCATATGCTTAGGACAAAGAAACAGATGAACTCTACTTCACCTGCCCTGTATCCTGCCAAGTTCAGATAGGCAACTTTATCATTCACATCTAAAAAAAAAAAAAATTGAAAAAAAATATCATTGACATATTGATCTAGAACCTGTACCACCCGCATGAGAGCGGACTACGCTACAAACTTAGCTATTTACTCGTGACGTCACAAATGAATTTTTATACTATACTTTTGAGTCTTCGCGCATAGATCTAGATCTAAGTCTAGTAGTAGAATCTAGTAACTTTCAAATTAAATTTTATCTTAAATTAGCCAAACAAAGATTTATATAAAATAATTAAGGCCTGAAATAGATTCTAGATGTATTAAGGCCTGAAATAGATTCTAGATGTAGAATTTACATTAAGTCTAGATCTAGAATTTACATTGAGTCTAGTGACCTAGATCTAGGCTAGATCTAGATCTAGGCTAGATTCATAACTTTCCTTCGACAGCTGATCTTTAGATCTAGAGAAATTTATTGTAAAACTAAATGAAAAAAGACAGTTTAAAATTGATATAAGTGTTGGAACGTAATAAATACAGCAAACGGACGTATTGTTAAAGTTATGACCGACAGAAAATTAGATTTAGAACGCGTTAAACTTTTGAATGGGAACACAATTTTCTTCGATAGACGACGCCATTTTATTGTACTAAAGAGTAAACAAAAAACTGTGACGTCACGGTCCCGCCGAGTGTAGTGGTCGTTCTAAACTTTAAAAAAAAAATGGGTTACTCTGCGTATGAATAAGTCAATAAATTAATTAACGTCTTTAAATAAATTTGTGATTAACAGTCTGTCTTAAAACAAAAAAAATTCTCTACCTACATACTATTTTACAGCTTTCCACGATGAGTGCAACCATGCGAGATAGTCAATCAGGCAAACAGACAAACAAACAAAAAAACAAAAAAATAAATATTCAAACATGTAAACA
The DNA here is from genome assembly GCF_028476545.2 of Physella acuta. Lineage (NCBI taxonomy): Eukaryota > Metazoa > Mollusca > Gastropoda > Physidae > Physella > Physella acuta. The sequence goes on from NW_026731810.1 coordinate 794,484, forward strand.
AACTTGACTTTTAGTAGTATTAAGATAGATAGATAGGTAGATAGATAGATAGTTCGCATTATAAAAGTGTGCACTCAAAATAGTTAAGATAAAAATAGAACACTATTAACATTTTTTTTTCAGTACCAGAAACTCACATCACGAAAAAAAAAAAAAAAAAAAAAAAAAAACATGAAATAAGATTAAACGAATCGACAATAACTTACAAAATCCATGCCATTATCTTTTATCTATGTCCCCCCCCCCCCCCCCCACATCCCTTATCCATTTTTTATGCATTGAGGACGGACGCTTCGCTTCCAGCCAACCGGTAATGGGGAGATATTGGAGTTTCTTGAATTAGGCCCCTTGTAAGCCGTGCTTGAGACGACCTTTAAAAATCGGCAACGGCTAGTTTAAAATGTAAATGTTAAACGGCTTAAAATTTGATCCCCCGTAATCTATGTTCCGACTTTAGAATTACCCCACATCTGTACAGGCAGAAATTCAATACTTTGTTTGATAGCGGCTCCTTGTAAACCAGTGTTGGACGAAAAGATAACACGGTATTCTATACAGCAAAGTACAGTTTACAATACAGTTCCATGAGATTCTATGCAATTTGGTTAATCATAGGATTTTATGAATGTAACACAATCTTTGTTTTTTTAATAACCTTTAGATAAAGCATCAAACATATATTTTTACCTCAACGGTAAGAAAAGTCAACCCCGAAATTGACATTTGTCTAGCTGGGTGTGTAAATTATTAGTTATGCATTTCAACGCTGTGCAATCTCTGTATTTTCTCTTTCTGTAGCCTATCCATATATACCCCCCCCCCCCAACAGTACCTAACTTTGATGAACAAACCAAATCTGAGTTCCTGTGATTGTATGTACAATTTTCACATCTAAAACGCTACTTGCTTTTTCTTCTTCACTCTCAGTTGTAATATTGAATGGGATAGCCTATCCTTCAACATAATAAAGGTATGCCTGTCAACATGTAGAACACCATATGGCTAGTAGACTCCTAACCTAGCTTGCTTTTCTTTCTGGATTTGTTTCCATACCCTTTGTCTGCCCAAGAACAATCTAAAACCCCACAGAGTACCTTTCAAATGTTGGACAAGTGTAGGAGACCTCATAGCCGACTCTTGCACGACTGGGGAGCCACACAATGACAAGTTACAAAAACATGTCTACTCTACTTCATCTACTAACTGACTAATTGATGTTTAAATGTACTTTACCAGCATAAACCTTACCAGCTATAAACGTAGCCTTCTGATTTATTTAATTGCAACAACCACACCAGCAGTAACAACCACACACGCATCAGCATCACAAGTCTAGTCAGGCTTGAACGAGTGGCACCGTTCGTTAATTGACTGACTGAATGTTTTCGTTTAGTCCACCACTAAGACCTGGTTCCTCTGGAACTCCTGTAGAGAAACACAAAGACCCGCTCCACTGTGGCATAATTAGTCCAGTCACTAAGCCCAGCTGGACGCCACATCGATCTAGCTCAAATATCGAAAGCCTATCGCATTAGCACAGTATAGCATTTTCTGAAATGGCTAGCTTCAATTGAAAATTTCAACAATTTTCGTTCATGCTTTGGTAAACAATACGCTATTGCGGCTGCTCATAAAACGTTTTAAAATTACATTTTATAATGTTTAACTGCATATCAAATAACTAGACGAATTAATTTTGCTCAACGATTCTTAATTCTTTAAAATCAAGTTTACATTTTTAAAACTGTTTTTCAAAATAAAAAAAAAAAAAAAAAAAAAAAAAAAAAAAAAATTAAAATTTCTTTTAAAAAACAATGTATGATGTTCAAATAATTACTGAAAATTGAGAAACAACATTTCAGAGAAAAAAAACAAGAAATTATTTGAATGAATACAAAATGCAGACTGTGATAATCTCAAAATCTAAAAGTTCACAGTACATGCGTGACTAATTAATTTATCTGGCAACATTTTTCATCAAGTTGCAATCACGTCATATCCGGTTATGGGTGACGATTTCCGGAGCCATAACACATGATATAAAATTAGTTCCATTCAATTTATGTAAATCGCCTCCTCTATGATAACTTTTTCTATAGCCAGTTTGAATCATAACAAACGTGCATATAAAATTCCGGAAAACACGGAAACAAAATGTTTAGATTTAGATTTTATTTTGGATCGGGTTTCAACGGGCAGCAAAAGTTTGAAAAGCGCATTAACAATTCACTTACAACAGCTGTCTATGTTTTTTCTTTTAGTTCAGATGAGTTTTTTATGTGTAAACAGCAGGATATCATCATAGTGGTGCCCGTATTATGGGAGATTTAGAGATGGAGATCTGACTGTTACTGCCCACGTAGATATTAAAAAATACTCAACAGAATTGATTAGTATTTTATTTCCATAAGGACTTTATATATAACAGAGAGTTACAACGATTCAAAATGTTACATGTATTTTATGTAATGTATTTTGCAATAAATGTATTGTTTAATTTATATTGATATCTCTTGCTAAAAGTATAAAGACAACTATGGTAATGTTACACCGATTAAGATTATTGATTTAGCGTGGGCATTACTTTAAAAACATGTCTTTTCATCGCCAGTGAATAATCAAAGTTATAAACAAAACGCACTCTACATGTACTAAAACACACTCTCCCTCCACGCTAAACCCCCCACATCATATAACACAATATACCACACAACGAACCCCTTACATCACCCCACACAACACCCATCACACCATCCCACACAACATTCTACGCAACAATCCACACAACATCACGAACAACATCAGATACAACACCCCACACAACAAACCCCTTACATGATCCCACACAACGTCCCACACAACGTTCCACACAACGTCCCACACAACGTCCCACACAACGTCTCACACAACGTCCCACACAACGTCCCACACAACGTCCCACACTACAAATCTCATACAACATAACGAGTGACATTCCACACGTCACAAGCAAAATTCCACACAAATTCACTCACAGCTGGTTAGTCTAGACATGAAACACGTGTACCATGCACCAGTGGTCTTCTACAGACACAGAAACATGCATACAAAACAAATGGAAACTATTTAAATCTATTGTTGTGTGCGACACAACTTTATCCGGATCCCCCACATTAAATTTATCCGGACCTACACACACACATTGTATCCTGACCTACCCACACACATTGTATCCTGACCCACACAGAAGTTGTACCTGAACCCACTCACACATTGTATCCTGACCCACCCACACACATTGTATCCTGACCCACACACAAGTTGTACCTGAACCCGCAGACACATTGTATCCTGACCCCCCACACACATTGTATCCTGACCCACACAGAAGTTGTACCTGAACCCACTCACACATTGTATCCTGACCCACCCACACAACTTTTAACCTGACCCACCCACACAACTTTTAACCTGACCCACCCACACAACTTTTAACCTGACCCACCCACACAACTTTTATCCTGACCCACCCACACAACTTTTATCCTGACCCACACACACAACTTTTATCCTGACCTACCCACACAACTTTTATCCTGACCCACCCACACAACTTTTATCCTGACCCACCCACACACCTTTTATCCTGACCCACCCACACAACTTTTAACCTGACCCACCCACACAACTTTTAACCTGACCCACCCACACAACTTTTATCCTGACCCACCCACACAACTTTTAACCTGACCCACCCACACAACTTTTATCCTGACCCACCCACACAACTTTTCTCCTGACCCACCCACACAACTTTTATCCTGACCCACACACAAGTTGTACCTGAACCCACCCAAACAACTTTTATCCTGACCCACCCACACAACTTTTATCCTGACCCACCCACACAACTTTTATCCTGACCCACCCACACAACTTTTATCCTGACCCACCCACACAACTTTTATCCTGACCCACCCACACAACTTTTATCCTGACCCACCCACACAACTTTTATCCTGACCCACCCACACAACTTTTATCCTGACCCACCCACACAACTTTTATCCTGACCTACCCACACAACTTTTATCCTGACCCACCCACACAACTTTTATCCTGACCCACCCACACAACTTTTAACCTGACCCACTCACACAACTTTTATCCTGACCCACCTACACAACTTTTATCCTGACCCACCTACACAACTTTTATCCTGACCTACCCACACAATTTGCACGTACATCAAGCAACAGCAAATGAAAAAAATCGTTGTCCTAAAATCGGCTTTCAATTTTTAATTAGTTTTTGCCATGTATCCGTTGCTTTCTTGAAATTTTATTTTACACCTCAGAAAGAATGCCCCCCCCCCACTTTCTAAATAACCGACACTAAAATCTGAAATAACTGAACCTACCTTCACATTATGTTCGCTCTACAAACAAACTATACTAAAATCTGAAACCATTCAATCATACATAACATTACCTTAACCATACAAACGATACTACAATCTGAAACCATTCAATCATACATAACATTACCTTAACCATACAAACGATACTACAATCTGAAACCATTCAATCATACATAACATTACCTTAACCCTACAAACGATACTAAAATTCGAAACCATTAAATCCCCCATCGAATTGACTTCACCCTGCAAACAACAGACACTAAAATCTGAAATCACCCATCCATGTAGCCAAACACGAAACACAACACACGCACTGATGAACATCTCTAATTGCCATTTGTATATCACCAGCCTGCTCTCTAATTTAATTAATGATGTTGTGTGTTAACTAGCCAATAATTAATCGACAGTAAACATGGTAATGACATTTTCCCAACTTGTAATGAAATTATCATGAAGTTCATTAAGTACGTTTTCCACATTTCAAGCTGGTTTGGTGTTTATCACGATTACATTTGCATATCTCACGAAGTCAAGTAATTGAAAATCAGGTTACTAAATTGTATTATCACATGTGCACTAAACATATTTTGCTTAGTATTATTATAATAGAATCTATGTGGATCAGTGACATATTCACGTTGAGTAAGAGACGATAGCATTAATATTTATTTCTATAATTGCAAATGTTGTAACAGTATAGAATATATTACAGAGCTTCGGTTTAGCTGTTGACATAAAACAATACTCTATTAGCTTTATGAAATTGCACACATAAAACAATCGTTTGACAGATGACTTATTAGCCTATAAATGGCGTTATAATATATTGATTTTACCATCGATATGATAGACTTACAAATTCAACTTCAAAAAAGATTTAAAAAATCACTGGTGACAATTTGCTTAGTTGAGATCAATTATATAAAAAATTACATTCTCCAAGTTAGAAGACAAAAAAAGAACAAACCATTCTATAAGTTAAATCTATTTACAATGTTAGCTTTAGTGAAACTCTTTACACACTAGAGAGTAAAAATGTTTGAGATAACACAACACACACACGCACACACACAGGCACGCACTCACGCACAAACACGCACACACATATATGTAAAAAAATAAATAAATAAATATATATATATATATATATATATATATATATATATATATATATATATATATATATATATATATATATATATATGTATATATACATATCCCTGTAGGTTTTTGTGCGTAAGCGACTTTATGCTAAAGATTATTTCGATTTTTTAAAGCGATGTAGAATACAGTAGAAAACTTCACATGGCAGTGTAAAGCCGCTACATGTAAACTGTCAGGTGACGCGAAATGTTTTATTGTACAAAAAGCATTGATCTAGGGATTATCGTAAATCGTCTAAAATCGAGGCTTGCCTTGGTATCAATATAATACTGAGGATTAAATCTCAGCATGGTTGACGTTTTATATAAATCTTTTAATCGTTTTTCCCGTTTTTTGTAGCTGAGTCACTGCGGGGCTATTGAACTTTTCAATTGTGGTCTGACCTTTTGACCCAGTGGTCTACAAAGAAGCAGATAAGAAATGCGTTAAGGGCAGTAGAGTCAGTATGAACAGAATATTACATTAATTGAATGATATTTTGACCCCATTGGCCAAGCACAACTGACAACAACTGTAGTTAACCAAGTCTTGTATTTTAAACTATATCATTCTTGCATTTAGTTAATGAAGTAATGTTAACTGTTGCTTTGTCTACATTAAATTACAAGCTAATCAGTGAGGTTGATGCAGGTCGTTTTTAATCCAGACTTTTCTTAGCAAGGGGGTGGGTGGAGTGGGGAGGGGGGGGGGGGACACCAGGAACTTCCAGGGATGGATACAGATAAAGATATATATATATTATTAAAAAATTATATACTTACCCACCCCTTTCCACCCGTTTCGGAGAGATAAATGAAAGCACTGAGTACTTGTGAATAGGGCTGGTAAGTAGGTAAGTAGGTCACCAACTGCAGGATTTATTGAGCAGTAGAACTTATGGTGACCTACTTACTAGCCCTATTGTCGCTATTCTATAGTTATTCTAAGTACTGTATAACTGTAGAATTTTATGACAAATGACTGTGTGAAAACGTAATTGTAACCTACTAACGTTTAGACAAGTATTTTCGACGTTGACCACCTTGGCCTGACGAAAACATCCAACAGGTTAGATCTGACAAACCATTTGTACTCTCAAACCGCCTACAACATCGTAACAACATGGCATACCGCGAGAACAGCACGTTTCTAATAGATCTTTAAAATGCTTTCGATTTCGTTTAAAAAAAGTTCAGGGCATATGTGATTTTAAATCGGCAGCACTTGCTTTTTTTTCCTTGCACACAAAAAGGTAATTGCTGCAGACGACAAAGATCTTTGATTGAAGTTCTGAGCCACGAGAAGGGTGGCACCGCCACGTCAGCGAGTGACAAGCTGCTCAAATTATGACATCGATCGTGACGTCATCTGACACAGAAATCAAATATTCTCCCCAAAAAAAACCTTGAACAGCAAAAATTATACTACGGTCACGTGACGTTTATAAAAAGACTCAGTGTGAAAGACGAGAAAAGCGATTTTTCTCTCCCTTGTTTCAAGATTTTCCCCCCGTCCCTTCTTCTCTCCCTTGGTTCTAGAGCGCTGTGTGCTAAGGGGCAGGGCAGGAACCCACGTGATAGTGTCACGACCCAGACCCGCGCCGATGATTGACATACCTGTCATACAGTTCACTTAATTATTGATCTGTGACATCGCCAATTTAGAGAGTGGTCGCGGGGAAAGAATTGGAGAGGACGGGTGGAGGTGGGGGTGGCGTCTTATGAGAAGGGAAGGGGGTTGACATTTGACATGTTACACATGGACGGGGTGGGGTGGTGGTGGTTGAATTTTGGTCAAATGATCAGGTACATCAACAATTAATCTTGTATTCACTACAACATCTGAAGCGCAAAGTAATAAAAATCATTTCATCTAGTAACCAACATCTTCGTTTTAATTTGCATCATTTCCTTAATTAGTGGTAGAATGCTAGCTTGCTAATTGGAAAGTCTCGAGTTCGAATCCGGGTTCAAGCCAGCGAAAATTCCATGAGTCCATCCAGCTCTGATGAGGGGACGGAGTGGTCTAGCGGTAGAGAGCTGGACTGTTAACCCGTAAGTCTCGAGTTCGAATCCGGGTTCGAGTCAGTAGACTGTCCTTGAGTCCACCCAGCTCTGATGGGTACCTAATCCAAGCTAGAGAAAGTAAAGTTGGCTGAGTCTAGTGCTAACCCTACTATTCCTTCATATGCGGGGATCACAGAAACATATGAACTCTAATTGTCCCAAGGCTCCACAGGTTTAAAAAGGGAAAGTTACACCTGTTAGTCATCCCAGCTCCACATTTACGTTTCAACCAACTTTGTACCAGCCGTGCCTTCCTGCAGTCCTCTTCGTCATACCCCAGCATATAACCCAATCCCATTATATAACCTATTACCGTCATCATATTAAACATACCCATTATATAACCCCCACGCCATGTTATAACCCCCACCACATGTCATAACACCCACCCATCATATTACCCCCACCCCATTATATAAACCCCACCCTATTATATTACCCCCACCCAGCATGTTACCCCCCACCCCAGCATGTTACCCCCCACCCCATATTATAACCCCCACCCCATGTAATAACCCCATCATATTATCCCCACCCCATTATATAACCCCAACCCATTATATTACCCCCACCCCATTGTATTACCCCCACCCCATTACATAATCCCACCCCATCTGCAATCACCTCTCCCCCAAGTTAACCCCAACACACCATCGACCCAGAAGGTTCCAGAAGGATTTATGAACATCGGTTTACTTAAGACGCGGCTAGTGTATTTACCATTCATCGACTACTGTGGCTGGTTACATTCATTCTAAAATAGCTCGACCTGCCTTGTATAAAAACTGAACTGAACTAAGTATACACAAAGCTCACCGTTTAAATGTTAGCAGAGAATAATCTCCATATCTATTTGCTGTTGAATCTTCTATGGTTAAGTCAGAGTGTAGTACAGTGTAAGATCAAATTTCATTCAAAACATTTTAATTTGAGGAACAGCATCGAACAGCATATGGTATTGTTTTGTTTTCTAAATCGATAAAATATCTGATTATACAAGAATAGTGTATGTGAACAATTATTCCTTCAGCAAACTTAGCATTTAAATTAACACAAAGTTTGTTTACAAACGTGTTCAAATTTGGAATTGTGTTACAATATTTCTCCACTTAAATCCAATGCTATCTAATAAGTCGTATTAGACTAAGCCTTATACTCCGATGGCATAATCTCTGTTTTGCTTTTACGCAGTTCTTCACAGTCCTAAGTTAAAAAAAAAACCACTAAAATAAATTCTCACCAACGAAGCTTCAATCTGATAAAAATTTGTCTAGAAAAAAAAAACACTCGTCTCTGTTTCTTTTTGCCTTCCATTTTGTTGCGTGTTCCTCGGGTATTTCCGTTTGTGTCTTCAACAGGTCTCGGGAAAACCCGCAGGCTATTAAATGCATACCCAAATGAAGTGGTCACGGCAAACAGTTCTTTATCCGCATGCCTCCACTCCAAAAACGGATCTGTCGTACCGGATTAATGGTCGTCAATAGGAAGCCGAGTCTTGGAGGGGCGAGTTAACCGATGTTGTCGAGGGCATTCGCGACGTCAAAGTTTTCGGCTAGATAGATGCCTGGCTCGCGTGAGGAGAAATTGAATAGGTCGAGTTAAGCTTTAGTGGGGGAGGGGTCATTTCTAGATTAGGGTGGTCAGAGTATGATCAAGTGGACGAATGGGGTCATTTTAAGATTAGTGAGGTCAATAGAGGTCCAGTAAGGAGGATGGGGATCATTTCATGATTAGTGTTGATTTTTTTTTCTTTGGATAAGGTTTGTGAATTACTGTCCAGTGCGTGTCCAGTTTGACATTTCGAAATTTCTGGGTTAACTTGGTGAACGTTCTCTTAAAAAAGGTTGAAAATGAATGATTATTATGTTTATTATAAGTACACATAACATGATGTAGTCACACATAATTAATGTTGTAAATAAAGACAAATTAACAAAGCCATCTGGATTTAGTATGGTCGCTGCATTCATGGGCTTAGCTCATACTCATCGAGAAAAGGTTCATCTTTGATAAATAAATGTTTTTCAGTGTTGCAACATCTCACATAATGGGCTGATATTTGATGTTCCAATTACTTTATACTATAACGATGAATAGTTTCTGATTGATTGCAACCAACTAGTCGAAATTTTTCCTTCGTTCATTCTACATCTAGATGTTCTTTGATAATTTTAGATCATAAAGATGAAATAAACTTATTTAACGATGGATCTTTGTTTTAAACACCGTAAATCTCATGTGCAGAAAAGAGTTTGCAAATATATATATATATATATATATATATATATATATATATATATATATATATATATATATATATATATATATACCTAGCCTTAAAGGTTAGATAACGACATTTATTTTAAACACCAGGATAGAAAAATTGTTTTGTAATCACTTGATATTTTTAAACACCCCATCGGAAAATTACTATAGTGTAAAAGGAATTGCAGGAAATTCCAGCTATTTTTTTTGATGCATCGATCTTTTACAGGTAAAGGCCAAGGATAGCACGTGAGCATGACAGGTAAATGACGAGCGGTGGGTGTGCTCTGTTGAGGGTAGCTCGGGTAGAAGGGAAACATTAGTGGAAGGGAGACTACTTGAGCATACGTTAGATAACTCGTATAGTGGGAGGTAACTCGCACGGAGAGAGATAAATTATATAGATAACATTTCAATCTGAAAAAGTAAACATTGCTATACATTAAATTATACTGTATATTTCATTGTTAGAATAATAGGCGCAATTTATTTTACAATGTATTTTAGCAAGAAAGACTAAGCCGTCTAAATAGTATCAATAATTAATATTATAGGTATTTTAGGTTTTGTCTGAATATATTTAAATAGGAATAATAAATATTTTTGAATGTCGACATTTAATTTTTATTTAAAATGTCAATAGGTAACTTCATTCGAAAAGACGGGAAAAATTAGGGAATATTTATAAACAAAGGCTTATGTTAGTGCTTCGTTACTAAAACTATTTTTTATTTTACTTTTCCATGTAGATTGATACTCCAATCCCAGACTCCCCTCGGCTCTTGTTAAATCGTGACTAAAAATAGTCCGTTTAATCATTACCCTCGGCGTCAATTATTTTATCTTCCGAGTTAGAGAGGTCGCTGATAAGTTATGACCTAGATATTCCAAGACAGCTTCCAGGGGTTGCTTCTACCCCCTCATCTCCCTACACTCACACACACACACACTCACACACACACACATACTCCACGGCTAGCCCAGAAAGAAAATCGCTTCCACATTTGTCTTATCTGACTACTTAACCTCGATTTCAAAACGACGTCAAAATGTCATGACGTTTACACGACAGGATCCCCTTGTCACGAGTTGGATTTGACGTCACAAATCTATACCATCTGATATTTAAAATCCCGATTACAAATCAGCGCAGCGTGTACAAATGAGGACGTCGAGATCTCCGCATAACTCCTTGTCATTTCCAACTCCTTAAAATAGGATTCAGCCGAGCAATTATATTTTCCTCATCTACCAAAATCAAAGAGCTTGCTAGGTTCACGGTCGGCACAATGAAACAACACATTAGAGATAAGTATTGTGATTTTATTAGAGGGGATTTCTGTCTAAATATAGATATTCCGAGGAATACCCTTGATTCAAGGGTCAACCTCGTCGATATAAATTTATGTTTTTTTAGCCCATTATGAGTCCACCACAATTATGGTGTTTGAATAGGTCATTCACCGAATTTGTAAGTGGTTTTAATCTCGCTAAATGAAGTTATGTATATGGTATATGTTTATATTGTCATTTATATAAAAACTTGCTAAATCGCAGTAAGCCGTGAATAGCAGTTGGTATTTATCGTGTAAGGTAAACTCCATGGCACTTAAGAAGGAAAAAGGTAATTGTTTTCGATTGCATGGATGAAGTAAGCCGACGCGAATGTAGAAATATATTAGACATATCACAAGGAAAATAAGGGGATTTTTCTTAGCTTCACTAGAACCAAGGACATTTCTATTCTAAGAATAGATAGAATGTCAGTTTAGCTTTTTGGTGAATGTCAGATGAATTAGCATGACATTTTCTGGTGTGTGTATGTCGTGCACCGAGAAACTATACACAATTTTGGAAGGAAAATATTGCATTTTTAAAATATAAACTAAGTTAAAATATACCGTAGCGACTCGTAAAATTATAGGGAATGATGCTCACAATACTTTACTTGATGTGATTTGAAAACGTATTGAATAGCGTATAGATAAAATGCCCTGTGGCATATTTTCCCTCACCAAATGAAAAGCTGACGCAAGAGTCAAGTTTACCAGAGACCAGCACAGGCGCCAGGGTATTTAGCGCCCTATGCACAACTTATTAAAACGCCCCCCTTTCACTCAAATTAATTACTAAAACATATGCATAAGAAAACAATTCATTAAAAGTGACAAATTAATTTATTATCAATTGCATAAACGTTAAATATAGACATCAAAATCAAATTTTACTTGCCTCCTTCGTTGCCCAATTCCAGTTTGCAAGCGTAATCACGTTTTATTGAAATTGTTGCTAACTCCACAAGTCTACTTTGTACTTTACGACATAGCCCCCCTTCCCACCCCCTTAGAAAATTTAAAGTGCTTCCCCCCCCCCCCCCACTCCCGGGGGAAAAAGTCTGGAAAAAAAACCACGGAAAACAAAGATCTTGTAGTGTTTGATTCTCTGCAGTCCTCTCCCAAGGTGAGGACTTACCTGTTTTAAGCTTGATTGTTTTTAGTTATAATTGTAAAATGTCTATATTGTATGATTATGTAACGACTTTTTTTGTTTTTAAAAAATAAAGTTATAAATGTTATATATTCCAGCCTAAAATTGTTATATATGAATCCTTTAGGAGAGGGTAAAAAATATGAAAAGAAAATTAATTAGATGTTTAATTTACGACTAAGTCTGAATGTCTACAAACATTAAATATTGCAATCTACAACGGCTACTGATGTATTTGTTTTTCAACTTGATAATGCTAAAAAAATCCTACCAAACTATTTTGTTTAGCACTTAAGCTCTATATAATTTTTACAGTAACAAATAATAACTTAATGTTGTATTTATATGTAAGCGGTCAACCTAAGGCCTAATGTGAAGAAATTTGAAATGAATGTAAAGTTAAGCAATGAATTATCTTTCTTTTGAAAAGCCAAATAACAACATTTTATTCAAGGGAAATAACTTTTACAAGAATTGCTAAATTAATCAAATGTAACTAAGACATGTCTGAAAAACACAATACAACGCTGCAAATTTCATTACGTAATAATTATAACAAATCTTTTATACTAGATATGTAACCTTGTAAAAACAATATATCTTACCTATTGAATACTTAACTGTATGTTTTTTCTTGAAATTCTAAAAATAGTAGCTTTATTATAACATAGTTCTATTCAATTTTGATGACATACACTAATCAGTACATTGACAACTTATAACTTACTATAAAATTTTGGATCCCCTAATCAGGGGTTGGCAACCTTTTGAAGCGGAAGAGCCAAAAGTTACAATTTTCAAAATTTCCCTGGTTTTAAAGAGCCACTAAATTTTTTTTATTTCAAATATTTTATTTTTTATTAAGATTATTAGTATTTGTGCAAGGAGCTGGAGAGCCGCATATTGATATCAAAAGAGCCGCATGCGGCTCGCGAGCCGCAGGTTGCCGACCCCTGCCCTAAATAAAGGGATGTCTTTCAAAAAATTCTATACCTTAATACCACTAGAATCAATACTCCCGAAGTGCAAAACAACGATAATTCAACGCCTACATTCTCATTTCTCTACTACTAATCAGATTCCACTAGACCAGGGGTCGGCAACCTGCGGCTCGCGAGCCGCATGCGGCTCTTTTGATATCAAGATGCAGCTCTCCAGCTCCTTGAACAAATACTAATAATCTTAATTAAAAAATAAAATATTTGAAATTAAAAAAATGTTAGTGGCTCTTTAAAACCAGGGAAATTTTGAAAATTGTAACTTTTGGCTCTTCCGCTTCAAAAGGTTGCCGACCCCTGCACTAGACCTTCAACTACATAACAGCCGAATAAAAAAAATACGACACTTTAATACTTAATTACTTTATACCTACGAAACCATATCTGCAACAGCCTTCCGCCGTTACTCCCAAATCTAAACGATTGATCAAAACTTATAAAAAAAGCGACAATACTTTGAACACCCCGTCATTACAAAACTCTATACACCAGGACAGATTTCTAATTCAAAGTCAGAGAAAACGAGACTTAAAAAAAGCCTTATTAAAATGTTCTAAATTTAAATTACGTACTTATTTAATCGTTTTCTACATAAATTATGTGACACCAAAATAAAAAGGCAAAATGACTGGTAAAAAGCGCCCCGACCTTTGCAAATTAGGGAGGTGGTGTTGCATTTTCACCATCGCAAATAAATATAGGCATATAAAGACCTAATTTTGGGGTGGAGGTGCAAAATTGATAGTTTGTCTTCGGTTCCGAAATAGATTGCTACTCCTTTATAAAAGTTATCAATTATTAGGTACTTTTCGATAAGAGCGATTGAACCTTTTGCGCCCCCCCCCCCCCCCCGGGATGAAGCCCTAGGCAACCGCCTAGTTCGCCTTATAGGTAGCACCGGCCCTACTAATGACGATTAAAATTATTACAAATCCTCAAAACATCTCCAAAATATTACACCGATTACAACGCCAAAACATTAGTCCAAGTATCAGGTCTCTAAATGTCATCATATTTCTCTACTATCTACTTAACGAACAAGAGAATCATTAGTTTAAACGGATCAATTGCGCAGCTATTATCTATCTAACCAATTAACTTTTTAGCAGCCTGACATTTACATCTTTAAATAAACTTACCGCTCCATGCTATTTCCTGAAAGACCATTTTTTATAGAATGTCAGAGATCGACTGTTAATTTAACCTAGATTCTAGGTCTAGCCGACCCGTACTTTATGTTTTTTCCCCAAGATTATAATTTTTTTTCCAGACGGACAGGACATTTAAATCCAGACAGAAAATCTTTATGAATCGTTTCGGTACATGCAATGGGGTAGCAAGTCTAATTGTTACTCAAAGGATTGTTAGAATGTACGGGTAGGTTACTAGCCCGCTGGTGTTAGGCTCAAGTATGCTACAGCAGCACGTCCCTGAGTCTACCCAGCACTGATGTGTACCCAGCTCACATTAGGGCAAGTAAAGGTGTCTGGGCATAATGCTGACCACACTATCTCTTCATATGACGAAGTCACAGAAACAGGTGAACTCTACTTCAATAGTAAGTTTCCCTTTCAAACCTGACAGTCTATGGGGCAAGTGAAGTAGAGTTCACTTGTATATGAAGAGATAGTGTGGTCAACACAATGCCCAGCCGTCTTTACTTTCCCTAACGTGAGTTAGGTACCCAGCAGAGTTGGGTGGACTCAGGGATGGTCTACTGACTTGAACCCGGATTCGAACTCGAGACTTACGGGTTAGCAGTCCAGCTCTCTACCGCTAGACCACTCCGTCCCATCTACTTCAATAGTCTGTTATATAAAAAAAAACGGAGCTCTTCTTGTGGTCTATTAGGAAATCCAAGCACAATGCCTTGCCGTGAGATGAGATGGGGGTCTTGGAATCAGCAGTGTCGCCGAAGCGGCTTAAAGAAAACCAGGATTTAAGGTTAAATATAAAGCCTGGTTGTTGTATTTAGATGGACAAGAAACTTACATGACATAGCCTACATGTGTGGCGGGCAAAATACTTGAACTGAGTCAAGCAGGGAATAATTATGGCTAATGCAAATGGCCGGCTAATACATTAGCTAAATATGAGGTCGCCCTAAAACACGCAATCAACCTCTAAATAGTTGAAATTTTCTCAAGAGATTGTAATTGTTCATTAATTACTCCAAATAATTATATAAGAATAATGAGTGGAGAATAATTTGCAAAACCTGTAACACGCAGAAAACGTGCTAATTGTATAATCAATGTCACTTGCAAGCTACATCAAGTCCACTTAACACAACTAAAATAAACACGAGCCTCCATCCATCTTCAGGCCAGACATGCAACGTTAAATCAGTTAACAAATATCCTGGCTGCTTAAACTCTAGGTTCGATGACCTCTGTGATCACGTGATGAGGTCACTTGTCAGGGGCCAATCTTGAATATAATTAGATAATGTAAGCACTCTAGAGAACACTGGTCAAAGTGTTCTGCTTCTCTTTCATCTTCTCTAAAGAACACTCGTCAAATTGTTCTATTTTTCTTTCATATATAAAATCTCCACGTATTTCAACACTGCTTTTCGTTGTTTGTAAATGTTCTTCAATTCAGATCGTTGATACTCTCTTGACGTACGCTGGCTGGACAAATACATCATTCTATTTATAGAGCAGGTCACCGTGCCCTAACGTGTGATGTAATTGCATTTTGTCACGTGACATCAATGTACGGGGTATGTTTACTTCAAATGCGCATGTCCTGGAGTATTTAAAAGGACACCTTCTTTAATTATCTGCAATCAGAAAACACAGTTTCGTACACGGTGTGTTTTTAACAAAAATAAACTTTGTGATTAGACTTGATAAAGTAACGTATAACCTGTGTAAAACCTTTCTTTATGAAATACAGTAACAGATAGGTGGTTCTACATTGCAAACACTGACGGACTAGTTGTATCCAAGAGGCATGGAGATTTTAAAAGGGGTCCCGACCCTTGATTGACATTTTCATTATGCATTTTTTCCCCATCGCATTGAATTTTACGCTTTGCAACGAATGAAGGTAAGTTGTAAAATGAAGACATTCCAATTTATTTTCATCAAGTAATTAATGGCCTATTACAGCATCAATCCTAGCGGTCTACAGGGATTTATCCAGGTACACCGGCGGTTCATCCCACCCCTACCTGTACAGCTTAGCTTTAATTAGAGATAAATATGCAGACAAATTCATATGGAGCAAACTTACAATGAATTTAAATTAATTTTAACTAAATCTAGAAAAAAACTTACTTTGTTTATTAATTAGCATTATACTTTTAAAATAATATAACCAGATGTAGCAAGTCTGATAAGAATATTTCATAAATGTAGTTGAAGCTTGAATCATCGAATAATAATGTTTACTTTAAAAATAAAAATTAAAGCAAACATTTTAAAAATATTTCAACCTGTTATGGCTGTAATGAACTCTGAATTCTCCGCGTGCTAACTTCTAGAAAAAAAAAACAACTAACCCAGCAATTCAGCAATTGATTTTGTCAGCTGCAAGATACATTTGTCTATGCTTGTCTTTGTCTAGACGTCTGCAGCTAGCAAAAACCTACATCAACGTTGGTGTCTTGAAGAATTAGGTGTCAGGGTCACCAAGTTCTTTACAAATTACCAGAAAATAATATAAAGAAAACCACTTACGTTGTAACACACTCGCACTGAATAATCTCACTTCGAGGCTGACAAATTGATTTTAAACGAAGCGTTTTATTGGTGCGAGGAGAGATGTTTCATCAGTCTTTAAAAAAATAGTTCCACTGTATGCAATCTGTGCGAGTGTTCATCAGTACGTTAAAGAAATAGTTCCCCCCACTGCATGAAGTTTACGCTTGTGTGTCCTCTACTGGCAGACTAACGCAATAATAATTGTTTAACTCTAACCTACTATCATTTAGTCTGTCAGTGTCTGGTGCCGAGTTCCAAGACATTGGTGCTTGATGTATCGAGTTGTGCTGTGGACATGTCTCGGATTATCGTTTTTTTTTTGTTAATCCGAAATCTCAGGTGTACCCAACTCACATAGCTTTAAAATCTTTTAACGACAATAGTTTCTATGAGATCATAGGCGTACATTTATAATTGATTATTCAGTCTGAGCATAAGGCTAATGGGTTTATAAAAGGACAAACATTCATACAGATAATTTATTAACCAAATTTTATTAGTGTATAACATAGTAAATAAAATCTGTGTTTAATTTGACAAGAAGTGTGTTCTCATGAAAAGATCATTTTAAATAATGTTTCACATTTAGCAAATTTTCCCTACACCAATACCCGCTCTTAAACTTAATATATATAAATAAACAACTTGTAAAAGCT
The DNA here is from genome assembly GCF_028476545.2 of Physella acuta. NCBI lineage: Eukaryota > Metazoa > Mollusca > Gastropoda > Physidae > Physella > Physella acuta. The sequence goes on from NW_026731810.1 coordinate 812,214, forward strand.
TACAAGAAAAAACACTTGGCTGCGATTTTTTCGCAGGGTCGCTCGTAGTATTTTACAGTCATACTGAGACATCAGCACCCGTGTTCTATACGCCAGCAGTTCTGCTAAACCTACGCCCCAGCAGTGAGCAAATGAATTTCACTTCACAGGATTTCGTCCTCTAAACTCATTCGACTATAAAACGCGAAAATTTGAACTCTCCAATGCAGAAAGTTGAGCTTCTAGTTCGCTGGTTTTTGTAATCACTACGCTGGAATCTACCTTCAGGGGATGGTTTAGCTGGAGATCTATTTACTTTCAGGAAAATGCATTCCTTGTGATTCTATATGTCAACATAGTGAAGGGGCTAAGCTAGCTGCAATGATGGGATCTGTAGAGGTATTGGGGGTTGGGGGTTCCTTGATCGGAGGTTAAATTACAGAAATGCTTTAATGGCTTCAGTGGTGATACAGTAGTGATTGAGTGGTGATTGGATGGTGAGGGGGTATACAGTGGGGATTGAGTGGTAATACAGAGATGATTGAGTGGTGATTGAGTGGTAATTTAATGGTGATTTAGTGATGTTTGGTTGGTGAAGGGGTAATACAGTGGGGATTGTAATTGAGTGGTGATTTGATGGTGATACAGTGGTGATACTTTGGTGATTTAGTGGTGATAAAGGTGATGATTTTTGTGGTAGCTCAGTGGTAATACAGTGGTGATTAAACGCCGATTCAGTGGCCATTTAGTCGTGGTTTATATGCATTATACAACCTATTTCAAACACCACTTCAAATACGTGATTTTTTTTTGACTCGTTGAATTTTGTGTCTGTCTATACATTTAGGGAATGTTGGTAAAAACATCAACTCACTAAACTCACTAATGATCTGATAATCGGTTACAATTTATTCACGACATTGTCAGGTCACTGACCTCGTGAGTCTCGTGTTACTAGCCTCACGAGTTTCAGTAGTTTCACATGTCATTCAAATATCACTTGACTTTCCTTACGATTATATAAAGTTTTCTTGTATGCCTTTCCTATGTCTCACGAGACACATGTCTTCTGTTTTGTCTCTCTAATTGCAATAGAATTCTCTCACGATACTAAGCACTCATTCTTTACACGTTACATATATTTTAACATCACAAACAACGCTTTTAAAAACACCACCAAACGAATAGGTTAAAGACACGAAGAGATAATTTTTCCTAAAAACCCATCTCTGTAGATATTTGTTTGTTTTAATAAATGTTACGAAATTATATAAAACATTGTATTTGTGCGATTACACTTGCACACATGTGATTTTCCCCCCAAAAATTCTAGGGTTGGGAGGGATTCCATCCAACACATAAAGTATTACATGTCAATTTCTTAAGCGCCATGTAGGCCGTTGACTCCGATTTCAGCCTGCTTTTCGTATTTAATTTGCTTCCATAGCCTTTGTCCAACTAAGAACAAACCACAGTGCAGCAGTTTTTATTTTTTATTTTGGAGTAGTCTCTCCTAGAAGAATTGCTTTCCCCAAACTATCGAGCCTCATTTGCTCGGGGGTTCGAACTCGGTTCAGCAGCCACGAGCTTAACCGATCCAACCACGCCGACATCTATGGTTGTGTTTTAAAAAAGAAAACCAAAATATTCCTTCGTGTATTTAGATATGTTAAGATTCTGCCAATACTTACACATGTACACACGTCGCTACTCAATCCGCTAATTCGTGCTTCGTGTTCCGTTCATTAGCCCGGTAATAAGCGTTGTCATAACAACCCAGCCGTCATAAGCCAGATTTTTTTCATCTGCTAGCTGTTACACGATGCGTGGCGTTTGTTTTGGCTCGTGTGAGTTTTCGTTAGTTAGACGTCGGTCTAATCACACGCAAACCCTAATGTCTGAATGGGTTAATTTTTCTTCAAAGGCCAGAAAATCATCTTTGTAATCAAGTTACTTACTCACACACACTTATATATATATATATGTATATATATATATATATATATATATATATATATATATATATATATATATATATATATATATATGAGATCATGCATTGGTTTGAAAAAGAGCTGTGTTTCTTAATCTGGGTTTGATCGAACCCCAATGGTTTGGCGAGTTAGTCTAAGGGATTCGGTTGATGTCAAGGAGCAACCGACTCATATGATTTGCGATTAGATTTTTGTCCGTGTGGATGATAGAGCTGTTGGCCGCGGCAGATGACAGTTCAAATACGACAGCGCAACAGCACGATATAGTAATTAAGTGCGCCAGAGAGAGATAGTACGTGTTGGTGTCTTGATACGTCTGTATCGTGTAACCCTTTGACGTCACGACATAGGCCTACATACGTCACAATTCGTGTAGACGTCACCTGTACATTGATGATGTATGTAAGTGATGTCACCCAACAAATACATATACATGACATATACAGCAGCCATAAAGAAATATTTTTCAAACCTTAACTCAACATTTTTTTCTGTCAACTATTTTTATAGAGCTTTTGATTTAATAATATTTATGTCATATTTCCAAATCCAAATTTCCGCAAACATTGAGTCACTGTACCAAGATTACTCTTTTACAAAGGTTAGATAAAAACAAATTGAAAATAAAAACGAAACAAAAACATTATATTTTTTAGAGCAAAACATTAACCGAGATCTCTTGTATGACATCTGTTTACCAACCTATAACTCTCTATTGTCCGTTTTTTTTATCCGGATAAAAATATTCCATGCAGGTACAAAAGAACGGAAATACGTCATTTCCGTTTGTTTAAAGATAGGGATAATACTCCCGAGCAAAACATCCTATGAAGGACTAATAGCAGACGTCCAGAATGATCGCTGTCCACTCATCGTCCACTCGCTCAGCCCCGCTCGCCCCCACTCAGACGTCAAATGAGCGCACGTGATTTTCGTGTGCGGGGAGACATGAAAGCGGTCTCTCGATAACAGTTTTAATAACTTCTTTTGTCCCACAACTGCTAGATGTACAACGGGAGATAATAGACACCTCTGTTGTAGATTATCTCCCTGTACTTACATAGTGCTCCCCCCTGGTGATTAATGGTATGCTGATTGGTATTTTATTGATCACAAGCTATGTATGATGTTCTTTATAGTGCATGCGACATACTCTATGAGAACTGGTGACATTTGGCTATGTCACTGATACAGATTATAATTTTTTTTTGCTTGTTTACTAGCAAATATAGCTTGTTTTTTGTAAAATTACTTACCATTTTCCCGATTAAAAAATTAAATTAACCAAACCATATATAAATTTTTAAAGTAAACAAAATGCTGAGGATGCCGGGTTTTTTAAATGACCAAAATTATATTCAATGACTAAAATGACATATTCACATCTGTTAACACTAATACATTGATACATATATCACTCGAAAAATACACACAAAAAACAAGAAAAAACACTTACACACACGTAAACATACAGCCACATTCACCTACACACACACACACACACACACACACACATAAACAGACATTCAAACCCCCCCCCTCCACACACACACACATTGAGACACATCCGCGCAATGACAGATCGAGGTAAACTACGTTTTTCAAATGAGTACAACTATAGGCCTACCTTCCAACTTCATGTAATGTTCCCGTTTCAGATTGTAAGATCCAAAATCAGATGAAGTAGAGTTCATATGTTTCTTGACCTCGACATTTAAAGAGACGTTGTAGTCGGCACTTTGCCTTCCCTATACCTAAGCTAGGTACCCAGAAGTGACGTCATTCATTCTTCGTTCAGGAAATCCGAGATCCGAACTCGAGTCTTCGGGCTACCAGGTAAGCTCCACTGACCATTGACTATATCTAAGCTAGATTTTGGTGTGTTGTTATGTTTATTTCAGTTTATATCATAAAAATGCAATTGAGTTTAATTAAGCAATTAGAACTACAGCAGCACATTTAATCAATTTTGCAACCACGACGTTTTAGCCTTGTGCAAATCACAACGAATGTAAAATAAACAAAACTTGCTTACGTAATGAAAAGATCGTGACAGGTTATTTGAAAAACAAAATGCTCATACGTCACGAATAAAATAAAGCAGGAGTGATATCCCCTAAACGTTTTCGTATATTTTATATAACAGTAAGGGAGACGATACTCCCAGTACAATATAGTCTATAGAAATGTTTTTTATTAATTTTTCTAATACTTAAATGTTTTTAAACAGAACAGAATCGAGTAGAAAAAATAATTGCACGGAAACAATTTTTGTAGAATTAAGTTGAAAATTAGTACTTTATAAAAAAAAAAACTGTAATTAATTTTTAAAAGTTAATTAAAAATTTAATTAACTCACATTTTATGTCACTGCAATGTCATCGTGTCTTGACCTACGTGAAAACTTTAAAACAAATCAGTCAGGTATAAGTGATATTTTTTAAAGAAATCGGAAATACCTTTAAGTACTACTCCCGGCTCTAGAAATTTCAAAAAATTTGTGAACATCAAGAGAATAAAATCTTATATCTATTTAAAAAAATTCATTCATGGAACTGAAACGGTAGTAATGCTACAGAAATGGGGTAAAGTACATCTCCCGGATATGGAAACCCATCTAAATGAAGAACAATATCTCTGAGAGAGGAGAGAACCCATCTAGGATAGAACACTCCAACGTTAGTAGGGACAGCAACCCATCTAGGAGAGAAAACTCCAGCGTTAGTAGGGACAGCAACCCATCTAGGAAAGAAAATACCGATGTTAGCTGGGGACAGCAACCCATCTAGGAGAGAAAAATTAGATGTTAGCTAATAGACAAGATCTAACAGCAACATATGAAATAGACATCATTGATCAATGACAGTTTTACATAAAAAAACTCAATAACAACATTTGACATAGACAACATCTCAGCATGAACTCAATGGTACGATATTGTAACATGCTTAACGTTAGTTTATAACGTAATTTGTTTGTCTCGGGCCAATATTAGAAACGTTCTACGCACACTCAAGTCTATAAGAGCATAATGTTAAAAGTCATTTTTCTTAGTCTAAAAGCCTAACAAAATCAAGCACCGTAACTGCTAAACAAGCTAAATTCTTGAAAAATAAACTTATTTTTATATTTAACAATAAAACATCTCAAAATAATGTTAGCTTTGTTGAACGACTTGTTTTCTGGAGTTGGTATGCTTGTTTTAAACAAATACGTTTCTAGATCATTACCTGCTCCTTTAAGCTTGTATTACATAGGGGGTAAATAAATGTGAAAGATAAGTCCCCTAAAGCTGATTTGAAGCTGCTTTATATCTTTATTAGCTAAGTGAGATATCTCAGAACGGTAGCACGTAGAATGTTTGTAGCCTTGTTGGAAGACAAGCTCAATGAAAATAGTCGTGAAACTTCATGCAGCAAATGGAAGATAGTGGAGCGTAATTTAAAATCACTTAACTTATAAATCAAGTAAAAATATCTAAATAATACCGAACTAAACGATATAGTATTTACATAGTATTTTACGATTTATCTTTAAAACAAATTGATAATCGTTTTTGATAAGTTAAAAGTTAATAAAATATTAAATTACATAAACAAATCCATCACATTGTTTATTTGGAGATGAGTTAGCGATAATAAAATGTTTTTTTATGTGTGTTAGTATTTACACATTATTTTACGATTCATCTTTAAAACAAATGGATTATCGTTTTTGATAAGTTAAAAGTTAATAAAATATTAAATTACATAAACAAATTCATCACATTGTTTATTTGGAGATGAGTTAGCGATAATAAAATGTTTTTTATTAGTGTTAGCCTGAAGTCTGTAAGGTACTCATCCCTAGGTGTATCCCTGGTCTCACCTGTAAGGTACTCATCCCTAGGTGTATCCAGGATCTCACCTGTAAGGTACTCATCCCTAGGTGAATCCAGGATCTCACCTGTAAGGTACTCATCCCTAGGTGTATCCAGGATCTCACCTGTAAGTTACTCATCCCTAGGTGTATCCAGGATCTCACCTGTAAGGTACTCATCCCTAGGTGTATCCAGGATCTCACCTGTAAGGTACTCATCCCTAGGTGTATCCAGGATCTCACCTGTAAGGTACTCATCCCTAGGTGTATCCAGGATCTCACCTGTAAGGTACTCATCCCTAGGTGTATCCAGGATCTCACCTGTAAGGTACTCATCCCTAGGTGTATCCAGGATCTCACCTGTAAGGTACTCATCCCTAGGTGTATCCAGGATCTCACCTGTAAGGTACTCATCCCTAGGTGTATCCAGGATCTCACCTGTAAGGTACTCATCCCTAGGTGTATCCAGGATCTCACCTGCTTTAGTTAATGACGTGGTGCACAACAGTGAGTCAGTGCTGGCATCAGGTTGTATACGACCCTCGGGGGATTGGCATGCCGACACCGCTAATGGGGGGGGGGGGGAACTTGGTGGGGTGGGGAAATACCCTCGGGGTCTGGGGTATAAATAAAAATACCCATAAAGCATAGGCATTTTCCGTTGATATCGTGATCTGGGAAAAAAATATCTAACAGGCTACAGCAACAAATGAATTAGAGTTCATAACATAGCTTAACCGATAAAAACAATCTAACTACACATGATAAGTTGTAATGTTAGTTGAAAGAGTGTTGTAAATGATGGTTGCTTTTACGGGGTATAGACTATACACTATGATGAAATGTAGATAGCTGAGATTGTTCAATATTCTATTCTAATTATACTGTAATCTAAAACCGATTTGGAATAAAACAGAACAACTTTTCCAGAACTAGTCATGGATATTCCAGATCTTGTCATGTATGTTACAGAACTAGTCGTGTATGTTACATAACTAGTCATGTATGTTCCAGATCTAGTCATCTATGTTCACGAGCTAGTCGTGTATGTTCCAGAACTAATTATGTATGTTACAGAACTAGTCATTTCTGTTTCTTAACTAGAAGTGTATGTTCCTGAATTGATATTTTAGAAATTATCTGTCCCAAATCATGTTAAGATATTCTCTAGTATTAAACTTTTCCAGAAACAGGCCAGGCTTGTTCTAAAAGTGATTATGGCTGATCCAGAGCTTGTACGGTATATTCCACAACATTTAAAATATATACAGACCGTGGCAGACAGCATTCATCACTAAATACGACAACACTTTCAGAAAAGGTAGAAGAAAAACTACCTTTGCTAAGCGGCCTAGGAGTGGAGCACGCTACATCTCGATGTTTAACATTACTAAACCTCCATCATTATCTGCCGGCTCTTTGATGATGAGTTACCTGGGTAAACTAGTTTACGTTTTCATTTTTTTTTTTACAATATCGCAAGAGCGAGTGTTTCACCGCGGGGTCTCGCTGCTATTGTTAGGATTTCGCGAGGCAGGGAAGAAAAATGTGTTTTGACGTGTGGATTGATGCTTGGTCGGCGTAGCTCTACTCGAGCTTGAAGCCGAGCTACAAACAAAATTAACAGGACCCCGGTAGCAGACGTAGAACGCCACAGGCGCCGCCGCCAATTGAGGTAGGCGCCCCCTAGCTCAACTGATTCGTGAAGTTAAACTGCGAAAACGAGTGCTTAAACGTTTAAGTGAAATATTAATAAATCGTTACATGAAGATTTATGTTTAAATATTTTTTTTAAATATTATTTTTTAACCGAGAGGCTGTTTATATTAACCTATCATAATAACAAAAATACAACAAATATATACATTTTGACACTTAATAAATAATTTATTGTATGATTTAAAATGAATTTAAATAAAAACAAATGTAACACTGATATAATGTATTATGTCTCCATTTTGCCGCGGAGGGCAAAGGATGCACTGTGAGAAGTGGAATCTTAGGGGCGAATAACATAGCACAAGATAAGGAGAGCATGGGTGCATCGTAACCTCTCTCTCCACCATGACCGGTGTAGTTCTATGGTATGATAAGCTACGAGTTTGGTACCAACTTCGGTTGCAGAAAATACTGACAGCAGAGTTTCTTCCAGGCATCTCTTCTACCGCCCCCCCCCCCCCCCCGAACGAAATGAAATTTATATAATTTATGTAGAAAATATATACTTGTGTCCGCCGCCCCCCCCCCGAAGAAAGGCTACCGCCCCCCCTCCCCCCCCCCCCCCGAAAATTCCAAGTGCCCCCCCCCCCCCCCGGAGAAAAAAGTCTGGAAGAAACACTGACTGACAGTAAACGATTATTCTATAAGCAATGGGGCTCCACTCTTGTTTGCTTTCGGAGTTTTCTCTCCTAGATGGGGTGAATGTCTCAAGATAACTGGCCACGTCTGTCCGGAAATTTCGGGTTGGCATTGAATGTATAAGGATACAATGTTTAAAAATATTAAGATAATTAAAGTACCATTAATGAAAGATTCCTTTAAATAAGTTAAAACGCATTTCTGGGCCAACTTCATTGCAGCATTGTAATAATCAATTATAGCTGTTAAAATAAATGATTGAAAACTATATTTATCTCAGCAGTAGGTTGAATTAGAGCGTGCTATATGTATATAGCATATATGTATATATATGTTATGGTCTTTAACGAGCTACTTATAGTGTTTTAAAGAAATATTTTCAGTGTCAGCGTTGGTACTGTCGAATTCACAAATTATGAATTACTGAAAAGTAGAAAAAACAACAACTAAATAGCGGCGTATGTTATGCCGCGGGCCGGCTCGTATTATATAATTCAGTACTGCTCTCAGTATTCTGTCAACGGTAGTAACTAAACGATTATTATATACGCTCACTAAGGACGGCGTGGTCGAAAGGTAGCGTGTTTGACTGCTAACCCAGAAACATCTAGTTCGTATCCCGGACACGAGTCCGTAAGTCGTCACAGAGTCCACTCGGACGTTAGGAGTAAGTAAAAACAATTTACATAGTGCTATCCAATTCATTCCTTCAAATGCCCAGGACAACTAAACATTTGAGCTCTACTTCACCTGCCCACCCCTTCCCCCATGGAACATAAGGTTCAACAAGGCACTAAACTAGACTATTTTACACGTTTACTGTCAACATAACGTTTCTGCAGCCCAACACCATGTTAAGTTTGTTTAAACCAGTTTGTTGCCAACGAATAAAATTGTGACATTTCAAACTATTCTATACGCTAGAATACAAAAATGTCAAACTATTCTATACGCTGGAATACAAAAATTCAGTTTAAAAAGTAAATTTGACCTCCCCAACCCTTTTACCACTTTGATTTGAAATGAAAGCCTTTGCTATAGTCTTACATTCATAAGGACATTTGATTACTTGTGGTTTTTTTAAAAATAGAACTCTAAAGTTTCGTTTGTTTAATTTTAATCAAGATAGAGATTAAATAAATTAAAAACCTTTTAGAAACAAAGAAAACGAAAATGTGATGAAGAAATTAAAAAAAAAACTATTAATTTTTTAATAATGCACAATGCTCACCTAAAAGTCTAACACGGCATGCATATGAGATTTATATTTGCAAAAATATTAGTTGAATGAAACTGAAATATGTGTCCGATAACGATCGACACAATCATCAATAAATAGTTTTACTAGCTTGAAACAGCACTTTTGCAGCACAAGATTAAGAGCTAATAAAGTATTCTGCAAGATGATACGATAAACTGACATGTTAAAAACTCACATAATAAATGTTTCAAATTTTGTATGTGTATGTTCATCGTACAATTCACAACTTAAATAAATTGTTCTAAATACGATCCTAAGTAACCCCGCGTTTGATTGTTTTTAATGGTGAAATAAACATTAAAAATATCAAGTTTGCTTAATCGTTTTCTAATACTTTATTCTGTTTGTTTAACAGCTAATCTGGCGATTATCTAGATCCTCACGAGGCGTTTGAAACCTATCTCTTGTTGGCCACCCACCCAACGGTTTCAGTTGCCTAACTTGACACCCAGGTTATCAAAACTCCATCTTTAAGTCAACTTTGATTTAACTATTGTCACCAAAATCAGATCAATTCTTACGTATTCTTTTATACACGGAGTTATGAAAATCTATTCCTTTTGTTTCGTTGTAGGTTGAGGGATTCGAGTGGTATCGTATGTCGTTTGAGGCATAGAATACTTAGATTGTAACCAGGAAATAAACGACGAAGACAGAAGAGCTCTTCACTGTGTTGCTAAGGAACATGCAAGCGTCATGGGTAAAACAGGCCACACAAATAACAGAATCAAGTGATTGCTAGCATATTCTTTATTTAAAAATACCCCAGAAAACTTGTGTTATTTGTGAGATTAAATTCAAAATAAAATATCAAATAATGTGTGTTGAATTAATTATATTATATTTTATAATATTATATGAACGCATAGTCAGTAGCTTGGAAGTTAGTATTTTTCAAAGACGTTTTTATTTTAAGTAATATATAATTTAGAATTGAAGTTCACAATAATATTAGAAGGTCAATCTTAAGGACCTGTACATAGCCCTCGTGACTAACTCACATAAACAAAAGACACCACATATGATTGTGACACCACATACCATTGTGACACCACATACCATTGTGACACCACATACCATTGTGATACAACATACCATTTTTACACCACATACCATTGTGACACCTCATAGCATTAAACACCACATACCATTGTGATACCACATACCACTGTCACACCACATACAATTGTGTCACCACATACCATTGTGACACCACATAATTCCCTGAGACATGCACACTGCACACATACGTGTCTAAATGAAGGACGGACACTTGACACTTAAAAAAATACTTGACACCTAAAAAGAGATTCGACACTTGCAATTTATTTAGGCTTTCCTTGAAATTTAAAATGGGCATAATTAATTAGTTTTCAACCGAGGCAGTAAATTGCTTGTGCACTTAAATTACGCTAGAAAATATATTTGAAGTCCGAATTATTTATGTCTCAGCACTGCTCATTTTCTGAGTTTGTTCATTTATTTTTCAGTACGGTTGTGACTCTCTCACACTTTCCTATCTACTGTTGGTGAAATTTTAATCTTATATTTTATACATGTAGTCTTACTTGAAAATGAAACTATCGTTGACATTTGCTTGTCAGTTACTTATGCCGAAATAGCTCATCTCTATCTAAAAGCTAGTCGCGTAAAATTATAACTGAACTATAAATTAAGCTTTTTTAACTTATAAACTAATTGATTGCAATGACTTCATAAAAAGTTACCATAAACATCAAATCTTATAAAATAAAATTAGATAATGAAGCGAATAACAGGTATTCAAGTTTTTAATTAGAGTAAAGTTTTATAAAGTAAACAAGCGGTCACTAAGTTTTTTCTTTAATCGGTGGTTAATTTAATGAAGATAACTGGACACACAATCAACCAGGAGTTGATTTAATGAAGTTAACACCTCAAAAAAAAAACCCATCTTGTCTTTAATTTACCATAAGTAAACTTAATAAAGATAGCCGACACGATTATTACTTGATGGCTGTAATGAAGTTAACGCCTCAGAAATATCAGGTCTTTAATTAACCATAATTTGATTTAATAAAATCACAAAAAAATGAGGCCTTAAATATACCATAATTTGACTTAATGAAACCACCAAAAAATCAGGCCTTAAATGTACCATTAGTTTCATTTATCAATACACCAAAATATCAGCTTTTTAAAGAACCATACATTCACTTAATTAATCTACCAACCGCTGTATCTACCGAGTGTATTTAACGACACGATGATCCCCTTAGTAAAACTCTAGCACCGAACCCTAGAGTAAACGAAACAAGACGTGGTTTGTCTACATCACACCACCACACAACCACATTGCCACCACATCATAACAACACCATCATGTCGACGGTAAATGAAGACAATTTTGATTGTGATTATTCTATTAACCCTCGCCTCACGCTCATTAAGTTGAGCCTGATAAATCGCCCCATACCACACGCGAGTTAATTAAGATAAACAAAGTACAGTAGACAAAGCTAGGACTGGGGGGGGGATAATTAAAGTACATCAGTAGATCTGGTAGGCTGAGCTGATTAGTGAAAGTACTGCTGAGGTTGTTTACACACCATGGAGGTCCTAAAGTTGTTTGAGACACTGAGGTTGTTTACATAGAGGCACTGAGGTTTTTTACACAGAGGTACTGAAGTTGTTTACAGAGAGGTACTGAGGTTGTTTACACACGATAGAGGCACTGAGGTTGTTTATACAGGGGCACTGAGGTTGTTTACACAGAGGTACTGAGGTTGTTTACACAGAGGCACTGAGGTTGTTTATACACCATAGAGGAATTGAGGTTGTTTACACCTCATAGAGGTACTGAGGTTGTTTAAATAGAGGTACCGAGGTTGTTTACATAGAGGCACTGAGGTTGTTTACACAGAGGCACTGAGGTTATTTACACAGAGGCACTGAGGTAGCTTACACACCATAGAGACACTGAGGTTATTTACACAGAGGCACTGAGGTTATTTACACAGAGGCACTGAGGTAGCTTACACACCATAGAGACACTGAGGTTATTTACACAGAGGCACTGAGGTTATTTACACAGAGGCACTGAGGTAGCTTACACACCATAGAGACACTGAGGTTATTTACACAGAGGCACTGAGGTTATTTACACAGAGGCACTGAGGTTATTTACACAGAGGCACTGAGGTAGCTTACACACCATAGAGACACTGAGGTTATTTACACAGAGGCACTGAGGTTATTTACACAGAGACACTGAGGTAGCTTACACACCATAGAGACACTGAGTTTGTTTACACACCATACACGAAACAACCATCCGAAACACCATGACTTAACACGAATCGCGATAACATTTTAGATTATTTTTTTTTAGCTTGCAAGATTTTCTTATTAATTAATAGGCCTGAAAAAAACGACGCAACCCTTTGAATAAAATTAATAGACATCTAAACAAATAAGCTCATCTATAGATGAGTCATGTATCAGTCAGATACAGTTCAGTCATTTCGTGGATATTTTAACATAAACCCATCTATGTAATCCATACCTAACGATCACTAAAATATTTAGCAGTATCATTTGGCTCCCTGTGGGTATTCGTAATCTCGACACATTGCAAACTATTTATACAGAAAAAACAACATTTCTACTGATTTCACTAACCTTTTTTTTGAAACTTTGCTTTACACTTAATTAAAATCTTTCTAAAATGCTTCTAAATATTAATCTAATTATATAGCATTTATATAAGAAAATATTTTTGTCTGGGTTTTTCCGACCACCCAATATATTACCTTGCTAGTAGGCGACACAGCTGTCATATTGATTCAATTATTTCTGTTGATTTTGCAAAACCTTTCAAATGTCCAAGCAATTTCCATTACGTCAGCACAAATTAGTTTCCTCCGCCGGTAATGACTTGACAGGTAAGTCAATCACGCTTCTAAATATACACACTTTTAATAGAACACTAATTAACAAACGTCAAACGAATTTGAAATGAAGTTTTCCATTTTCAGCCATACTTGAGAGTTCACAAATATGCTGATCCCACGATAAATCAATTTTTATCTTTCACTTGTCACAAACCAAAAATGTTTGAACATTTTTTATTTTCATTTGTCAAATTTCAGTTTGAAAAATCAAGAAATTTAAATTACGCGTTGTTTGTAATACTAACATCATAATCCCTTTATAACGCCAGCCTGTCTGTAAAGCTTTAAAATGCTTTAACATTGTCTATAAAAAATGACTTTTATGTCACTTAGAAAACAAAAACAGTCATTTTAACTATAATTGTCTTTTAATACAGATAATAACGAATTTTAAAGTGTATTAAAATATAAACATTTGATAAAGGTAAACACGTTGATTTAGAAAATATAAATTGCCATATGAAATGTATATAAGATTCATTGATGGATGTATAAAAATACGCGCTAAGTTAGCTAAGTATCGTAAACTCATATTAAGGTAATTTATTATTGCCAGACAAGATACTGTTTTCAAAACTGTCTTACTTAAAATAAGCCGTTTTATAACTTTTAACATCACGTCAACTTATTGAAACAACGCACTTGATGTAGATGTGGTCTTATATTAGCTGTTTCATTAACTTAATTATTTAAATAGCTGACAACCAATAGGAGCTTAATTGCCATTTTTCAACTGCAGCTAGTTGGTGTAAATAATCGACAAAAATAAAGTATAACAAAGACTGACTGAACGATATACCAGTTGGCGAATGTCTGTGTTTTAGAAAGTCTGTGTGACCTGAGACATTGTTGACAGGTTGCCCCTTTTATAATGAACGAACTCAAAAATAGATTTTTCTTAAACTTTATCGTTAAAGATTTTTAGCCAAGACTTTGTGTAGGTTGGATATTTCGCAATCTTGACGTCATTAAAACGATGAGACAAAATAATTTGAACCTTGTTTACATTTTAGCCTTTATTTTGTCATTTTAAAGTGGTATTTAAACTTGATATTCCAATACAAATATAGATGTAATTTGTATATTTGTGTTTCATCATCATCATCTTTTCTGTGGATTGGACCCTTGTGGACAGTCCAGCTGCCTTTGTTTGTCTGACAAATGATATTTTCCAAGTTTGTTGTTCAAGTACCTACTTCTCTCTCTCAATGAAGATTCGAATCTCTCGTCAGTCTGTTTTTGTGTTTACATGAAACTCCAATTTTAAAAAAAATGTCTTAAAATATGTTAACTTTGTTGTTTATTTTGATCATAGATAAGAAGCTTTCTATAAATATTATCTCATATTTGCAGTATTTACGTAAATGTCAGTCAGTGTAGAATTGGTATATTTAACGTAACGGAGCTACAAGCGAGTTTGTTAATTTTATTTTAGGTTTAAGCGTAATAATAAATGAATTTTACTTACACTTTCGTGTTTTACCTTTTCCATCTCTTAAATGACATTTGATAATTTTTAAAATTTTTAATACAACTTTTTTTTTTAAAAAGTAAGAAAGCGACACTACGATATAGAAGAAATAATATTAAAACACTTTTAAAACATAACGAATTTTAAAAATCAATACCGGTATCGGAGTTTTGTGCCTACGAGCGAACTTCCTAAGATTGGAAAAACACCAAAGAGTATCAGTTACTAGATTGTAATCGATTCCATATTGATTATGTCTAATGTATTATAAAGATAGTCAGACATTTCCTTCGACAGAAATATCGTGTTTTTAAAGGCTCTTTGTCTTCGTCAACATTCGCCAACACAGTGTATTGTTCTTCACTTCAATACGCTTTTGTTCACACTGTTTTTTTATACACTTGTAAGTTCGGCCACAGAGCTTTGTTTTCTTTTTGTTTAACATAACCTTGACCTTCGCATAACGCATAGACAAGACTTAAAACTTTGGTTTGGCCTTCAGACTTGCCTTAGACCTAACAATACCTTGGTAACGATACAGGCAGAACAAAATCTTATAATGTTGTTGTATTGCCTAGCAATTTATTTTTCAAAATTGCTTTCAAAGGTATGATTTAGCTTGCTGTGATTTGACTCGAAGTGACTTTTTATAAAATGTGACTGTCTAGAACTGCTACTTAAGGTAGCTACAAATGCAGTAGTTAAATGTCGACAACGGTACGGAAAGGGCGGGGTTCCTGTGTGAGTCTCCACAATCAGTTCAATCAGCCGTGACGTTGAGGTGAGCCATGAGCTAATGACGGCCTGTCACACGGTCTGGTGATGACAGCCATCCGGAAGTGTTGAGAGAAGTCAGAACACTGGGCAGTCTGACGTGGGCAATCATTTCAGTCATGGCAGCATGACTTGGGCGATGATTTCAGTCATGGAGGCCTAACGTGGGCAATCATTTCAGTCATGGCAGCCATGATGGTTTGATGCAGACGTTTTTTTTAGAGATATTTCAACGCAAGTACAAAAAGAACACGATTGAATTTTTAGAAGCTAGACATTTTTGAATCTCAATTAAACAAATTTTTCACACACGCGCGCGAGCAAGCAAGAGCAGGCACTCACACACACATACACACACACACTCATACACAGAGAGACAAAGAGAGAGGGAGAGGTATAGACTTAGAGGGTTCGCAAAATTGATACTATACCCACCCTGTTCCTCTCCTAGAAAAGGTAAATTACGTCTTTGGCAGTTAAAACATCACACACACACACATACACAAACACACAGACACACTCACTCTCACACACACACACACACACACACACACATATATATATATATATATATATATATATATTCTATAAGTGAAGGTCTACAGCCTAATGAAACTTGCCAATGGTGATTAGACCTTTAAGCTATTGGTGAGAGACTGTTATTACTAAGCGACTACAAATTGTTCGGTGTGATCTGTTTACATCTGTGAGGCAAATCGATCCTACTTGCCCTGAAGGTGAAGTCGACAATTGTTCAGTAGTTTCCCTTGAAAAATAATAGTGTCCTCCCTTGCATGACACTTGATCAAAGTAAATGCGACAGCAATAACTCGCCTTACCGTGTTTTTCCCACGAAAGCGCTAAAACCTGTTCCAGCGATGAGTTATCTCCCATAGTCGATTTAAAGTGATGCGTTATTATGTTTGACTACGTCGCTTATTTAAAAAAAAA
This sequence comes from Physella acuta, assembly GCF_028476545.2. NCBI lineage: Eukaryota > Metazoa > Mollusca > Gastropoda > Physidae > Physella > Physella acuta. The sequence goes on from NW_026731810.1 coordinate 828,792, forward strand.
ATATTTTGGTGTTTATAGTTTTCAACAGTTATGTTTTTTAAAATTATTTGAAAACTATATATAATTAGATAATAATAGGTTTTCTATTTTCAGTATTTGCAATTAATTTTGAAAAAAAATAATTTAAAAAAATTATCGTTTAAACCTACGAAAGGTAGTTTTAAAAATATGAATGGTAATTTCTTGTACAGAACATCAGTGACCTTGATGATCCTGTAAAATCTGAGCCTTTTTCTCCCTAGTATTGCAACAAACAACAAACACAAAAAGACGCATACTCACTCACAGTGGGTGACTAATGCGCATGCATATATATATATATATATATATATATATATATATATATATATATATATATATATATATATATATATATATATATATATATATATATATATATATATATGTTTGTGTGTGTCTGTATATCTTAGTCCTCACTCTATTTCTCACTCTATATTTATATATTGTAAGAAAAAACTGAATATGATCAAATATCTGAATACATTATGACTTTTTAAGGAGTATGCATTTGATGTTCTTTTGATTTTTTTTTCCAACAGTGTGAGTCTTAGAGCCCAATGCTGTGACCTAATCAATGTGTTGGGATTTTAATATTCGCCTCAGAACGTGCATCACGTATGTAATTTTAGCAAATGATGATTAATTATTATCACATTTTGAATCTGAGAGCTACCTTGACATAACAGGTTACTAGAAACGGTTTTTGGTTCCCGTTTTTTGTGGTTGACATTTTGGTTCTAAATAAACTGAATACATTATGCGGATGTAGTGTAGGTAAGAGAGGTGTTAGATGACTATATTATCTCACAACCTTATTGAACACCAAAATGAAATATTGTACACTAAGCTACAGATATTAACATCTGCGTGGTCGTGTTATTTTCAATTAAAATATTTAGAAAAAGACAGAACAAAAAGGTTACATTGTAAAATAATATAGAAACAACTTTTCGCAAACGCCATTCATAATAAAATCTTGCTTACTTTATGGAAAAAGCGGCATGTTAATTAAATAATTTAATTAACATGCCGCTTTTTCCATAAAGTAAGCAAGATTTTATTATGAATGGCGTTTGCGAAAAGTTGTTTCTGTATTATTATATACTAAGTATATAATCCATATGTTTAAAGCACTATAACATTTATATTTTTAACAGAACAAATTACAAAGCCTATGTGGAAAAAAGAATTGTGGTTCCAGAATGAATGAGAAAAGCAAGAAGAAGTTTAAAATAAAATGTAGGACGTATCAATATTGACCAACCCCCGCCGAGTTAACTACACGTCGGTGTGTAAACAGAGTTACCCGACTTGGTCGCAACACGAAACATCATTGACACAATGGGACTTGGGTTTGTGCAAACATTCGCCACATCTAACGGTCACGTGGCTTCGATTTGTCAGGGGTGCTGGTGGGGGGAGGTGAAAAGACAGGTTTTGACTGCTTGCACGATTCTTGACTGCTTGCACAATTCTTGACTGCTTGCACCGGTTTTGACTGCTTGCACAATTCTTGACTGCTTGCATAGGTTTTGACTGCTTGCACAATTCTTGACTGCTTGCACAATTCTTGACTGCTTGCACAATTCTTGACTGCTTGCACAGGTTTGACTGCTTACACAATTCTTGACTGCTTGCATAGGTTTTGACTGCTTGCACAATTCTTGACTGCTTGCATTAGTTTTGACTGCTTGCACAATGGACTGCTTGCACAGGTTTTGACTGCTTGCACAGGTTTTGACTGCCTGCACAATTGACTGTTAGCACAGTTTCTTATTGCTGGAACACGTTTTGACTGTTTGCACCAGTTTGTATTACTGTAGAAGATTTTGACTTCTAGTATGGGCTTTGACTGCTTACCCAGGTTTTTACTACTTGTATATGTTTTTACTGCTTGCACAGTTTTTAACTGCGCAATTTTTGACGGGTTGTTGTGGCTAGTACATGTTTTTAATGTTGGGGTGGCTTTAGTTAATTAATGCTTTAAAATACCCCATAAATTATTTTATAATATACACACAAAAACATCACATTCATCATTATTTGTATAAGCTTCACCGAGTGAAGACAGCAAAACTAAAATTGACACACATATGTCGAAAACGTGAATAATTTGATAAAGAATGTGCGATCATAAACCAGTCAACAGATAGATATATTTCAAAATTTTAACACAATGCTTCATGGCTGATTAACTCAAGATTAGATACAACTTTTCAAACGCTACATGGCTGAAATAAAACTAGATTAGATAAACTTTTTTTCAAAGCTCAATGGCCGAATTAACGCTAGATAAGATAAACTTTTTAAAAAAGTTATCAACAATACGCTACATGGCTGAATTAACCCTAGATTAGATAACCTTCATGGCTGAATTAACCCTATATTAGATAACCTATATGGCTGAATTAACCCTAGATTAGATAACCTACATGACTGAATTAACCCTAGATTAGATAACCTACATGACTGAATTAACCCTAGATTTGATAACCTTCATGACTGAATTAACCCTAGATTAGATAACCTACATGGCTGAATTAACCCTAGATTAGATGACCTTCATGATTGAATTAACCCTAGATCAGATAACCTTTGACAGCACTAGTGCAAACCAGAGAGATGCCAATAGAAAAAAAAAACAAGCTAACAATTAGAGCTGGAAACTGTAGGAAAAACAAGTCCAATGCCTCGCTGAGTTTAGAGTATTGTGTTAATGTCTTTTACACTCTCAAACCACTTGACACCTCCAACAAGAGTACGGGCAAAATATTTTTGTCTTCGATTGTTCTTTGTAAAAAAAAAATCACTTTTATTGTTATAAATATAAAAAAATATCCTCATTAAGAACCAGAAAAAGAAAAAAAAACGTAACGAACATCCACAAGCGATTAAATAGTTTTTACACACCGAAATTCTCGCTTCAGCGTAAGTATAAAAGCAAACAGTTTAATTTAGAATTTATGAGACAATCAAATTTATATACCAAAAAGATTCAATGTATTTATTTTAATAAATTTTCGTGCTATGAAGCTCACATTTATTTAAAGAATCCATTTCTATTTTCATTCGGCTTTAGACAATAAAACAATGTTTTAAGATCTTTTTGATCTTTAATATTCTAAGTGCACCATGATGAAATAGTCCCTTTAACTCTCCAAGTCTGTAGGACGGCCTGGCTGTTGAATGTCAACAGTAACTCCATTTTACTCTCACAGCACAGCATCTACGCTTAGTTTCACCCTGAGCTTTGAGAGTTTAAGGCGTTTTACGGCCAAAAGAGAATGGAATGCAATTCGTTTTAACTTGAGCAACGCCTCATCTCAGCAGAGGGGAAGGTGGGGGGTTAAGTGTGCAGAACCGCCTTAAACCAACAATCGATCAGAACTTCTCTGTTACTTCCGGAATATACAGTTGATTTAACGTGTCAATACATTTAATTAAAAAGACAATTTCTATCGAATTAATTGTCGAGACAAACTTGCGGTAAATTGCGAACGTGCACTTGCATTTATTAATTCGAATGTCAGCACACGATTCTGAAACGAATTCCCGTTCACATCTGTTCTCATGATTTCAAATTATTAGAAGTTTTTTTTTCTAGATATATTTAAATAACCAGGTTTTTTTTAACGCAGTAATGAAGCTTAAACTATGGGAATTCTTTTCTAAAGTGCGAGATTCCAAAGTTTACTTTAGAGATGGGTCTGAATATTTTTTTATTCCACCCACAACGAAAACAGGCCTACATTTTTTAAAACGAAATTCCACTCCACCCACTATCATTCCGAATTGGATAACAATCCAATCCAACCCATAACCACAGTTGATACCAGTAAAGCCACTTGCTAAACTGGTTGCTTTGGTCTGTAAACCTAAATTTTAAAGTTCTATTTTTTTAAGTTTTTAAAAGCGTGTGTTCCACTGGCTATTGATCACGAGGCCCCCATCCAATTAAACGTCTTCTACTCCAAGCCAAAGCTGCAGGAAACAGCTGTCAGTGTAAAGCTGTAAACGCCAGCCGTTACTGGAGCTTGGGGTGGTTTTTTGTGTCGTTTACATCACAGGATAGTGGGGAATTTTAGGTTACCGGGGCTTTTTAAAATATAGGACAGATGCTTATGTTTTCAAATGACTATCTTTAAATATAACAACTCTATCTCTCCTTATCTTTCTAACTCTCTCTATCTCTCTCTAACTCTCTCGTGGTCTCTTTTCTTTTTCTATAGCTACTATATATATATATATATATATATATATATATATATATATATATATATATATATATATATATATTATATATATATATATATATATATATATATATATATATATATATATATATATACTTATACCATATATATATGTATGTATGTACGTATGTATATTTATAAGTATACATACATATACAGTATATATATATATATATATATGCTTGTATATATATATATATAATATTCATGTACGTATACGTATATAGATACATGTTATTTGTGATATGATTATGTCCTTCCATAAAACACTTGATATAGCAGGCTGACTGAGTACATGAAAGCTTTATCTGATCACCCCGCAGGTGGCCACATTATCTTCCTCTTGTGGTGGGGTAGAAGTAACAGATACATTTCCTCAGGAAGTATCTGTGGGGTGAGTGGGCGGATGCTGAGTCTGGATTCCAGACAAAATCAATCATTAGCCTACTTTTACTTTTTTTTTCAATTTTCGTGTAAAATTTAAGAAAGTTCTAAAAGTTTTAGGTAAGTAAATTTAAACTGGCGAAATACAATGGCTTTTGCTGATGATAATTAAAATGTATTATATATATATATATATATATGGCTACAGGACATTACCCCCCTGGCAATTACCCCCCGGACATTTCCCCCCCCCGTATTTACCCCCCGGAGCAATTACCCCCCTGTCAATTACCCCCCCCCCCCCCCCGGGGAATTACCCCCCCCCCCCTCTCAAGTTAGAATCCTAACTCTAACTAGAATTCTATACCTATATACTACTTTAATCCAAACCTTAAGAAAAAGACCAAAACCTAAACATCCACCTTAGCCTAAAACTTTACACAAAACCAAAACCAACGCCAGACATTGGTTTAAACTTAAACCTAACCCTAGCTCTAACCTTCTCTAACTCTAGCCCTAACCCTAACCCTATCACTATCCCTAACCCTGACCCTGACCCTGACCCTGACCCTGACCCTGACCCTGACCCTGACTCTGACTCTGACTCTGACCCTGACCCTGACCCTAACCCTAACCCTAACCCTAACCCTAACCCTAACCCTAAACCTAAACCTAGCCCTAGCCCTAACCCTAACCCTAACCCTAACCCTAGCCCTAACTCTAACCCTAACCCTAAACCTAACCCTAAACCTAACCCTAGCCCTAGCCCTAGTCCTAGTCCTAAACCTAAACCTAAACCTAAACCTAAACCTAAACCTAAACCTAAACCTAAACCTAAACCTAAACCTAAACCTAAACCTAAACCTAAACCTAAACCTAAACCTAAACCTAAACCTAAACCTAAACCTAAACCTAAACCTAAACCTAAACCTAAACCTAAACCTAAACCTAAACCTAAACCTAAACCTAAACCTAAACCTAAACCTAAACCTAAACCTAACCCTAGCCCCAAAACCTAGCTCTAACCCTAGCCCTATCCCTAACCCTAACCCTAACCCTAACTCTAACCCTGTCCGGAGGGGGGGGGGGGGGGTAATGTCCTACTGGGCGGGGGGTAATTGACTGGGGGGTAATTGACAGGGGGGTAATTACTCCGGGGGGTAATGTCGGGGGGGAAATGTCCGGGGGGTAATTGACAGGGGGGAAATGTCCTGTTCCCGTATATATATGTATATTCGTGTGTGTGTGTTTGTGTTTGTGTGTGTGTGTGTGTGTAAAACCATGTTTGTTTAGTTGGAAATCTCCAGTTGTATTCGTGCACAAATTATAGCTCAGCAGAAAGCAACCAAATAACGAATCTAAAATTTCTCCGTGTTACATATCGGACTACGTGGCTTAGATGTGGAATGCTAGACATATATAACCTGAGAGTCTCGAGTTCGAAACCGGTTTCAACCACTAGAACGTCCTTGAGTCCACCCAGCTCTGATGGGTACCTAACTCACGTTAAGGAAACAAAGGCGGTTGAGCATATTATCCCCTTGTATGCCGAGTTTCATTAAATCATAATAACTCTACTTCACCTACTTCATTTGTCTTGGTCACAAGCGGGGAAAGTTAATGAAATGATGTTGCATACCACTGTGATCAGTTTATTCCCCCCTAAGATATTCCCAACTCACCAGTTCACCTAGGAGGTCTGGATCAGGGGCGTAGCGAGGGGGGGCGGGGGAGCGGACCGCACCGGTTGACACCATTTAGGGGGGGGGGGGTGACACCAAGGCAAAAAATAGCAAAATATATAGAGAAAAACTTGAGGGAGGGGGGTGCAAATCGAAAGTTTGAGAGGGGGGTGCAAATCGAAAACTTGAAGGGGGGGGGTGCAAATCGAAAGTTTGAGGGGCAGGGGCAAATCGAAAACTTGAAAGTTTGTCCCCGGGAAGGGTCGCTACGCCTCTGGGGGATGACACCATTAAGTGCCGCACCGGATGACACCCGACCTCGCTACGCCACTGGTGTGGATGCTCTAGGGTCGACTAAGGTCGCGAGTACCAAACAAACGACTATGTGAGCAAGCTTAAGTGCACGGTTTAGACCACGCCGTTCAGATTACAGAAAATAATTAATGTTATGTATGTCTATTTTTATATCAATTCTCTCTCAATGACAAAATTGAAATGGCACACTGTAAATAAATGTAAGCTATATAATTATTTTAATTGATACACCCTGACGCACTAGAAAGATCTAGATTTAGCCAATGCTGGTTAGGATTTCCAATTTCCGGCTAATTGGAACCTAATTAATATTCATTGGCTTTAAAAAAAATATATATATCTGGCAATAAGAATCGAATGAAGAGCTCTTATTTCATGTATAGAGGTCTACACGGATCTGTTTAACGAGTTAATGATGAAAATTTATTTATACACTCTGTGTTGTTGAAGAGATATATATTTACTTGTGTTGGGGTTTTAATAATTTATACATTGTCGAATATGAATGTAGGTCATTTTTATTCAAAGTTATCAAATGTTACCGAATTGTTAAAAATATTTAAACAAAATGTATTTGCTATAAAGATTTGGTTTCTCCCAAATTTCTATTAAAATTTTACTCTTACACAACAAGCTAAGGTGGTAGAAAGAGATTGCGGTGTAGTAATTCGAATAACAAGATTAACTATATTAACTTAACTCCAAATTAACTTAATTAGATTAACTATGTGTAGCTTAGTAAAGCAGGTTGAGCTAGGCAAATAAATTGAGCTTCTAGAAATATCCGTGATATATGGGTGCTACATCGGTGAAGTATTGCAGGAGTATTGGTGGACACAATACACTTGTGTTAATATACGTCGTCATTTTAAGATTACAAAGTAGATTTGCTCATTAAAATTGCGTCAAATACACGCTAGGAGAGATTACGGATACTGAGAATCAGATCATGGAATACTATGGACAAATTACGGAATACTAGTGGCAGATCATGAAGTACCGGAATCAGTTCACAGAGTACAAGGGGGCAGACAAAGTATTATAAGGGCCAGTTCATGCAGATTCATGGGCAGATCGCGAACTACAAGACTTAATCCATGTACAGTGAAATAAATAATCACGAAACGTCTTACAATCGAAAGGTTATCTGGTGCTCTTAATGTTACAATAAAACAACAAAACTCAAAAGTAAAAAAAAATCTGCAAAAAGAATACATAAACAAATCAGCAAATGGACTGAACAAATGCTGTAAATTTAAGATTCACCAGATGAACACATTTCAGCTTTAGTCGCAACATTGCAGGAGTGTTAAGGGTGGGATGCAACAACATCCGCCCCACACATGCGACACACAAACTCCATTAGAACGTGCATGTCGACTCGCTGCCCCACCCTCGTATCGAAACTTCCAGATCTCCACCCTGACACTGAGTGACAGCTGACTCGGCACCATCACAGGGTCATTCACGGTCGTCACGTGACTCGGGACTTGTCAGACATATCAGCACCCTTTCAGTCGAGGGTTCTGGCCATTTCTCCGCCCCTGTCAAGGAAATTGAACGTGCACGGTTCTTGATCTCACGCGGGCGGCGCACTGACCATATCAAACGGCAGCCATTAAAGATGTTCATTCAGCAATAAATGCCACAGAACCGTGTCAAAATCTCACGCTAAACATTTTTTTTTCCTTTATTGCTAGACTGTCGTCGAAATTTTGTGTACATTTTATCTTTGTATTTATTCTATTGTGAATAGATCCGGCATACCAACAGTGCCTTCTAGTGCAATTATTTGTTTTCTATACTAATATTTTCTTTTTAAATTTATAATTATGAAATTAAGTTATAAAAAATGCTTCAAAAATGTATAGACTGCATTAAGTGTCGGACACTTTTAAAGGCATACCAAAAAATAATGTCACAAATTTGTGTCTACCTGCTGCCATGGTGCTATTGGTTGAGTCGTTAAAGATTAACAAGATAAATACTTTGGGAATGATACGTAAATGTAGCTTATGAGCCAGTCATCTCAAAACAGTCTCATACCTAAATTATCAGTCTATGAGTAAACGTATTCAAGTCTTATTTCTCGAGGATTAATTTATCTATGTAAAGTGATCTTGGGTATAACAGGATTACCAATGTAAAGTAGTCATTTTTGTAGAAATATTATTTATGTAAGTACTCAAAGTATAGCTAGATAATCTATGTATAGTGTACATTCTCACCAGCAAGATTATCTATGTTAAGTAGTCATGAGTATCGCAGAAGTATATATGTAAAGTAAAAAGTAAAGTTTCCCTTTCAAACCTGACGGTCCATGGGGCAAGTGAAGTAGAGTCACTTGTTTCTATGACCTCGGTATATGAAGAGATGGTGTGGTCAGCACTATGCCCAGCCGCCTTTACTTTCCCTAACGTGAGTTATGTACCCATCAGAGTTGAGTGGACTCAGGGACGGTCTACTGACTTGAACCCGGATTCGAACTCGAGACTAACGGGTTAGCAGTCCAGCTCTCTACCGCTAGACCACTCTGTCTCTTAGAAGTATATATGTAACGAATAGAAAAGATACGCAAATGAAATTACAATAATTGTTAATTTTTAAACTTTTCCGCTAATCATCTACTTTCAAAGATCATTAGCTCATCACTTTTAATATTTTAGGTGTAAAATCTAGCTCCTTTAAATCACCAGCTAACATTGACGTACGCAACATCCAGCATTTAGTGAAAACTTACATAATTCAAGTCTATGAATCAATTATACGTACTACATTATTGATGTAAAAAATAATCAAAACTTTAATCTATATATACCTAGTTTAGTTTTTAAACAACTAAGCTTAAGTTCGTATTTTGATGAAACTCACTGAAGCGCACATAACTCATGACGACATAGTTTATTTGAGGAAAGTTTGGTTCGTTAAGTTTTATGTTTTCATGCGCGCGATAAAACGGTTCATTCAGAAACTTCTGACTTGAAATAGGTCAGGGACCTCATCAATTAAGTACGTACCGTTTTACTGACTGGAATCGTAACGGTGCAGGCAGTTGATCTTCAGTTCTTGACAGGGTTAGGAGGTGAACTTTCAGGAGAGATCTCAAGCGGAAATACAAGTTTACTTACGTAAGAAAAAACGCATTAAAGAACGAGTATGAATGATAAAGTATTTGTATAGTAGAAAACCAAGAAACAGAAACTTCGACCACTCCGTTAAATTAAATTGATTTACTCCAGTTACAATAGTACATCAATATTTATGAAATCAGATTACATTGACATTTGTTATCGTTCATACACTTTTTTAAATCACCGTAGTATTGTTGAAATAATTTGAATAATGTTGAAATTCTAATTTTATACTGCTGGTTAAAAGCACACACTATTAGAGAGACACGTTTTGTTATTTGTAGTAGTAAATACAGTGCAAGATTTAGTGTTAAGTTTCTCGTAGACAATCAAGAAAGTACAGAAGTTTGAGAAGACTGACACTTAAAACTGACAGGTTTACTAGGTAGATCTATTTCTTATTAGATGTGTAAGCAATAAAGTGTAGCCAGCCACTTAATGACACGATGTGTTCAGTGTCAGCTGTTTTTATTGTAATTAATTTTATGAAGAATTTTCACCATTAATACTCACAATAAAGAACTCAAATTACCTTATATGTTAAAGAAAAATCTTGAAAATAGGATTACCCATGTACCAAAAACTTGTACAAAATCATCAGGGATATTTAAATAAGAAATGTTTGTCTGCAAACAGACGTTTCACTTGTTAACCTTTCTAAATGAGGATAAAAATTGTACAGATCTATGGAAATACAAAAACTTTGCTGTTGATGTATTGGGCTCTTAAGTTGTATATTTCTCTCAGCTCTTCAATCTTCTGTATAAATTTCAAGGTGTTTGTATTTTGGTCACGTGGGCTATAGAAATAGGAAAACGAGACATTATTTTGGCGCGGATCCCCAGCTGGGTAACAAACTCAAATATGCTTTCATAGCGCTGATTAAATTGACCTCCTTGCGATTTGACCCATAAATCTAAACCATTGCCAGGGAACCAACCCATCCTTGCGAAAACTAGGCAACGGTATGACCTACATATTTGACCCGAATAAAATATTTGTTGATCGGAATATCAAAAGCGTCCATTTCTTGTATTATTTATCTCCGCTTTCGATCAATGGACGTGATATATCACCACGCATTTTTCTTTCCTTTTTTTTATACAACGTAGACTCGTAAATCCTGACCATCGTTCAGAACAAAACTCCTAACTCTAATACAGATGAGATCAGTTCAAGAAAGATTGAACAGAAAGCGATTGCGTAAGTACAGTAAATAATGTAGGACTAGAGACTTAGTATGTGCCAGATACCGAGAGATGTTTGAAACATTTGACATGACAAACACTGTAAGTAGGTCTATACTGTGTGTAAATCATGAAAAACCTGTACTCTCTATGCAGCGGTATTTTAAAATTTGCGAAATCTTCACATCAGGACACGTCTAACAATGTCTGATAATTCTTTGTTAACATTGTTTGGAAACGTCTGATTAAACCTAGTTAGCTCATGATAAGTTGTTGAATGGGATGTCGAAGATGTTAACATAAAAAGAATATAATTAAAATATATTTTTTTTAATATTGTGAACAAAAAATCAAAAGCTTGATTAAATAAGTTGTGTTTTAAAATGATCTATTTAAACGCTTTAAATGGGAACCATTAACTTATAAGTATTTTAAGTAACAATAGTGTTAATAATAATTTATTTTGTCCAATTTAGTCAAAATCTGTAAAAACATTGTAACGAATATTGTACAACAATGTATGTTATAACTGTTTATGGTGTAGTGTTACGCACGCTTTTATCGTGATAATTCTATTTTAGAGACATCTGGAAATCTATCACAATTCATGACACACAATCAGATGAATGGTTACTGATACAAACTTGGTACAGTGATTTTTCAAAATAATCAGACACTAGATCAGTGGTTCTTTACCTGGGTTCGATCGAACCCTGGGGTTCGATGAGTCAGTCGCAGGGGTTCGGCCAAGTTCGTGTTTCACGAACGGATTTCGTTAGTGCTGACAATGGAAGAATTAAGAAAGGATTGGGTGAATGCGCGTACGAAACTAGTGGGGTTTGGTAATTTCCAAATGGGTTAAGAACCACTCCTCTAAATCATAACCCTTGACATAAGCTACAAGAATGCAAGTATGTTTAGGAAAACATGTTGTTATTGTAGAAATACTCCTTCAAGGATACACAATTTAAAACTTTTCATTTTCGTAGAGTGGGTAATATTTTTGTTATTTTAAATTCACGGTGAACATTTTCCGTCAACTTAAAAAATAGAAATAATTATGTCTTCCAAACCTTATAACAACAAAAGTTTTTTTTTTAAATTTTACGACTAATTACGCCAAAAAAAACCCTCCCCGCGGAAATCTATTTTTGTACTAATTTTCGTAAACCGATATTTTTTTTTTAAGAAAACAACCACCCGAACTACTTAGAGTTTAAGACACCGATAATTAAACGCCTTACCTCACCTTGCAAAACATAATCAACAGCGAGGTTCCGCCGTGTTTTTGTAAATCAAATACCGCCGTTACAGACTCATTAAGGTTTGTGCCACTCTTTGTCATAACCGTTTAATGATCGGAGAGGAACTCACTGTGTGGCTGAGTCAAGCAGGGAGAGATGTTCGTCTATTAAGATGCTTGTTAAAATTTTTTCAAGAGCTGATCAAATACGCGGTGGTGTTGTGTCTGTTTATTTTTAGGTCCTTAACTTTGTTTTGGAGCGTTTAACAGTAGGTTTATTTTGGATCTGACTTTATTTTTAGATATTTTTAGATCTTTAACTATGTTTTGAAAGTTTAACAGGATTTTAATTTCGCTAACAGCAAACCAGCTTTTTTTTTAAACAGGTGGTGGCTTCTTTGATGAAGGCTAATGATGACTTTATAATTAAGTTGTGATGGCCACTATAATCAAGACTCATGATGGCTGGATAATTAAGTTGTACTAGCTCACGTCTTTGAAATATAATATAAAGCCTTGCTTTGTGATTTTAGTGTAAAAACGAACACGACAGATTAAAATCGTGCAATGAGTGCTATAGCTTATGCTAGTCATAGGTATACAACTGTATAGACTGCTATATAAGACTTGCATCTCCCCGTATCATACTATACACATATAATCACATTGCTTACATGCGCATTTAAGCGAATTAAAACAGTTCTACTCCTGACTTTAGTTTGTGGGGATGACAAATGTAGTTTGTGCTCTTGTATGTTTAAATCCTGCCAATCATGTATCATTAGCTTAAAACGCTACTTAAGAAAACTTGAGAGAATTTGACTTTACTTTGGTCTACCTACCAGAAAACTGGAGATGAAACTTGCTTCAAGAAGATTAACTAATGACTACTTGGTAATGAGAACAATATGAAGAGCTAATTAACTCATATAATGAATTATGTTTGTGTGTGATTTGAAGCCATGCATAACTATGATGTATCAACTAATTAGTTCACAATATTCTTGTTTTTGAAAATCGAACATAAAACTACGCTCTTCCAGATTACACCGTTCTTTAATCAGGTAGGCACCTCAATCTTCAGAACGAGTATTTTGGCTAGGATGGGCCATTAAAAAAAGCAACACGGCTTATGGGCCAGTAAACAAAACTATTTTACTTACCAGGTTGCAACAAATGGGTGCTCAATGTCGCTGATTGCAGAGCTTCTAAAGCCTCTCACCTTTCAACTCCGTTTGGTACTTCAAAATACCCCGACCTAATAACAGTATACGTAAACAGCTCATTAGCGTCTCAACATTGAGATTTTATAGACTAGTTTCTACATTACCGAAACAAAAATAATATTTGAACTATTTTTACTTCAGAAAAACAACGCTCGTGACATTTCTGTTTAAAACGATTAGGAAAATACTTCAAGGAGCTCTCTAAACACGAGAGTTACTTGCGGGTACTGGCGAGAGTCATGTTTTTAATCAAGCTGCTTGCTTTTCACATCATGCGCAGAAAAAAATAATTTCAAGACAATCTAAGACAATATTATGTCAGTAAACGATGTAATCATCTTCTGTGGAATTAGCTGCTGTTATTCGATTATGATGTTAGAGTTGTAAGATAAACAAAGCAATATGTTTTAAAGCTGTCAGTAGTTTCAAGTAAAATTTGTGAAGAAATGAATTTTTGCGACAGATTCTCATATTGTTAATTAAATTTAAGGAGACAGATACTATTTCAAAATTGAAATAACGTATCGTGATAACGAAAAAAAGATTAACTGAAAAAAATATACAAACTAAAAAGTCAACTCCTCGTCCATGTCCATTTTGTCTTGTCAGTTTTGTGAGTTTAGGTCTGACTCCACAAATTGTCAGTTTACTTGTCATATCTTTGCCAGTGCATTTGTCATATCTTTGCTAGTGCATTAGTCAGTTCTTTGCTAGTGCATTAGTCAGTTCTTTGCTGGTGCATTAGTCAGTTCTTTGCTAGTGCACTTGTCAGGTTTTTGCTAGTGCACTTGTCATGTCTTTGCTAGTGCACTTGTCATGTCTTTGCTAGTGCACTTGTCATGTCTTTGCTAGTGCACTTGTCATGTCTTTCCTAATGCTCTTGTCAGTTCTTTGCTAGTGCAAAGTCCTTGACCCTCTACCTTAGCCAGGGCTCCTAACCCGATATTGGGACAGGTATTAGAGTACCTCACCCAAGGTTAATTTACCGATTACTAGTCACTTTTTGGTCTCTGGTATTTGGACGTTTAATGTCAAGCCATCAAAACAACTCAAGCTCTATTGTTGATATTTGTCTGACTAAATAATTACTCTAGAGTGGTATTAGATCAGTTCGGCCTTGGCTAGACGTGACGTCAGCTGCACACAGCAGACAACAAAACATCGTATTTGAGTAACATGTATTTTTCATTGGTACCACATAGAGAGTTACTAGCATGGTTCTTAATAAATAACATAAAACTTGTATGAGAAATGTATTGTTTTTATCCGTGTTTCCGACATGCCCAAATAAAGTACTAACACACACACGCATCTATGGGACAACTACAGAGTTTCTTCCAGGCCAAAAGAATGTCTACCGCCCCCCTCCCCGCGAACGAAATAGAATTTATATAGAAAATATATACTTTTACCAGTATCCGCCCCCTCCCCCCCCCCACCAGAAAATTTTAAGTACACAACCGTAGAAAAAAGTCTGAAAGAAACACTGGACAAAGAACATCCTGTTCTGTGTGAGCTTGCGTTTATTTGTGTGTTTGTTTGTAAAGGTGTGTGCATATGTTTGTGCGTGTGTGTAGTATGTCACATGTGGTGTGTATATGTGTATTGGTTGCCTATATTGATCATGAATATTCACAATCGAATATCAATAAGCTTTTAACCCTCTAAGAAAACTGATGATAAAACTACATACATGTCAAACTATTAAAAAAGTGAGTTTCAAAACTACAACTTGCGTAATTTGAATTTTAAAAACCGAATAATTCTTACCATTAAAAAAAAATCAATATTAAAATATTTAGTACAAAGAGTTCAGTTTAATAATAGATCAAATTATTTTTTATCGAAACTTTGGGAAAAAAAATAGATTAAAAGGCAGCTGAAATCTAATATCTGAAAACAAAATGAAAATCTCAACACACACACACACATTCACACACACACACACACACACACACATACATTTTTTAATTACAGCCATACAGCTAAGAGCAGTCAAACTATGATTTCAATCAAACTTCCCAAGGCAACACAGGGCTTTATACAAACGACGCCAATAAAAGGACCCCACCCTTACTGTGCCGTCTGCTCTCAAGAAACACCCCCACGGCGGTACTTAAACCACAATGTTTTGGTTTTTCGTTCGTTATTTTTTTAACCATTCGACATACAATCAAATAAAATGACGTTTGAACTGAACAAAAAAAAATCACGTCCAACCCATCCCCTCTCTGCAATGGAGGTAGCCACAGGCTATACATTTAACAAAGATAAAAACTGATGAATGTATTTTAATAAATAAAAATCTTGTAAGAACGAAAAACTTTTAAGATTCCATTTAAAGATGACAGGAATATTGTTAAATTTTAAAAGCTAAAACGGCCGTGCCATTGGTTGCAAACAAACCTGTACAAAAGCATTTCTGACGGTACCAAGATGATCATCTTCAAGCTGGCAACTTGTTACTATAGAAGCTGTATTGTTAACAAGAGGCGTCACTGTTAAAAATATTGTTAACATGGGGAGTAACTGTTACAAATAATATTGTTAACAAGAGGCGTAACTGTTACAAACAATATTGTTAACATGGGGAGTAACTGTTACAAATAATATTGTTAACAAGAGGCGTAACTGTTATAAATAACATTGTTAACAAGAGGCGTAACTGTTACAAATAACATTGTTAACAAGAGGCGTAACTGTTACAAATAACATTGTTAACAAGAGGTGTAACTCTTACAAATAACATTGTTAACAAGAGGCGTAAATGTTAACAACAATATTGATAACGTGAAACGTAATTGTTAAAAACAATATTGTTAACATGTGGAGTAACTGTTACAAGCAATATTGTTTACAAGAGACGATACGGTAACAAACTATATTGTTAACATGTGCATACACATATGCACTAAACACATCGTCACAAGCATAGAACACAACGTAAATAGCACTAAAGTTTATCAGTTTGTAATAGTGTGTTATATAGGGTGAAGAGGTTTTTAACTTTTTGAACTAATTCAATTACTTTTTCTAGAGTTTTTCTTTTTTTTTAATTTTTTTAAAATTTTTTTTAGTGTGTGCTTTGTTTCCTGTTTAATCTTACAAACACCTGATGGAATTTAAGTTCTTGTAGTTCATAGTTCTGATGGCGTTGCCGGTGGTTGTCAATGTTAATGATTTATTATATAAAATATAGTTGGCGGTATATAGACATGTTATATAAAGCCATAAAAGGTAAGGTGGTCCCGAGGCATTTTTATATGGGGTATTTTAGAGTCATGTTATATTAAGTTACAATTGATTGGGTATTTTAAAGTCATGGTATATAAGTTATATTTGGTAGAGTATTTTATAGTGTGTTATATAAAGTTACATTTGGTTGGGTATTTTAGAAGCATGATATATAAAGTTACAATGTTATTTTAATTCATGAAAACTGATTAAATTTTCATTTTAGACACTAAACTAAAGTCAGCAACGCATCAGGGCAATAATAAATCATTGCACAGAAATGTCATCATTTTCTTAGTTTTGTTTCAGATTATTTCTCTTAAGGATGTTTTTGCTAATTTCATCTTTTGTTATTTTCCGCTTTGTCAGACAAAATTATATGGAAATTAATTCATTAAACTAATTTGATCTTCATTTTCGCAATAATTCTAAACGGTTCAAAAACAATATTCTGACTGCCAATGCGAATTAAATCGGGTCTATTATTCAGTGCATTCCCAGATGTAAATTTTATTGAAGGGTTATTTGACAAAATGATTTAAACACAGTTGCTGACAATCGTGGCTGGCTACAACAAAGCACTTTGTTTCTCTCTGTTTTTACTTTCGTTTAGCTTTTTTGGCTGAACAATTTAACAGAAGCAAACAATTCTCCGCTCATTCATTTAACCAATGAGACGCTTTGTTTGCGTTTACGTCATCAGAAATTGTGCACACGTTAATTTAATTGCTGGTGAAGAAAATGTACAACACTCAAGAAAAAAAATTATTTGAACCGTTTGACAACAATCACGTCATGCTTTAAAACCGGAAGCTGATGAGAGATGTCAAATACGACTGCAGTTGGTACAAACTGTAGCGGTGTGCCTATCTGCTTTTTGGTAAAGTTGTAGTAAACTTGAGGGATTAATTAGTCTCGATTAATTAAGTTTTAAGTACGCCCCTTGTGAATTGTAAACGTTTAATGAAGCAAATGAAAAATCACTTGGAAATAAGAACACTTTAATTAAAAAATTATCCCAATGAAAAATGAATGTGGACATTTTGAAACGATGCAAATAGATGGCTTTGAAAACGTCTTTATAAAAATACTACCTTTTCTACAACATTACATGTTTGACATAAAAATATAATCGGAGAGAATTTCCGGATCAATTAACGGTCTGGGTCACCTAGATATTTGCTGTATTTTTTAACGATTAAAAAGTTGAACTACTCTTGAATTGCTCCCGAAAATACATGATTATTCAGGAAGTTTTATTGAGCGTTTGATTAAAAATGTTAATCTGTCAAAAATATTGTTACAGTTAAATAAGCACACCATGGTTTTTTATTCTTGCTCAATGTCTCTTATTTTGTAATCCGCTTGGAAAATTTCTCTTTTAAATTTAGGACATGCGTTTTCGATTGTTTATTAATTCACACGCATTGTTTGAAAATACATGTGAATTGGCACCTGAAGTTTAGGTAGGATGATGGATCAACGTTAAGCAACATTATGAACCAAAGCAACCCGAGTCACAACGGCAATAAAACATGCAGGTGTATGCCCACAGGTGTGTCAGGTAATGAACTCACATCCCTAAAAACCTGTGGTTACTTGACTACAGGAACTCCTAAGGTCATCTGACGAACACTTGAGGTCACCTGACAACACGAACACCTGAGGTCACCTGACCAAACGAACACCTGAGGTCACCTGACAACACAAACACCTGAGGTCACCTGACAACACGAACACCTGAGGTCACCTGACCAAACGAACACCTGAGGTCACCTGACAACACGAACACCTGAGGTCACCTGACAACACGAACACCTGAGGTCACCTGACAACACGAACACCTGAGGTCACCTGACCAAACGAACACCTGAAGTCACCTGACCAAACGAACACCTGAGGTCACCTGACAACACGAACACCTGAGGTCACCTGACAACACAAACACCTGAGGTCACCTGACCAAACGAACACCTGAGGTCACCTGACAACACGAACACCTGAGGTCACCTGACCAAACGAACACCTGAAGTCACCTGACCAAACGAACACCTGAGGTCACCTGACAACACGAACACCTGAGGTCACCTGACAACACAAACACCTGAGGTCACCTGACCAAACGAACACCTGAAGTCACCTGACAACACAAACACCTGAGGTCACCTGACAACACAAACACCTGAGGTCAACTAACTACACGAACACCTGAGGTCACAAAACAAAACGAACACCTGAGGTCACCTGACCAAACGAATACCTGAGGTCGCCTGACAAAACGAACAACTGAGGTCACCTGACAAAACAAACTCCTGAGGTCACCTGACAAAACAAACTCCTGAGGTCACCTGACAAAACGAACAACTGAGGTCACCTGACAAAACAAACTCTTGAGGTCACCAAACAAAACAAACTCCTGAGGTCACCTGACAAAACGAACTCCTGAGGTCACCAAACAAAACAAACTCCTGAGGTCACCTGACTACACGAACTCCTGGGGTCACCGTACACACTCCTGAGGTCACCTGACAAAACAAACGCCTGAGGTCACCAAACAAAACAAACTCCTGAGGTCACCAAACAAAACAAACTCCTGAGGTCACCTGATAAACACCTGAGGTCGCCTGACAAAACGAACTCCTGAGGTCACCAAACAAAACAAATTCCTGAAGTCACCTGACAAAACGAACTCCTTAGGTCACCTGATAAACACCTGAGGTCACCTGACAAAACAAACTCATGAGGTCACCAAACAAAACTAACTCCTGAGGTCACCAAACAAAACGAACTCCTGAGGTCACCTGATAAACTCCTGAGGTCACCTGACAAAACGAACTCCTGAGGTCACCAAACAAAACAAACTCCTGAGGTCACCAAACAAAACGAACTCCTTAGGTCACCTGATAAACACCTGAGGTCACCTGACAAAACAAACTCATGAGGTCACCAAACAAAACGAACTCCTGAGGTCACCTGACTACACGAACTCCTTAGTTCACCTGATAAACACCTGAGGTCACCTGACAAAACGAACTCCTGAGGTCACCAAACAAAACAAACTCCTGAAGTCACCTGACAAAACGAACTCCTGAGGTCACCAAACAAAACAAACTCCTGAGGTCACCAAACAAAACGAACTCCTGAGGTCACCTGATAAACACCTGAGGTCACCTGACAAAACGAACTCCTGAGGTCACCAAACAAAACGAACTCCTGAGGTCACCTGACTACACGAACTCCTTAGGTCACCTGATAAACACCTGAGGTCACCTGACAAAACAAACTCATGAGGTCACCAAACAAAACGAACTCCTGAGGTCACCTGACTACACGAACCCCTTAGGTCACCTGATAAACACCTGAGGTCACCTGACAAAACAAACTCATGAGGTCACCAAACAAAACAAACTCCTGAGGTCACCAAACAAAACGAACTCCTGAGGTCACCAAACAAAACGAACTCCTGAGGTCACCTGACTACACGAACCCCTTAGGTCACCTGATAAACACCTGAGGTCACCTGACAAAACAAACTCATGAGGTCACCAAACAAAACAAACTCCTGAGGTCACTAAACAAAACAAACTCCTGAGGTCACCAAACAAAACGAACTCCTGAGGTCACCTGACAAAACACACGCCTGAGGTCACCAAACAAAACGAACTCCTGAGGTCACCTGACAAAACAAACTCCTGAGGTCACCTGACAAAACAAACGCCTGAGGTCACCAAACAAAACAAACTCCTGAGGTCACCAAACAAAACAAACTCCTGAGGTCACCTGACAAAACAAACGCCTGAGGTCACCAAACAAAACAAACTCCTGAGGTCACCTGACAAACCAAACGCCTGAGGTCACCAAACAAAACGAACTCCTGAGGTCACCTGATAAACACCTGAGGTCACCTGACAAAACGAACTCCTGAGGTCACCAAACAAAACAAACTCCTGAGGTCACCAAACAAAACGAACTCCTGAGGTCACCTGATAAACACCTGAGGTCACCTGACAAAACGAACTCCTGAGGTCACCAAACAAAACAAACTCCTGAGGTCACCAAACAAAACGAACTCCTGAGGTCACCTGACTTCACGAACTCCTTAGGTCACCTGATAAACACCTGAGGTCACCTGACAAAACGAACTCCTGAGGTCACCAAACAAAACGATCTCCTGAGGTCACCTGACTACACGAACTCCTTAGGTCACCTGATAAACACCTGAGGTCACCTGACAAAACAAACTCATGAGGTCACCAAACAAAACAAACTCCTTAGGTCACCTGACAAAACGAACTCCTGAGGTCACCTGATAAACACCTGAGGTCACCTGACAAAACAAACTCATGAGGTCACCAAACAAAACGAACTCCTTAGGTCACCTGATAAACACCTGAGGTCACCAAACAAAACAAACTCCTGAGGTCACCAAACAAAACAAACTCCTTAGGTCACCTGATAAACACCTGAGGTCACCTGACAAAACAAACTCCTGAGGTCACCTGACTACACGAACTCCTGAGGTCACCAAACAAAACAAACTCCTGAGGTCACCAAACAAAACAAACTCCTGAGGTCACCTGACAAAACAAACTCTTGAGGTCACCTGACTACACGAACTCCTGAGGTCACCAAACAAAACAAACTCCTGAGGTCACCAAACAAAACAAACTCCTGAGGTCACCTGACAAAACAAACTCTTGAGGTCACCAAACAAAACAAACTCCTGAGGTCACCAAACAAAACAAACTCCTGAGGTCACCTGACAAAACAAACTCCTGAGGTCACCAAACAAAACAAACTCCTGAGGTCACCAAACAAAACAAACTCCTGAGGTCACCTGACAAAACAAACTCTTGAGGTCACCAAACAAAACAAACGCCTGAGGTCACCAAACAAAACAAACTCCTGAGGTCACCAAACAAAACAAACTCCTGAGGTCACCAAACAAAACAAACACCTGAGGTCACCTGACAAAACAAACTCTTGAGGTCACCAAACAAAACAAACTCCTGAGGTCACCAAACAAAACAAACTTCTGAGGTCACCTGACTACACGAACTCCTTAGGTCACCTGACAAACTCCTGAGGTCACCAAACAAAACGAACTCCTGAGGTCACCAAACAAAACGAACTCCTGAGGTCACCTGATAAACACCTGAGGTCACCTGACAAAACAAACTCATGAGGTCACCAAACAAAACGAACTCCTGAGGTCACCTGACTACACGAACTCCTTATGTCACCTGACAAACTCCTGAGGTCACCTGACAAACACTTGAGGTCACCTGACAAACAAGGTCACACCTTAACCAATGTTCCTCTTGCACACAGACACGCCTGCACGATTATGTGACGTCATCAAAAGGAAACAAACTGCACCATCCATCACTCTGATACATTGAACTACTAGCTTCGGGCTGAGGATTGTATTATATAGAAACAACAACACTTCTAAAGCCCTCCTATGTCAACCTGCCCGTTATTAAAATATATGACGCAGTATTAGCGTTATTGAAATAAACGAAGTAATATTAACGTTATTGGAATACGTTCAATCAAATATGTTAGCATAATAAACACAATAATAATAAATCAAGTCCTAGTTTATTTTATTATAGTTTATTTGGATAGATAAAGTAAACACACATTTTAGTTGTGTTTTTTTTAAATTAAATAACCAAATAATGAATGTGTATTGTGTACTAATAAACTGTAACGTGTGGTCGAGTTACAATTGTGTGTTATAATTTGAACCTGAAATAGACGATGCACTTAGTCGATGTGAGCACATAATACAGGCTAATTGGGTACCTGAAATAAACAACATCACCAAAAATCTACTTCTCCTAAGTTACTAGTTTAACTGTGACCTAATTAAAGCTGACATAATGAAACCAACCCGTGATTATCTGGTGACACTGGCTTACGTCACGCCATCAGCTGTTGACATGCAGGCCCCACAGATTTGATTTCCCCCAACCCCCGGGGGGTCCACGCGTCATACAGCTGTTGACTTGATCAGGTTCAAGTGAGTTTATCACGGCTTCCCGTGGGTGTTGCATGACGAGGGGGGAGGGGATAGGCTGGTCATTATAGAAATCCCTCGCTGATTTCTATTGAGTCAACGATTTAGCTTCTGTTGACTAGCTGGAAGGGTTTTATGCTGGGCGATGTACTTGAAAACTGACACGTCTATGAAGTCTCATGGAGTTAGCTCCCTTTAGTGCTGGGCTGAGTTGCTGCCCTTTAATTGACGTGTTCTGTGTGTTTCATATGCCAGGTTTTTTAAAGTCCTAAGCTGGTTGTGTGTTAAGAATTGGATATTTAATTGCGATGTTTGCACGAAAAGTGTTGGCAGGGGTAAACTGGTGTCTTTAAACATCAGGCGGGTATGTGGGCGGACCTGTGACTGTTATTGTGAAACTGTGTGTGGGTCGGTGGTTTAAATGGTGTGTGGGGAGGGGCGGTTTTAAAAGGTGATGTGGTAATCGTGTGCAGTGGTGTAGCGAGGTCGGGTGTCACCCGGTGCAGCACTTAATGGTGTCAACCCCCAGAGGCGTAGCGACCCTTCCCGGGGACAAACTTTCAATTTTCGATTTGCACCCACCCCTCAAACTTTCGATTTGCCCCCCCCCCCCCACCCCTCAAACTTTCGATTTGCACCTCTTAAAACACTATTTAACACTCATATTAACCACTTAATTAAGTGGAATTATCATTTTTCTCAATACATATTTGCTATTTTTTTACCTTGATGTCATCCCCTAAATGGTGTCACCCGGTGCGGTCCGCACCCCACGCCCCCCCCCTCGCTACGCCTCTGATCGTGTGCAATAGATGTATGCTCATTGTTTGCATGGGTGATTTGGGGGCGAAGGGGATATTCAAGTTTTTGAGTGGTAGAGTGAAAGTAATATTTATTTAGAAGCTATTGAAGAAAATATTTACAAGTAGCATCAAGTCCAATTATGTTCAGTGAATTTTAGTAAAGATCCATTAATTATAGGGATATTTATTTGTATGTATATACATACAAATAAATATGTTTATATTTATTTGTGAGTATATATATATATATATATATATATATATATATATATATATATATATATATATATATATGTATATATATATATATAAATGGAGATAGAGAGAGGTATGTGGGATATTAAAAGTTATCATTTTACCTAAACTATCAACCAACATACCATACGAGACATTATGTAAACGCTGACATATTTTTATTGCGTTACTTCAATGATTTACTAAGTCACATTTAGTTGAAATTATTTATTTATAAACTGTTATTAGTTACACGGCTATATTTTGGGCTCTTGTATTAGTTATACGGCTATATTTTGGGCTCTTGTATTAGTTATACGGCTATATTTTGGGCTACTGTATTAGTTATATGGCTATATTTTGGGCTCTTGTATTAGTTATACGGCTATATTTTGGACTCTTAAAATATTGTGTGGTGGAGAGGGAAGTGGTTAAGAGCCAAGGTGAGTTATGTCCCCTAACTCCGCCCAGAAAATAAAAAATCCGACACTGTGGTAAGACAACACAGATACGAAGCAAAGCCTATCAATCCCATCGACAACTGAGACTACCAATTTGCCTGTTTTTTATACTAGGTAAAGTGTATAGGTTTAGTTTAGCAAACAGTCCTTTAAAAAAGTAAAGTTCCCTTTAAAAACTGACGGTCTACGGGGCAAGTGAAGTAGAGTTCACTTGTTTCTGTGACTTCGTCGTATGGAGAGATAGTGTAGTCAGCACTATGCCCAGCCGCCTTTACTTATCCTACCGTGAGTTAGGTACCCATCAGAGCGTATAATACTGAGTTAGTCATCAGCCCTTGCCCCTCCCCCACTTCTGAGCAAAGCACTATGTTTATTACATAATAATATATGGCATTCCCGAGCCCACCCAACCGCTGTGGATTAGCTGGTGAACAGAGTTCGGAGTAGGTATCTCTATAGCTACTCCCACCCCACCCCTCAATCTTGAGAGCACATTTACCGCCCATAACTTCCCCCCCCCCCCCTTAGTTTCAATTTCCTAGTTTTGAACCTTAACCCTTCGTGTTAGTAACTATACGGTCTAACTCTGGACCACATCGTCTTTTTGGTCTCAGTTTTATAAAAACGTGACTGTCAGGACTAACCTTACAAACAGGGCCTATGACTCAGTTTAAAAGCGAAGAGATATAAAACTAGCAAAAGTGGTTTATCACAATTTTATAGACCCTCAGAGGCCCAGCAGTAGTATATTAGGTCCCTTTTGATTAGTATCCGCAGGCGCAGGCGCACCCAGGATGCGCAAAGGATATATAGGAAAATACTCGGATGCGCAGGGGGATGCGCAGGCGCCGCAGGGACAACGAGATATAGTAAAATACTCGGGATGGGGATGCGCCGCAGGGACAACGAGATATAGTAAAATACTCCAGCCGCAGGCGCAGGCGCAGGGTGAAGGAGCCGCAGGCGCAAAGACATATAGTAAAATACTCCGGATGGGGATGCGGATGGGGATGGGGATGGGGATGCGGATGGGGATGGGGAGGATGCGCAGGGATGCGGATGGGGAGTAGGTCAGTAGGTCAGTAGGTCACCGGTGGTGACCTTGTGACGTAATCAGTGACCTAGTTACGTAATTTTAATGCGTTTTTTAATTAGTTTGAATTTAATTAATTTGATTTTAATTAATTTTTATTAACGAGTTACGTAATTTGATTATTTGTTTGATTTTTTAAATTAGTTTGTATTTTAATTTTTAAGTTTTTTAAATTTTATTTTTTAATTTTAATTTTGTAATCATTGACCTAGTTACGTAATTTTAATGAGTTTTTAAAATTTTAATTACTTTGTTTACTTTTTAATTATTTTTATTTTGTTTTTTAAATTTTATAGTTGTTTATTTATTTTATTTTGTAGTTTGTATTGACGAGTTACGTAATTGGATTATTTTGTTTATTTTAAATTTTAAATTTTTTTTTTTTTTTTTTTTTTTTTTTTTTTTAATTTTAATTATTTTTATAATTACTTTGAAATTTAATTTAATTAATTTGATTTTAATTACTTTGATTAATTTATTTATTTGATATATTTCTTTTCTTTGTTGTTTAATTTGTTGGTTTGTTTATTTGGTTGTATGTATGTTTTAAATTCTCCCCTACAACGAACGTGTACAAAAAACAGGTTAAAGTCTCCACCACAACGAACGTTACAAACATAGAACATCCATTAAAGATAACGATCAGCCACAGCTGTTACGTATCGACCCGCCCGCGAAGTTTTCTCACCGCTGCCCGTTTTAATGGGAATGTATTGATCGCACCCACGGGACATCACACCTAATTAAATTTTGTTACGCCTCGTCGATTTTATGTGTTGTTCACGGACGCGAACACCGTAGGGTCCGGTGTTTAATGAGGTCCATTAAGCGCGTCTCCGCGTTAAGTGTGGGAACACCTGTTACCACGTTAATCGATTTTTCCCCCGGTTGGGTCCCGTGCTTTTCACTAACAGTTATACGGACAGTATCATAGGTTTTTTGTTTTCACCTAGGCAATGTTTTGTTGTTGGTTGGTGTAGAGTTTATACGAGGGTCGGTGAAGTTTTCACCGAGGTTGGTTTTGAATTCGAACCATGCATGTTTAGGAATTGCTAGGTGTAGAGTTTATACTAGGGTGGTGTGGTTTTGGTTTCACCATGGATTGGTTCAAAGTTGTTACATGTATGCTTTGGAGTTGGTAGGTTTCAAACTAGCGTCGGTGAAGTTTTCACCGAGGCAGGTTACAAAGTTGATACAGGCATGTTTTGGAAGTGTTAGGGGCCGAATCCATACTAGAGTGGGAAGGATTTTGTTTTCACCGAGTGATGTTGGTACACGGATGTTTTAAAAGGGGTTGGTGTAGAGTCTATACTACGGTCGGTGAAGTTTTCACCGAGGCGTGTTTCAAAGTTGCTACATGTATGTTTAGGAATTGTTAGGGGCAGAGTTCATACTAGGGTTGGGGGAGTTTTGATAACACCGAGACATGTTGGTACATACATGTTCTTGGAATTGTTGGCAGCCGAGTTTATATTAGGGTCGGTGAGGTTTTCATCTAGGTAGGTTTCAAAGTTGTTACATGTATGTTTTGGAAGGGGTTGGTGGATGGTTTTTATACTAGAGTCGGTGAAGTTTTCAACGATGCAATATTATTTGTCTTTACAAGTTCGCTTTGTGTGTGTGTGTGTGTGTGTGTGTTTGAGTGTGAGTGTGTGTGAGTTCATACTCAGGTCGATGAAGTTTTCAACAAGACAGGTTTCAAATTCGGTCCATCCATGACTTAGAGTCGGTTGGTGGCTGGTTTATACTAGGCTCGGTGAAGTTTTCACCGAGGCAGATTTCAAAGTTGGATGTGGATGATTTTATTTGTATATGGAAAGATTTAAAAAATTGGATGGGAACATTGTCACTTTTGAGAGTAAATGTCAATGTGTTTAGGAAGGGGATATTCATTGGGGAGTGGTGTCTACAAGTTATGTATCCCAGTCTGTTGGAGTCGTTTCTAGGGGTTGTGACATTAATTGAATAAACACTTGTCTGTAAGATTGTCCTACATCCTTTGTCTGTCCAAGGAATAGTGTGGGTAGTGGTACGATCTGTTTATCTATCGGTTGGTATTGAGCTTAGGGATGGGAGAAGGGGGGAAGGGGTTGCTGACAAAGGGAAGGGGAAGGGCGAATTGTGATAATGGTTGGGGCACCGATCAGAGCGGTAAAGGGATATTTCCAACTCGGATCCAGTATTTTAAATGGTTCATTTTGATTCCAGTCATACATCTTATACAGGATACCGAGTTACCTAACTTTCCGGGACAAGTAACAAAACAATAATTCACATCAAAAATTAAAAAAAGACCGTTTATATCATAAGTTTTTATTGAATAAATACAACCCCATCAGCATACCGTCATGGTTCTGTCTTATTTACATATTTACAGTAAAGTCTCGTTAAAGTCACGGTTGGTAAACTAAAAGGAGTTATATGTCTAGGGGAGATGTTGTCACATTGTCTGCATCTACTCGTCTTTTAATGTAAAAGTAAGAAAGTGAGTTTCTGTGTTGGGTGTAAGTATATATCCCCGTGTTGTATGCTCTGAACCCTGTGTTTGTCCCACCACTTGGTTCCTTTGTTGTGAGGACCTGCATGAAAGATTCTTTGCCTAGTGTGTTGTGATTTTTAGATAATCCCTTGGTTGATGTTTTATTATACTCGCCAAAACAGTGGTACGTCTTGCTACATAAAGATACCATCCCATCCCCTTCATATTCTAATTTAAACAACCCCGGTGTTCTCTTTTCATAAATTTTCCTAGCCCTACACTCTAGACAATGACTATCTACCGTGCCTTTGCCGCTTATAAATTGTGGTCTATGTGAGTCGCATACTTCTGAGGGGAACCATTTGTCGTAAATGTCAAAAAACTCGTGTTCTAGTCCCGGTCTTACGGCTTTTAACAAGTCATCGGTACTTAAGGCTAAGTATAAACTGTCAGTGTCCATCTCACATAGCTGAAAGTCGGTTCTATCTATATATTTGTCTATAAAGTCATAATAAAATTCTAACATCCTAAGTTTCGCGTACTGATAAACGAAAAAGCCTATCTGAAGAGGGAGATCCCAAACTATCTTCTTTTTTAACGTTTCTACTTCGTAAACATCGTCGGTAAGTTTTGTCATTTTTTTAAATCGCGGATTATTAATACAATCCCCTATATCCCTAGCCCTACAGTAGGTCATGTCCGCATGTCGTGTTTTATCCGTCAAAGTTTTACCGTATGCCGCGTTTCCTAACAATTTCATTGTTTCACTAGTTATCGCGTATTTGTCGTCTATGTCCCCCTTTCTTCGCGCGTCTGAAACTGTATCCCCAAATGTCTTAAAACATGCACTTGGATTATATTCAACGACTTGATAAATTTTACTGACTACCAACCCATGATTTAAATACCACTTTAAAAGGGGGGTCGCTAATAAAATTTTCTCCCCTGTAAAGCTACCGATTAAAGTCCGTCTACCGCTAGTTAATAAGTTGTTATCGATCGCGTATTGTCTCATAAAAGGTCCGATGTCATCGCGCGTAACGTCCGTATTTTTAAAAATAGGTGTCATCTCACTAAAATGTGCTCTTAAACTATCCGGTACTTTAATGTCGCATTCTATCAGTCCAAAACACGAGTCGTCTAAAACAGAATCGATGATCTGTTTTTCAGTCAGGGGCCATTTCTTACCATAGGTCGGTGTCGGTGTCTTTTGTGATTTGTCAATAGAGTTTAAATAGTCTTTAATAGTTGGGTTCATTTTTTTCTGGTTCCCCCACTCACATTCCCACATTTCTACGACTTTAACGTCAACAGTCTCGGTAAGGTACTTCGTAATTTCGTTTGTCTTTTTAAATAACTCAGTCAAGGGTCTGTTACTAATGGGGTTTACTGTTCTGTCTTTAGTTAAAGGGCAGTCAGGGTGTCCATGAAAGAGGCAGCCATGGAACTGATAAACGGTTCGAGTGTTCGCGTCCCACCCGTCTACTCTTATATGGCGAGATCCTAAGCTAACTTCGCCCCCGTTAAACGCGGTTTTTAAAGTTACCCCCTTTGTTTTTGAAACCCACGATAACCACTGAAAAGCCTGTTCCCCGTAATGATTCGTTTTACGCGGTCTAAACCCCTCCTCACTATTTCTAATAATCGGAAATCCCGTCGGCATTTTTTGCATTAAAGACCATAAATAAAGCGCGTTCGCATCGTACCCCTTAATTGCCTGTACTACCTTTTTACTATTCCCCCTAATGAACGTTTCACCCTTTTCGTGATGTCTATGAAAAATAATGGAGGGGCCCCCTACGATATTATTTCGGATTGTTTTATGTAACTCTGATTCGCGCTCGGAACACAAAGAAAAAGAAACGTTTTCGGGAAGTGTTTTGAATAAGTATTTTAAGGTTACCCCCGGGACAGAAATCGCGTCTTTAAAAATATCAACCCCTAAATGTTTGTAAAAATTAGTTTGCTGCTCGAGCGCTTCGATAAACGGTTTTACATCGATATTGTTATACCAAATAAGATAATCTTTAAACGTTTGCATCCCCTTCTCTACCCAAATTTGGCTACACGTCGCGTACTCCTCGTCTGAAATGTTACAATTTTTTAATGATGAAAAAAAGGCCGAATGCGGAGGTAAAGACGTTTCATCTAAGACGGCTAAATTTTTGACATATTCGTATGGAAAAAATCCCTTGGTCTCTTTAACATTATATGCGGCGAGGTATTTACTATAGCTAAACCCTGGTGCTAGATAATTAACTATATCTAAGAACTTTAATTTATTTGTTGATATACACATAAAATTATTATTTCTTTTAACTACATATTTAAACGGTGTTTGTTTATCTTCTACGTCGTCTTCGTCATCGTTATAACTAGCTCTAGGTCCCTCCTCTAACCCCTCTTCTGTGTTTGAATAAGCTAAAAAGTACTGAATAAAATACGGCTTAACGAGATTTATATCATATTTTCCTGAATTAAACCCTATAACCGGCATTTGTCGCAAATACTCGTCTAATCTACCGCTAAGAAAGCTATCAAACCCTTTGTCGTTCGACTTATTATCACTACCCCTAGCTTTAGGTGGAAATAACTTCCTGATTTGCTTAAAAACAGGCTCGAACTGTTTTTTCAAAATGCCATAAGCTGCCTCGGCGATTATGTGGAGTCTGTCAATAACTCTAGTCACTAATTCTTGAGGGTCACCAGTCGAAATAAAACAGATGGGTTCGACGAACCCATCTACGTTTGAGGCGACAGAGCAAGACAAAGGCACGTGTTTGGCTACGCTTTTTGTAACTCTACCTAACGGGGGTAACTCGGTATGGTCGAAATAGCATTCGAAATCGTAAGTTGCTCGGAAGGGATAAACAAAGTTACTATTTACAACTACCCCATAGGACGCTAAAAACTCCCAGATTGTTTGGTGTGTCTGATAAACCCCTCCCTTATACCTATCTACGGGTTTCCCCCCATTACACCCTTTCACGTGTCTGTTTAATTGTTTAACGGTGGGCCATAATTTGTTACACACAGAACACGCGAAAGAGTGACCCGCCCCACCTATATTATTAATGTACATAAACTGATTTTGAAAAACTAAAAGATACATGGTCTCCCTAAACCTATCATTACTTCTAAGTTTCGGAAAAAGGATCTGGTTTTCGTCAAATTCAAAAATCTCAATATTTACACTAAAACAGGACTCTAAGAGGGGAATTTCGACCAACCTAACCCCACTAAAATTAGCCAAGGTCCCGAGACCTTGGTGTGCTTGCCACTGTTTCGCGAGATGTAATGTTGGAATTCTAAGATCTGTTAAGGGTGCTCCTAAATGTCTGGCTAAACATCTAAAAAAGGAAAAATTGTCTGTGTAGGGTTTGGAATTTGAATCCTTTTGTAACATGTTAATGGCGTGATTATGTTTAATAAAGTCAGGAATGTCTGTAAGAAGGCATGTGTGTGAAGCTTTGTCTGTGGTCGTGTGTAAGTCTACTGCATCTCCCCTAAGGTCGTCTACAGTGGTGTGTGAATTAAGGTTACTGTCATTGCTAGTCTTTACGCGTTTGTTGTTTGCTATGTCGTCATACGTCGTATGTCGTTTTAAGGAGTTAGTGTTGGTCGCGGTACGCGCTGTTTGGCTCGCTGTTGGGAGTTGGACAGTATGTGTGTCGGTCACTAATGTGGGTTGGTGTGTTTGACTGTTGGTTACTGATGGGGTGTCGGTCGGTATAGTTTGGTTGTTGTGTGCTGTCTTATAGTGGGTTGTTAAATTGTCTCGGCGTGTAAATACTTTCCCGCATGTTGTGCAGGGATGTCTTCCTCGAGCATGTGCCGTCTCTTGATGTCTTATGAAATGTTGATTACGGTTGAAGACCCGCTCGCAGATCTCGCATGTGAAACGGCTCATGGCTGGGTGGTTGGTAGGTTGGGCGGCTTCCATTATTGACGAAGTGTCTAGGTGTCAGTTGGATGCTTGGGTAGGTCGGTGGCTGTAAAATAAAAAAAAAAAAAATAAAATAAAAAAAAAAAAAAAAAATAAATAAAAAAAAAATAAAAAAAAAAATTAAAGTATTTACATAAAATAAAATGCATGAAATAAAATACATACTTAAAACTAAATTGAAAATGAACGTACCTACGGATTTGAACGTCTAAGCTGAACGTCAAATTAGCTGTATGTGGAGATCCGAAGTGGCGTAGTTGGATGTAGCTGGAACTTTTGGTTCAGTGGATGCCTCAGGGCTGGGTGGGTAGCTCACTGGTTGTCTTGTTGGGTCGATTGTACACTAAAAAAGGAATACAGTTGCCTACTTATTTAGATACATATTTATTTAAAGGGTATTTTAATGGGGTTAGTTCCCTTAAAACAATACGTACTATTAACCTTACCTCGGTGTACGATACAAAATTAAATACATGTGCGTACTTATTTAATAAGATTTGATTTTAATAGGGTTAGCGCCCATAAAACAAAAGTAATATTAACCTTACCTTTAATAGAATAAACACGCACAAAAGATGTGGTCTGTGTAGGGTTAGTTAGATGTGATGCTTGGTAAAGCTGGCGTGGGTTTAGTCTCAGGAGTCAACAGAGGTCTCATCCAGGATAAGTCGCTGTGACGCTTGATTTGAAGTCCGAAGTCGAAGTGTTTAGAACACAATTTTCGCGGTCATTTATACGGTTGCTCAACCTAATTACACCACCAGCTGTCGCACAACAGCTGGTGCATAATGACCTACATACTTCGCGGAGCTAACAAAGCGAACGGTAAAATCGATTAACGTGGTAACAGGTGTTCCCACACTTAACGCGGAGACGCGCTTAATGGACCTCATTAAACACCGGACCCTACGGTGTTCGCGTCCGTGAACAACACATAAAATCGACGAGGCGTAACAAAATTTAATTAGGTGTGATGTCCCGTGGGTGCGATCAATACATTCCCATTAAAACGGGCAGCGGTGAGAAAACTTCGCGGGCGGGTCGATACGTAACAGCTGTGGCTGATCGTTATCTTTAATGGATGTTCTATGTTTGTAACGTTCGTTGTGGTGGAGACTTTAACCTGTTTTTTGTACACGTTCGTTGTAGGGGAGAATTTAAAACATACATACAACCAAATAAACAAACCAACAAATTAAACAACAAAGAAAAGAAATATATCAAATAAATAAATTAATCAAAGTAATTAAAATCAAATTAATTAAATTAAATTTCAAAGTAATTATAAAAATAATTAAAATTTAAAAAAAAAAAAAAAAAAAAAAAAAAAAAATTTAAAATTTAAAATAAACAAAATAATCCAATTACGTAACTCGTCAATACAAACTACAAAATAAAATAAATAAACAACTATAAAATTTAAAAAACAAAATAAAAATAATTAAAAAGTAAACAAAGTAATTAAAATTTTAAAAACTCATTAAAATTACGTAACTAGGTCAATGATTACAAAATTAAAATTAAAAAATAAAATTTAAAAAACTTAAAAATTAAAATACAAACTAATTTAAAAAATCAAACAAATAATCAAATTACGTAACTCGTTAATAAAAATTAATTAAAATCAAATTAATTAAATTCAAACTAATTAAAAAACGCATTAAAATTACGTAACTAGGTCACTGATTACGTCACAAGGTCACCACCGGTGACCTACTGACCTACTGACCTACTCCCCATCCGCATCCCTGCGCATCCTCCCCATCCCCATCCGCATCCCCATCCCCATCCCCATCCGCATCCCCATCCGGAGTATTTTACTATATGTCTTTGCGCCTGCGGCTCCTTCACCCTGCGCCTGCGCCTGCGGCTGGAGTATTTTACTATATCTCGTTGTCCCTGCGGCGCATCCCCATCCCGAGTATTTTACTATATCTCGTTGTCCCTGCGGCGCCTGCGCATCCCCCTGCGCATCCGAGTATTTTCCTATATATCCTTTGCGCATCCTGGGTGCGCCTGCGCCTGCGGATACTAATCAAAAGGGACCTAATATACTACTCCCAGCGCACTTAAAGCGTCGTTATAAAATACAGCATCGTAAGAACTGTCTCTTTGTGTGGTCTTATTATGCAACCCCCCCCCCCCCACTCATCAAAATGTATGTAATAAAAATGTCATGTATTGTTGTTATCCTAGTAGCGTCACTCTTAGACGACCCCCCCCCCCCTCTGTTTATAACAGTATGATAGCTTTAAATTTGTCACTATGAAGAGCCAGTACTGTTTGTTTTTATCGTTACTTGAAAAACGCCCCTCTTCGATGTGTTATCTAGTTCTCAATAAATTATATTGCCTTGGTCACAGGTTCAAAAGTTGTGTGAGTGGTGTCCCTTTTTAAAAAAGCCATGTGACTTGCAACACCCCTGCAACTAAAAAAAAGGACATTTTTAAAAGGCAATTAAAGACACGAAAATGAGATTTTATAGAATATTTTTTTTAAATCTCTTTTGAAAAATGATTTAATGTGAAATGTGAAATTGCACGCTATTAATTATCATTAAATTTCGCAGTTGCGTTTTGTTTAGGTCAAGCACTTGTCATTCTCAACATCCTAATTTATTTATTTTTGGTAAATTTTAATCGAGAAGTGTTGAAAATCCACTCTTGCAGAGGTACTTAGAAACACAGGGAAATAAAACGAGAAAAGCAATCGTCGTCACAATTCGGTGTGAATCGTACATAACACAGCACACATGTGTAAGCAGGTTTTTCATTAAATTAAACATAGTAAGTATGTGGTGTCATTCCGCGAATCCAAGAATTTATATTGTAAGTATTCGGGATACTGGCAAAAAGCAAGGGAAGCAGAGGATAAATGACGTCATGTACTTTTTAAAAAAATGTAAAACTGCATTTTAGTGAATTGTATTTTTTAGTCTACATGTGGGCGAATCCCATAACCTATTCGCGATCATTCCTGATAGTCATGACCCATATATTGGGAACCATCGGTCTGGCCTATGCTTTGTGTAAGGAAAACTAATCTCAATACTCAAGACAATGTTCTGTAGTTTGCCTTGTATTCTTATAGACATCATATTTCAGACGGTTTTGTAGTTTAAAAAAAAAAAAAATATTTGAAAACAACAAAAATTATCAACGGGTCATTCTCGTATGCGATTTTGATGCATAGTTTTAAGATTTGTGTATATATGCCACAGTTCTATACATCGAGAATTTCAGGTTCTTCTTAATCCTCGTCAGTCCCTGGGCAAAAATTGCAGGTTAGTGAATAGTTATTTAACTCGAAAACTTACGTTAAATGTATCAACATAGTTTTAAAATTGAAATTTGATCTATAACGTAACTTAATTAAGTGTTGCTTCCAGCAATTAACAGAAGCTTGCCATAAAATAAACAGGTTTATGCTGGTGTCTAAACTATTAAAGAAAAATCTATAATAAAACAGTTGAGACAAAGTTGAACTTAATTAAAACTGATGAATGAATATCAATTTGGAAGTTTAGTTATCTACTTAAATAAATTGCTTCCCAAAGCCTTAGGGCTGACACAATGAACCTTCATATCGCCAAAGTTCAACAAATTAAGTTTTTTAAAAATAATCTTTAAACGTGGTAATTTATCAAAAATTATTAAACAAAAACAACAAAAATTTGTTATCAAAATCTTGAGTGTTACTGCTAAAATAAGAAACATGTGTTTCTAAAGCTCGTGAGAAAAAAAATACTTAAAATTAATCATTATTATTTCATCAACGTTATAACCGTTTTCAGATCTACATGTTATTTTCAAAACAAATGTGAATGTACGGCATTTAAAAGTTTGTTTAGTGAAGCCATTTAAAATTTTCATTTTTTTTAAATAAAAAGAATCACCCTTATTATGGAAGTTTATTCTTTTTTTTGTTACCATAATCAAAACTAGTAGCATTTTAACTAAATATTTTTACAGTAATAAAAACTAGAAGAGATGTTGTCCTATTTAGAAATGTAATACATATCACAGCTTGGTTTCGACAACAACCTATTTTATGTTTAGAAATGTTTTAAATAGTACTAATTGGCTACTAGATCAACCTATTATATATATATATATATATATAAATATATATATATATATATATATATAGATATATATATATATATATATATATATATATATATATATATATATATATTTATATATATATATATATATTTATATATATATATATATGTGTGTGTGTGTTTGTGTTTTTTTTATTTGGCTCCCTCAGCTGTAATGTGAACACGTTAGTTTAAGGAGCACTCTACAATATTGACAAGGCGGCGCACGACATTTTATGATTAAACCGAGCCAGGGGCCGTACGCAGTGCCCAGCTAAACTGTAACCGGGGTTCACGAGAACACACTTCTACGATTGAGTAACGTACGCTCAAGCCTTTCATACACTACGCCTCATGGCGTCGTGCAGGGCGATAGTGTAGGTAGACCCGTGCCCCGATAAACATGATCGAAGCGCTGGCATTGTTTACATTTAAATAATTCAGTTTTAGAATATAGGATTGGTAAAGCATTGTTAAAACCCACTTTATATGTTTCGACAGATTGTATTTGTCTTTTATGCATTACTACACCCTTCAACCGATCACTATGAAACTTTGGGAAGTTGTTGACAATACTCCTGTTGAGGTTTCTGCAGAAAAAAACAAAATTTGTCGCCCGAGTTTTCCCGTGAGCTCTGTGGCGCCTACGTTAGTTTAAGACTGTGAGATAGACTGTGTCCGCCGCTGTACCTATAGGCTGCGATTTGCCATGGGCTAATGCCGCGGCAATGCGCGGGGACCGGTTCGTTAGAATATAATAATATATATATATATATATATATATATATATATATATATATATATATATATATATATATATATATATATATATATATATATATATATATATATATATATACATATA
Organism: Physella acuta; assembly: GCF_028476545.2. Classification (NCBI taxonomy): domain Eukaryota; kingdom Metazoa; phylum Mollusca; class Gastropoda; family Physidae; genus Physella; species Physella acuta. Next base: position 865,479 of record NW_026731810.1, read on the forward strand.
TATATATATATATATATATATATATACATATATATATATATATATATATATATATATATATATATATATATATATATATATATATATTGAAAACAGGTGTGTGTGTGTGTAAGAAATTTTACAAGGCGTATTTAGTTATAAACAATAAATGTCACAATACATCTTTTTAAAACGATTGCTCTCTATCTTTATAGTTATAATATAACTAACTATATATTGAAAATAATAATTATCAGCATTATCTGCTACAGGATCCGCTTGCAGGGAGAAATGTCCACAGCCTCAACTAAACATGTCTGTGTTGTTGGTGCTGGAATGTCTGGACTTGTTGCCATTAAAGAATGCCTTAATGAAGGGTTCAAGGTCACATGCTACGAACTGGACTCGGACGTAGGTCAGATGCCATTGTTTCTTATCTTATATGTGCAGTACTTCGTTTCATTTGTTTGATTATAGATTAAAAAGACACATTCATTTAGCTCGTCGTCATCATCTTTACCCGTTTGTGCCCAAGTCATACGGGGCAGATGAAGTAGAGTCAATATGTTTCTCGTCGTACAAGGGGATAGTATGGACAGCACTATCCCCTGCCGTGTTTTGTTAACTAACGATAATCAGGTACCCATTAGAGCTGGGTTGACTCGGGGAGATTCTACTGTCTTCAACAGGATTCGAACTTAAGAGTTTCGGTGTATCAGTCTAGCGCTCTACCACTAGGCCACGCGCATGCCTTCAGCTCGAGGTAACATTAATGTTGACCGAACTATCTGTGATAAAGCACCAGGAGTTGATAAAGCTAAACAGAGCACAGCTATAATACATTTTCAACCAAAGCCATTTGCTTACAGGCATCTAGAAACATGTATATATATATATATATATATATATATATATATATATATATATATATATATATATATATATATATATATATATATATATATAATTTAGACTATTTATGTGCCTTGCACAGGTGGTATCTGGAGTGATAAACGAAACGTTAAACACCCAAACACCCCACAAATATGGGAGAATCTCATAACAAACTCCAGTAAATATTTGACAACTTTCAGCGACTATCCACCCTTAGCAGAAGACACACCGTTTCTTCGTGGTCAAGTAGGTGCTAATTTGTAGTTTACTTGCTTGTGTTTTATTTTATCCTACAATTCATATAACAAGGATTTTAGGCTTTTACTCTATTAAATAAACCTGTTTCATTACTAAACGAAACTAAGCCTCCACTTTATCCTTAGGAAATGCATGCTTACTATAAAAGATATGCAAAGGACAATCAGTTATTGCCTTGTATTCAGTTCAATACACAAGTCGTGAAGGTATGTTATTAATTGTAAAACTATTTCTCGAAATGTTTACAATAAAATATCACGCACTTAAAGAATTTTACCATTTTCTTAAATACATGTATATAGATTTGCAAGACACGTGACCACAAGAAAACTGGCCAATGGGAGGTGTTTTCATGTCCTACTAGCCGGTGTAGTTCTGATGACGTCAGTACTGAAAGTAAATCTAAAATCATAGATTTGCAAAAATGCAAACAACGGATGTTTGATTTCGTACTAATTTGTAATGGATTTTTTAAGTAAGTTTACTTAGTTTAATAATAAACATTTTTAATGATAGATGTTAACTTTTCTTGTAAAAAAAAACGACAATAAAATTTTTGTCAAATTTAAATAAAACAAATAAATTTAAACAAATAGGTAAAATAAAAGCTAAAACCACTCCATCGGAAATTTGTTAAAAGCTCGAAACGTTAATAAAATTCAAACATTGAATAGTTTTCTTTAGTTTAAAAAACGCATACATTATATAAGCAAGCCTATATGTTTTATTTTAGAATTCCAGTGTACCCATCCATCCCAGGTCTGGAAACGTTTGCAGGGACTGTTCAACATTCTTTTCACTACACAGACGGCTCTCAATTTAAGAACAAAAATGTTCTTGTTGTAGGTGAGTTGTTTTCTATAAATACATGTATTACAACATATACAATACTATTCATGCTACACAATAAAAAAAGTTGAAAATGTGTATCAAATAATTTTTAAAACCGTTAATTTTAATACATTTATCTGCAAAAATAGGGTACAAGTTTTCATTTGGACTTACCATCCGATACACTTTCATTATCCCAGCCCATATGAATCAGCCCCAATCTTTTCGTTTGTAATTTATACCTTTTTTATCCTGCAGTTTATGAATGTCTTCCGGCACTTTACTTCCAAATGTCAAGTCACATATCTTACTAATTTTATTTTAAGTAAATAACTATGTTTCTTGCTAGTGTGTATGGCATCGTTGTTTTGAAATTATGAAACACAATGTTTTATTTTACGCGCCTCAACAATTGTTCACTCAATTCATTCAACAAAATTACAAAGAATCAAGCGCAGAAACAACAACTGTCCAATACATCGATTTTGTCGTATTCTTTAAAGTATGAAAACTAAGTCATTATTTTATTCTTAAAATTATTTTCAGGCAATTCATTTTCAGCGGGAGACATCAGCTTTGATATTTCTACTCAAGCAAAACAGGTCAGTGACATAGTTTCAGAAATGACTCTTTTAATCCTGCTCTTGTACTAATTAAAGATGTACCAGCTTAACTTACTGGAATAATTTATATATTTAGCAAAGTAAAAAGAAATAGTATACCTAGTGTTATCCCATTTGGCATATTAGTATTCGCTAATTACTATCCTATTAATAGGTGCACATATCACTGCGTCAGGGTACCTGGATAGTACCTCGAATACTCTCAGGTGGCAGGCCATTGGATATCTGCAAGAGACGATGCGACATTTACTCGTGGAATCCTGAGAAAATTATCAACACAATCTTAATCTCTGAGGCACAAAACAAGATAGACCATGTGACTAGTGGTATCTGCCCAGACCAGCCTCCATCTCTTTCTTCATGGATGGTTGGCGATGCTATTTATGTTAGAACTATTTCCCTCTAAAAGTCTGACTTTATGTTTTTTCGTTTGTTTCTTGATTTTTGTAAATATTTGTCTTAGTGTGTATGTGTTTTGTTCATATATTTATTTGAGATTGTTTCTTTATTAGAATTGGTGTTGTATTATTACTTTGTTATTAATGAATTATTATTTGAAATAAATAATTTATATTGCTCTGTACTCATCTATAGTGAGATGTGTACAACCATAAATCAGTCACTGTTTAGTGTTACCTTCCCCACAACATGATTACGATTGAGCGAATTTTTTATTTTACACAAGAAAACATTTTTATTCTATAAACACAGACGCGTATTTTGCTGGTGGCTACAGCTTACTGAGAAAAGTAAAAATATTTACTTAAGCTATTTTATGCTTAATGAAGATCTTGATCACGAGATCTTTGTGTAAAGTTTTGTTGACTTGGCTTTATGTAACCTCCATTGTTTAACTAGCCTGCCTTGAAATCAGGTCAAATGAAGACGATATAAATGCACCAAAGCTGTGTGTTGACAAAATACATATAAGATATCAAAAGTTAATAGTGGCTCATCATGAAATTCGCTTAAAAGCTGGGAATTGTGTTTTGAAATATCAGTAAAATCAAATAGGTCATCACTGTACGTGGTTTTTCAGACTGCCTTGATGTCGGGTCAAATAAAAACTTACGGTCATCTTGCAAGAATCGATGGGTGCGATGCTGTTTTCCAGGATGGGACACGAGTGACGGGCCTTGATGCGATTGTTCTATGCACTGGTTATGAGCCGGAGTACTCTTTCCTTGATCAGGATTTGCTACAAGGTAACGAGTTTTCTAATTCAATATCTTAAAAAGGACAGGTTGTGTCATAAGACACATGACTTCAAAATGTACTGTCTTTAGTAAAACTTTCTTTTATCTTAAGCATTTTTTTCTAGAATTGAAAGTCTTATATTTCAATTTTTATAATTTCATAATTTCTCTGTAATCGATCAGAATTTGATAAAATGGGGCTTTATAAAATGGTGTTTCCGATCGATGAAGAGAAACACACATTGGGATTTATCGGAGCTTTTGGAGGATTTTCCTCTATTGTACCCATGAGTGAGTTACAGGTGAGTATTAATTTAATTTGAATGGTAGTGTAACACGAATTGACATGCACATGCACGTATTTAATACAACGGCTCACTTTAACTGGACATAAATATATGTTGCTACAATATAAGTCAAATTTTCTAAACTTAATCACTTTTTAGATTCAACGGAGTAGTTAATTTATTTTATTTCTCTATTCAATAACGGTAACAACAATGGCACAGTGGTCTTTTTTTCACATTGGCCGTTTTATTTTAAACAAAATAACATTTTTTAATTAAAAATATAAATAATATTTAAGAAATAACATTAACATAGAATTTAAAAAGTTGGATTAAAGAAAAGATATTACATAGATGTAATACACAAAGTATGAGAATATAACAGAGAAATGAGAAGTGTTGCAATGAGTCAGTTAAAGAGGTCATTCGGCATTTGTTGTTTTAGTTCAGTTTTGAATATATTTTCAGATATTAATTTTTTAAAAATAATTACTAAATTTAAGTTGTTTATATATTTTTTATTATAACAAAACAAAATTAGAATTGTTCTGTGTTACAATGGATTCGGTAGATGAGACCTCAATAAAAGGTTTGAATTATTGGCACAAATGTGATCGTTCACAGAGCCGGTACAGTGCTAAAATATTTGCGGGTAAGTTAAGTCTTCCTCCTGTCGACGTCATGAAAGCCGATGTCCAGTTTTGGATAAAGTTGTGTACTCGAAATCGAAACAGAAAATATTATTATTATGTGAGTATGTTTGATCACATAATACACAGATATATAACCACTGTCTAACAGATGCAACAATTATGTTTTGAAAAATAAACCGTTATGATTTTCTGGAGTTTGTTTTTAATTTTAGCTGCCGTGTCTAGAATTCCAAGACACAATAGCCAAGCTTCTGGGTGTATTCCCTGGTTTCTGGAGACTGCTCATCGTTGACCCAGTTCTGGCCTTCAGATGCTGGTATGGTCCTATGTTCTCAGCACAGTATCGTCTGCTTGGACCAGACAGCAACTGGAACCAAGCACGTGACATCTGTTACACAGCTTACACAGAGGGTTGTCTCTCTTTGAGACACAGTAAACTACCAAGGGAGGGAATCAGTAAACCAAAGGGAAATAACCTTCAATACATCTTTGTCGCTTGTGGGTTGTTGGTGTTAGCCTTCGCTATTTACCTTTGCTATCCATTTCACAAATATTACAATTAGTAAATATATTTTATGCCACGATTCCTTGTTAAATAATTTTCATCCTCTCTGGACGGTTTTCGCTGTCTGCGCTTTATAATTGGATCTTTCAAGTGAGCGCCCAGGAATTTTAAAATTAAAAAAGAGAATATATATTTTGACCTCTGCCCATTACTCTCCATGGACAACAGAATTTTTAAGTCATCCAGCCTCAGGAGCAAAGATTTGAAAAAAAAAAAAAAAATAATAATAATATTAATAATAATAAATATGATGATGATACTACTACTACTACTACTACTACTGCTACTACTACTACTAATAATAATAATAATAATAATCATAACAAAACTAATTATTATTATTTTTTTTTGTATTACTATTAATATCATTAAATAAAAAACAGACAATAGCTAAAAAAAAATAAAAAAAAATAAAAGGAGCAAAGATTTGAAAATTACCATGTCTGATCTGTTCTAGAAAAACCTATGATTGACTCGTATATCAGATATAAAGATTATATCATTATCCTCATATAGGTTACTGATCTGTTCGAGTAATCTTTTAACTTATTTGGACTATAATGTTGTGCATTTTTCAACTGAAAGGGAAAATAAATTTTAATGCATTTTTAATTACCTACTTTAAATTGGTTTACTTTATTTTCAATTGAAGAAATAAAAAAACTTTAAATGTAATAACATGCGTTTGTTTATTTGCTTTAGAGATTCATTGTGTTACGTTAAAAAATATGTTAAACCTATTAATTTTTTGGTTATACCAATTGATACCAAAATAATTTGTGCTGTGTTATGCTTATTTTCTTGAATTTCTGACAACTATGTCTTTGTATTTACGTCATAAAATATATTTACAACAAAAGGAAATTTCAAAGAGGGGTCATCCATAAATGACGTCACGCTTTTTTTGACGATTTTTACCTCCCACCCTCCCCTCCGTCACACGTCGTCACAAAAAATAAAATGACGTCACACCTCAGCCTCCAATCCCCCTCAAAATTGCAGTTGAATTTTCTTAAAACATCGATATTTTTCCAAAATCTTGTCTGAACTCTTTCAACATAGAGTATTTTAATCAATTCCAATTCCAATTTATTTCCCAAACGCGAAATAACGGCTAAAATTAGTTTTCGAACTTTTTGTTAATGCAAAAATGTGACGTCCCACCATCTGACCCACCCCCCCCCCCCCTAATCACACGCCGTCACAAAATTAGTGACTCCCCCTCCCCCTATGAGTGTGACGTCATTTATGGACGACCCCAGACGAGCTTGATTCGTGTGTTGAATTTGTAAGTTAAGAGTAGTTCATAAAAGACGTGAAACTCGTAGGGGTAAGAAGGTTGTCCGTAATTTTGTGACGATGTGTGAAATGTTAAAATTTGAATAGATACTGTTATTTTGACTTTTTGAAAACTATTTTTGGAAATTTTATTATGATTGATTAATTTACTCTATATTAAGACACCAAGAAGATTCGATACACCTGGGGACATTTGGAGAGACTAGCCCAGGACAGAGACGCCTGGAAAGCTCTTGTCAGCGGCCTTTGTCCCAGGAGGGGCTTCAGGCTAACCTAACCCAACCTAACCTAATATACTCTACGAGCCGACCCGCAGCGTATCATACGCCGCTATTTAGTTGTTTTATTTTCTACTTTTCAGTAATTCATAATTTGTGAATTCGACAGTACCAATGCTGCCACTGAAATTTTTTTTTTTAAAAACACTAACCACCCCCCCCCCCTTTCCCCTAACCCCGACCCTACACCCCCCCCCCCCCCGTGAAAGCAGCCTCCTCTTAGTTATTTCTTAGTTACCTCCTGTAAGTTTAAAATCGAACTAAATTATCTGCCCCTAATAGAAACCCGGCTCTACGGCTCTACGATTTGTAAACATTTAGCTTTGTAAACATTTAGAGAGAACACCGCTCACCAGATAATGTGGGGGTGGGGTGGGGGTGGTAGTGATAGTGATAGAGAGAAAGAGAGGGGACTGCAAGGAGGCGCTTGCAGCTTGTTTTCTAACGGCTCCCAGAAGAGAATTATATATATAGATATTATTCGAATTCAGTCAATAATTTAGAAATACAGCGATGTTTAAAAATAATTGAACTTTAATTTTGTGGTGGTTTGTAGCTCGAGGGGTGATGTTATTTATAGAGGGAGTGGTCAATCTTGACGTGACCATGTGTGACGGAGGGTATGTGAAAATAGTTAACAGTGACGTCATTTATTGCCGACCCTTAATTGCCCTAGCAAGTTATGAAATCTTTAAAAAAGTACTTTTAGGGCACATACGTTCATACTCTAAAGACAGAACACACAATCTTAAACAAAGCACAGCCATTCATGGGTTACTGCAACATAATGTTTCAACAACCAGCTTGAATCAGAGGCGTCGCAAGGCTGGAGCAGAGGATGCGGATCGCTTAGGGTTACACTATTTAAGGTGGGGGGCACAAAATTGCAAAATTTGCAAAATATTTAGAGTAATAAATATGCTTTTTGCCAGCTCAATTAATGATTAATCAGAGTACATCAACCTATATTAATAACGGACTATAGATAAACATATTTACCATTAACTGTGCACACTTTAAAACTATCATCCGAGGGAGGGGGGGGGGGGGGCGGAAGAGAGTGAAACACCACCTACTAACTTTACAGAATAAAAAAAGTTTTGTTGATTATTTTGAATAACCGATAAACAAATCATCGACTGGGGAGGAGGTGACAACGAAATCTAATAAATTACGATGAAAACAATGCTTTTTCCACATAATTTAATTGGTTGTTTAATATTATTAGCGCACAAATTGTCGCCATTAGGCAAAATGGTAAGGGGTGACACCAATTGCAATGAAATATATAGGCCTATATATATATATATATATATATATATATATATATATATATATATATATATATATATATATATATATATATATATTATTTATTATTTACAACACTTCTCCATTTAAATTTAAAAGAAACGAACAAAGTGAAAGTTAAAGAAAGACATGAAGTTGACGTTTACCTTATATATATATATATATATATATATATATATATATATATATATATATATATATATATATATATATATATATATATATATATATATATATATATATATATATATATATATATATATATGTATATATTAAACTGAAAAGCATTTTTTAGTTGATGTCTCAGGTAGCTCTTTTAAAAGTTGAGACTATCCGACAAGTTCGGCTGTTTAACTAAATGCAAAACACATTTAACCAAATTATTCGGGATAAATAAATTGTTTAAATGGATGCCACAAGCAGAGAATCCATTAGGTCTACCGTATCGAAATGTGTGGAACTGCTCTGGGGTGATGACCAGCTAATAGACCTCGAGGTCAAGGTTGAGGACGATGTATACAGGTGTCACCGCGTGATTCTCGGCGCATGCTCCAAGTTTTTCAGGTCGCTTATCAGATCCAACATGAAGGAATCTAAAGAGACCTGCGTAACACTACATGGGGTTTCTTCCAACATTTTCCAACTGATTTCAATTTGCTTGTACAAAGGGGAAAATGTTATAACACATGAAAATTATATTGAAATATGGCAGGTTGCAGACCTGCTTCAGATTGAATTTTTGCTAACTCTTTGCGAGAGATTTATGATACAAAACTTATCTTTTGAGACCTGTGGCGTTATTTATCGACATGGCAAAATGTTAAGCTCGACATCTATGATAACGAAATCATTTGAGTTTATGCTGAACAATTTTACACACATTGGTACAAAAGCTATTTTTGATTTAGGTTTCGAAGAACTTTTAGAGTTAGTTAAAAGTCCTGAATTAAAAGTTGACAACGAAGATATCGTTCTATTATCTGTGATCAAATGGTTTGAACATTTTCTCGACGATGATCCGTGTTATTGTATGCCATGTATCGAAGCTTTAACAGAAGAGACAAAGGAACTTAAACAGACGTTTGTTACCGATGTTGCTACGTCAGGTATTATTTCTAACACAATCGAACAAGCCGAATCCAGTTGTTGTTCTGGAAATTCCTGTAGTAATTCTGAAAAGACTGGAAGTAGTTTGGAAAGCACTAAAAGAGTTATCAATTCTAATGAAATAAAAACAGACAACATTGCCTTCAATGGGTCGAATTTAGAACTTATTTCTAGTGAAAAATCACAAGAATTTTTTATTATCATTCTAAAGGCTGTCAGATTATTCCTTGTGAGCCATCAGGTTTTAAAAAATATTTACTGCCACAGGCTCCTCGCAGACAACCTTGAAGCCAAAGAGATAATTTTTAATGCTATGTCTCTCCAGATAACAGATCCTAAAGATGGACAGTGGCCTAGCTCGGCAATTTATAGAAGCAGCAGTGAGTTTGATAATGTTGGAATATTCGCTAAAAGCGAAGGTAAAGCATATGTATTCCGCTGCAGAAATGAACAATGGTATACTCTATTACATTGTGAAGATTTTGGGCGGAACGCAAAGATTGTTGTATGTGACGATGTCCTGTACGCGGCCGTAGTGAAAGATCTAAATAAAGATCAACCAACTAGATGTTTACTAAAGTTCAAAAACAGCTCTTGGGAACACATTACATTATTGCCCAACCATCACCTAATAATGATCGCGAATATGAGCGTTATTTATATATTAAATAATGATTGCAAAGCTATTTATAAATTGGACCCAAAAGTCAAAGACCCACCTATTAAAACTCTGATTCGTTTTCTAGAAAATACAAACATCTGCAATGCAATGTGTTTTAACAACAATATAATTATTTATTCATCTGAAACGCATAAAGGTATAGACGAAACGTCTGTTTATATTTTAGATCTCAGCGCACCCGTTTGGACACGACTTAACAACCTTGAAGGTCCGGCTGAAAATATGATCAGCTTCCGAGACGATAACCACCATTACATTTTGCAGACAAACGGTAATTTATGGAAACTTTCGACTTCCGTCTACAAGTTAGTCGATTTTACGTTCCTTTTAAAGATGTGGAATATTCAGATGGATCTACGCGGTGCCCTGACTTACAATGGAAAACTGTACATATTTATAGAAAATCCTGTGTGTGATGCCGTAGCTTATACAAAATTTAGTTATTTTTCAGAACTAAAAGTAGCAGGGTTTCAATGTGCTTGTTCTAATTTTGTTCCCCTTGTCCTACCCATAAATTGCCTGAAAACATGAACAAGTTAAAAACATTGTTTTGTGCTTAATTTTAAAAAGAGCGCCTATGTAGTTACTATTAATATATGAATGAAAGGTGTATACTTAAAAGTAGATTATGTGATCAGCTATGGTAAGTAATTAGAAAAAAAACCTGTTAAACATTTTAAAAATCAGATGTTCATTAGTTATTGATACAAATTAAGATAGCATTAATTTAGGAGCCTGCATGTGTCAAACGTAATTATTGTTGCCATTAAATGACTTTTTTTTGTACATTCAAAATTTTACTCCACCTATATTTGTTTATTATATACTCATATTGTTTTTTTATCGGATTGAAACTTTAAAATTTCGTTATTTTTATTTAGTGAACTATTCTATCATATTTTAGGTAATAACTGTTCAATCATTTAATAAAAATACTGCTTGAAATTGCAGAAGTGTTAGAAAATGATTTCGTAACCCTAAACTTATTTAACAAACTATCCCTAAATACTACTAGTTTATGGACATGGATCAACCAACCCGCTAAGCATAACACGCGGAAATGATGCACACAATTAAAGGGATTCGTTTTGAAAGAAAAATTGATCATACAATATATTTCAAAGACATCGTATCTACGAATAAACTACAATGTGAAAGTATAGTATGTTTTATTGTGCACATCCGACATCTGTATGGAACTTGTCAGCTGTATTTAATTTTTTAAATACATAAATACATAAAAAACACGCATGTTTTTTTTTTTAATTTCAGAACAAGTATAGAAAATGGAGATTTAAAACTTCGCACAGTATATGTAAAAAGAAAAAAAAACAGTATATTGAATCTTTTATAAATTTAACTTTTTTCTCCATTTTTCTGTTTTAAACAAATTGTATTTATCAAGATAATTGAAGTAAATATTATTTTCAACTACCGTGTATTTAACGCTTATAACAACTTTACTTCACTTCATATCTATATATATCTATCTTAAATAAACCGGGAGTGATCTCCCCTAAACTTTCTTGAAATTCTTCTATAACACTACGGAGGATGGCAACTCGGGATATAGACATGATTTTTAATCAATTTTTAATTTTTTTTAAAAATAGAATCTCGTAGAAAAAGAATTGCGCACCAAGTGAATGGTAAACAATCTGTGTATAATAGTGCGGAATATTATTAGTACTACACAAATTCATTCTCTTTTTTTTGAGAAATTGGAAATAGCGTAAATTAGTATTTCCGGTTAACGGAAATTACTCAAAATTTGACAGATGGCTGAAAATTAGATCTTTTACTTATATATGAAATTTCATCTACCTAGCTGTAACGGTACATAAGGTATCGTGTTTACAGACACACATACACACACACACACACACACACGGACAGATTTGCGAAACCCAGTTTTTCTAACTCGAATACGCATAAAACGCCGACATTTTGATAAATCTGGATTTATAATTTTTGACTGATTACATTAAGTCCCCTATACTCTATGTGCGATGAAGTACTGAGGTTTAAAACGATGAAAACGGTCAAAATTTCATGTGTTTTTTGTGCACGATTAAAATACTTCTTCTACACTCTGTATCAGTGGCGTAGCCAGAATCGGCTCAAGGGGGGGGGGGGGGGTTACAATTTTTACCCGGGAACAAACTTTCGATTTGCAACCCCCCCTCCCCTCAAACTTTCGATTTGCACCCCCCCCTTAAACTTTTTATTTACACCCCCACCCTCATACTTTTTATATATATACCGAGGGGTCTATGTGTTATGACCCCCCCTAATCCCCCCCCCCTTGCCTACGCCACTGCTCTGTATACGAGAAAGAAAAAATTTAGTTAGATTTACCCTTATACGAGTAAAACAGTAAACACCGTAATGATACAAACAAGAAATCTAACCAGCTAACATCTTTTCCTTGAGATTTTTGTTTACGTAATTTTGAAAACATAGCATTACTTCCTGCGCCCTAAGCGAAACCTTGCAAATTGTAAGCAAAAAACAGATTACCGAATTCATTACCCCCGATTACATCCGCTGATGCAAAAGACAAAACAGATTACAATTGTTTTAAAAATATGGAATACAGCGTAGACATGAGAAAGCCTATGGAAACATTATTTGAAGGAGTAATTTGAATGTGCGGACGCCCGAGAAGTTTCCCGGAGAGTGGAGTTTCCGAGTCAAGAAGTGAAGTCTTCGTCGGTTGGAAATTTTCCAGGCAGCCGTGCAAGTGTCTTAGGAGCAGACGACAGAAGACCTGGAAATGCCTGACAGGGTGTCTGTTATACTAGTCTGATTTCAAACCTGATCTATTTTAAATAGAATTTTAAAAAAAAGAGTTTCCATCTTTATCTTAGTAGGTAAACTGAAGTAAGATCAAGTTTGAACAGTTTATATACAAAGAAATGTGAAAACATAGATTTAAGAAACCTTTCCAATCCAACGATAAATAAGGCAAAAACGATGTATATAAAATTAACATGTGCTTATTTCAATCAACAAGGCAACTAAAATTAATAGAATATTATGGGGTTTTTTATGTTAAGAATAAGAGACGAAACATTTTTTACAAAATTATGAAACTATATTTTTATATTTTGATTTGTTAAGATTAGTAAATCTAACCAACTAATGCATTAAATTATGCCATTTAGTATTTCATGTATTTTTTATTACACACCACTCATTTTTTCACAAAAAAACATTTTGAGTAGTTGCCAAAAAATAAAAATATCGTTCCAAGATCTAGTTATGTCGCCCGTTGTTCTTTTATAAATAAAAATTGCAAATATAGCATGGTGCATCTCTGGCTAACCCATACAACTCTCTCATTTTACCACACGCACACATTTCTCTCACTCTCAACACACACACTCACATGTCCACATCCACACTCACTTGTCCACACCCACTCTCTCATGCATCCACACCCATTCTCTCACTTCTCCACACACACTCTCTAACTTCTCAACACACAACTCGCTGTAACGCTGTTTACTTTCTCCTAGATATATTTCCTGCTTGGAAGAATCAATCAACTGTTTAAATTGCAAATTTTTAACAATTACATTACAGTTACGTTTTTGTCCACACTAAAACGTAAAAAAAAAATCTATGATACACACTGTGTTAGCAATTATTATGGATTTGTAGCTATCAACGTATTTTAACATTACTTAAATCCCATACTGTAGGATATTCTTCCACAAGTAACGAATCTGTACTACGTTTATGTTAACAGTGAAGGACTTATCTCCCCTTTTTAATATTTTCCACCCAAAACTACAAGAGAAATAGAAACCGATTGAAAGAGACTTCAATTATTTTGATCCCACTGGTGAGGCGTCTGACTCGGTCAACATTGGGCTGAGTGGACTGTACACAGAGCCATGTTTGGGTAGGGTGGACACAGTTGGAACTAAAAGAACAAGCGGTATCGTTAAGCGCTGACTAGGATCAAACACTGACATTGATCTGTAGACTGGGGCTGTTCAGGCAGTAGGGCGCCATCTTCTGCTCAGACAGTAGGGCGTCATCTGTAGACTGGGGCTGTTCAGGAAGTAGGGCGCCATATGTAGACTGGGGCTGTTCAGACAGTAGGGCGCTATCTGTAGACTGGGGCTGTTTAGACAGTAGGGCGCCATCTGTAGTCTGGGGCTGTTCAGACATTAGGGCGCCATCTGTAGACTGGGGCTGTTTAGACAGTAGGGCGCCATCTGTAGACTGGGGCTGTTCAGACAGTAGGGCGCCATCTGTAGACTGGGGCTGTTTAGACAGTAGGGCGCCATCTGTAGACTGGGGCTGCTCAGACAGCAGGGCGCCATCTGTAGACTGGGGCTGTTTAGACATAGGGCGTCATTGGAAATTAAAAAAAAAATTTCGGGTCTGATTTATTAAATGTACAGAGTTTTGTTCAAATATACACCTGAAGTCTGATCTTTTTTATATTTTAATCAGTCATCTATACACCATAAAAATCTATTATTTCCTCAATCAAAAGCTACGAATCATAAACGTTTGATATTTCATAAAGCTTAAGTCATTTGTTCACAAAATATAAAGATCAATCAGATTCTTTTCCATATAATCTACAAGTATACGTTTCTTAGGGGTGTTGTTTAGTTTCGTGAGATTTGTGTCTGTGGTATTATATAGTTTTTTAACTGCTTAGAATTGGTTTAGGTTCTGGATTATTGATAAAGTTTTTCTAAGACCTCCACAGAAATATCCATAAGTTTAAAAAAAAAAACCATACTTAAACAGCATAGTTCATACGTGTGTAATTTATTTTATGGGAAGCTGCAGACAAGGAGAATTATATTTTAACTGAAACTGGTCAGCAAGTGCTGTAAAATTAATGATAATTGACTTCAGAGCAATGCTTATGCTTCAAAAGGATCATTTAGCTACACATAGTTTTAAATTTAGAATTACTGCTTGGAGAAAAAGAGAATAAAATCATTAAAAATATTACATGTTTTTCTTACCCGGAGAAAACAGTCATTTTAATGCGCTAATTAAGACATTTTTTAAAACCATATCATTACAATTAAAGTAACAAAGCTATTTATTTATTTTGTCTTTTGAAGATTTCTTGTTGTTTTAATTTATTTAAAATAAAAACGACACATTTCAAAATTGTGAAAATTCATTTGACACATTCATAAATATCAAAGGATTAAAATATTACTGTTTTTATTTTTATTTTTGTAAACTGCACCGAAAAGATTTCTTTCATGAACGGCTGGCCTAGTACATATCCCCAAATTGATTTTGTTAGCAGAAGCTTGAGGCGAGGTTGACGCACTGTTGGATAAGGAAAGAAAACTACTATCAATCGTGTGTTAAAAGTTCTCAAATTATCTATTGGAAATTGGATCTTCTGAAATTCGAGGTATTTCTTTTTAATCAAAATCTCAATGTGATGAAAAAAATTAAACATGGTTTAATATTTTATTAGATACGAGCCGGCCCGCGGCATAACATACGCCGCTATTTAGTTGTTGTTTTTTCTACTTTTCAGTAATTCATAATTTGTGAATTCGACAGTACCAACGCTGACACTGAAAATATTTCTTTAAACACTATAAGTAGCTAGTTAAGGACCATAACCCCCCCCCCCCCTTCCTTCCTTCCCCCCCCCCCCCCCCAACGTTTAAAATCGTTTCAAACTAAATTATCTGCCCCTAATAGCCGTCACTAAACCCGACTCCACGAAGGTAAACATAGCGTGAACCACAGCTCACTAAGACCATGTAGGGGTGGGGATGGTAGGGAGCGCGTTTACAGCTTGTTTTCTAGCGTCTCCCAGAAGAGAATTATATATATAGAAGATTTTGTTTCAGTAATACGTCACGTGATATTGTGTGTCGTTTGTGTTTCATAGAACCCCAACAGATATTGTATGCCGCTTATATTTCATAGAACCTCAACAGATATTGTATGCCGCTTATATTTCATAGAACCTCAGCAGATATTGTATGCCGCTTATATTTCATAGAACCTCAACAGATATTGTATGCCGCTTATATTTCATAGAACCTCAACAGATATTGTATGCCGCTTATATTTCATAGAACCTCAACAGATATTGTATACCGCTTATATTTCATAGAACCTCAACAGATATTGTATGCCGCTTATATTTCATAGAACCTCAACAGATATTGTATGCCGCTTATATTTCATAGAACCTCAACAGATATTGTATGCCGCTTATATTTCATAGAACCTCAGCAGATATTGTATGCCGCTTATATTTCATAGAACCTCAACAGATATTGTATGTGGCTTGTGTTTCGTTGAACCAGTGTCGGCGCCAGGTTATTTAGCGCCCTAAGCAAAACTTATTAAAACGCCCCCTTAATTAATTACTAAACCATTTGTATAAGAAAACAATCAATTAAAAGTGACATACTAATTTCATTATCAATTGCATACACGTTATAAGTAGACATCAAAATTAAATTCTACTTGCCTCCTTCGTCTCAAAAATGTGTACTATTCCTTCAATTCCGGTTTGCAAGCGTAATTACATTTTATTGAAAATGTTGCCAAGTCCACGAGTATCCTTTGTACCTTACGACATAGCCCCCCCCCCCCACCCTTAGAAAATTGTAAGTGCTTCTCCCCCCCCCCCCCCCCCCTCCCACTCCCTGGAGAAAAAAGTCTGGAAAAAAAAAACACTGAAAAAAAAGTGCTTGTAGTGTTGGGCTCTCTGCAGTCCTCCCAAGGTGAGTTCCAAAACGCAACTTACCTGTTTTAAGCTGTCTTTAGTTATATTTGTAAAATGTCTATATTGTGATTATGTAACGATTTTTTTGTTTTTGAAAAATTACAGGTAATAAATGATATAGATTCCAGCCTAAAATTGTTATATATGAATCCTTTAGGAGAGGGTGAAAAATATGAAAAGACAATTAATTAGATGTTTCATTTACTACTATGACTGTATGTCTACTAACATTAAGTATTGGAATCTACAACGGCTACTGATGTAATTGTTTTTCAACTTGATAATGCTAAAAATACCTACTAAACTATTTTGTTTAGAAGTTAAGCTCTATATAATTTTTACAATAGCAAATAAAAACTTAAAGTTGTATTCATATGTAAGCGGTCAACCTAAGGTGAAGGAATTTGAAAGGAATGTAAAGCTAAGCAACGAATTATCTCCCATTTGAAAAAATCCAAATAACAAAATTTTATTCAAGGGCAATAACTCACAATAATAGCTAAATTAACCAAGTGTAACTAAGACATGTTTGAAAAACACAATAAAACGCTCTAAATTTTATTACGTAATGATTATAACATATCTTTTATATTAGCTATGTAACGTGTGAAAACAATATATTTTACAAATTGAATACTTAACTGTAGATTTTATTTGAAAGACTAAAAACGGTAGCTTTATTATAATATACTTCTATTCAATATTGATGACATACATTTAATTGTAGTAGTGGAAGTCAGTAATCTATATACTACTTAAAGTCAAGTTTGTTTACATGTTTGAATATTTATTTTTTTGTTTGTTTGTTTTTTTGTTTGTTTTTTTCTTTGGCTGATTGACTATTGCGCATGGTTGCACTCATCGTGGAGAGCTGTAAAATAGTATGTAGGTAGAGAAAATTTTTTGTTTTAAGACAGACTGTTAATCACACATTTATTTAAAGACGTTATTTAATTTATTGATTTATTCATACGTAGAGTAACCCTATTTTTTTAAAAAGTTTAGAACGACCACTACACTCGGCGGGACCGTGACGTCACAGTTTTTTGTTTACTCTTTAGTACAATAAAATGGTGGCGTCTATCGAATAAAATTGTGTTCCCATTCAAAAGTTTAACGCGTTCTAAATCTAATTTTCTGTCGGCCATAACTTTAACAATACGTCCGTTTGCTGTATTTATTACGTTCCAACACTTATATCAATTTTCAACTGTCTTTTTTCATTTAGTTTTACAATAAATTTTTCTAGATCTAAAGATCAGCTGTCGAAGGAAAGTTATGAATCTAGCGTAGATTCTAGATCTAGCCTAGATCTAGGTCACTAGACTCAATGTAAATTCTAGATCTAGACTTAATGTAAATTCTACATCTAGAATCTATTTCCGGCCTTAATACATCAGGCCTTAATTATTTTATATAAATCTTTGTTTGGCTAATTTAAGATAAAATTTAATTTGAAAGTTACTACTACTAGACTTAGATCTAGATCTAGATCTATGCGCGTAAATCAAGTTGCATAAGGAGACTCAAAGTATAGTATAAAAATTCATTTGTGACGTCACGAGTAAATAGCTAAGTTGGTAGCGTAGTCCGCTCTCATGCGGGTGGCACAGGTTCTAGACCAATATGTCAATGATATTTTTTTTTCAATTTTTTTTTTTTTTTAGATGTGAATGATAAAGTTGCCTATCTGAACTTGGCAGGATACAGGGCATGTGAAGTAGAGTTCATCTGTTTCTTTGTCCTAAGCATATGAAAGGATAGTGTGGTCAGAGACATGCTCGGCTGGAATCGTTTTTTAAACGATAAAAACATGTTGACTGAGACTTGGCGGGACACTGAGCAGGTGAAGTAGAGTTGAGTGGGTCACATGTGACGTCAGTATATGAAGGGATAGTCCGAAATCGGTGTTTTCGGTGTTTTTAAAAGATAAAAAACATATGTTGGGGCGCTAAATAGGTTTGGAAAAATAAATTGAAAGGTTGAGGGGGGTTCAAATCGAAAGTTTGAGTTAGGGGGGTGCACATCAAAAGTTTGAGGGGGTGGGGGTTGAAAATCGAAATCTTGGGGGGGGGGGGGGGGGGGTTAAAATCGAAAAGTTTGTCCCCGTTCGCCGGGAAGGGTCGCTATGCCTCTGAGTGACAGACGTGATGTTTTTTGATGGATGACCCCCGAAACCCACAGTTATCCAACGGATGACGGGTATTCTAGTTGTATATAAAATTTTGGATCCCGTTAATAAAGGGACGGCTTTTAGAAAATCGAACACGGTTAACTGTTTTAGAGATTGCTAGAATAATTGAATAATATAAAAAAATATTATAAATTGACAAACCAAAGTTTACAGTTACTTATAAATTCCATCCGATTTAATATTATATATTAATACTTGAAGAGTGGTAATATAGATTCCTAAAAAATAAAGATTTTTCAACTAGAGAACGCCTACCTTTCTTTGTAGTGTGTTCCGTACTGAATTGAAATCATCTAACTTACGATAAACTCGACTACTCGATATACTCTAATACTTTCACAACACATATCAAATTTCGATACCGATACATAACTAGACTCGATGCTCCAGAACTACGACACCAACTCGTTTAACTTCACCAAGTCCTACAAACGGTACTCCCAATCAACAACGATTTCACTGGACCTACTACTACATTTTAACAGTCAATATAATTCGATACCTTAATACCACAAGAATCAATACTCCCGAACTCCAGAACTACGATACTTCATCACCAGCATTCTCATTTTTCTATTACCAATCAAATTTCATTAGAACTTCAACTACAAAACAGCCGAATAAAAATTATGACACTTTAACATTTCGATACTTTATACCTATGAAACCATATCAGTAACAGCCTTCCGCCGTTACTCCCAAATCTAAACGATTCATCAAAACCCTGTCATTGCAAAACTCTGTACACCAGAACAGATTTCTAATTCAATGTCAGAGAAAACGAGACATACAAGCCCTATTAGATAACCTTTTGAAATGTTCGAAATTTAAATTACGAACTTGTTTAATCGTTTTCTATATCAATTATGTGACACCAAATTAAAAAGGCAAAGTGACTGGTAAAAAAGCGCCCCGACCTTTCCAAATAAGGGAGGTGGGGTTGCATTTTCACCATCGCGAATAAATATAGGCCTATATAGGTCTAATTTTGGGGTGGGGGTGCAAAACTGATAGTTCGTCCTGGGTGCCGAAATAGATCGCTACTCCTTTATAAAAGTTACTAGGCATGCTGCCCAGCTTTGCTTAGGCTTTCGAAAACATTGAGAATTTGAATGCTTAATTAATTCGCCCGAGGGTCGGTCTACGACCTCAAGAGTTATGAAGAGGTTCCTCGGTGGACATTTTTTTTCGATTTATAGCTCATATAAGGCACCGGTCAGTCGAGGTCAGTTTTGACCCCCTCATCGTAGACTTTTCGGCCAACCGGCCCCCGTGTTCTGTCGCCCCAAGGCAAGATCCTGCCAAATTTGAAGCGCCTGCGGCGCCGGGAAGTGCCCTGTCGGACACCCGACAATCTAGATCTAGATCTAGAATCCTAATAGAATTTTTTTTTTAAGTTTAGCCCGAGCATAATAAAAAAAAATACATCAACCAAGATTTTAGTACACTAACATCTCCGCTATTTAGGCAACTTATAAAATACGGAGAATGAAACACGTATTTTAAAATCTTTACTTACGCGAATATGCCTATTCTTTCAAATTTATTTTTTTATCCCAAATTAGCCAGTTCCAAACAAAGATTTTGTATAAAATAAATAAGTCTTGAAATAGTTTAGTCCTAATATAGAAATTTATTTTTGGAATAGATTTTAGAGAAGTTAGAGTCTAAATCTAGATCTTAGCGTCTACGTCTAGTTATTGCGTAGATTTAGATTTAGTCTAGATCTAGAATCTCTAGATCTAGAATCCAAATAAATAAAATAAATTTTATGAGTTTAGGCCGGAAAAATTGTATTGTATACATTTCATAGTGTACGTAGATCTAAATATAATTTGAATGAAATAGTTCATTTCTTTTTATTGTAAACACGGCAGATGACGTCATTAGTTAATGTATAAACATTAGTGACGTCACAGTTTTATGCGTTCTTTTTCACATCTATAAACGCTTTTCCGGTTGCATAAATAATACTGTTTCTCTACATTCGAATACGCCTTTATTTTTTATTTTTCTTCTTTAAATAAAATTGTGGTTATACATTTAAAACATCTAACATATTATTTTCAACAAAAGTCCGTATAAAGGTATCCATATATCGCTGCCGATTCTGACGTGATGTCCGGCGAAAATATTTTGCCGACAGAGAGAGAGAGAAGAGCGCACATGGCCTTTTATATATTAGGATTAATTATTAGGTACATTTTGATAATAACATTTTGTGCCCCTCTAGGGATGGCGCCCTAGGCGACCGCCTAGTTCGCCATATAGGTAGCGCCGGCCCAGCATAGAACCTCAACAGATATTGTATGTCGCTAATGTTTCATAGAACTTCAACAGATATTGTATTTTCATAGAACCCCAACATATATTTTATGTTTCATAGAAACCCCACATATATTGTTTGTCGCTAATGTTTCATTGAACTTCAACAGATATTGTATGTCGCTTATGTTTCTTAGTAATTTTTGTTCTTTATATTTCAGCCGAGCGAGCACAGAAAAGAAATTGAGTGCATGTTATTTTCACAGGTTTATAAATTAAACACAATTCTTTTCATACACAAATCTATTATAATGATAATTAGCACTTCCTATTAAAGATCGGGTGTTCCATCTAGGTGTAGCAAAATCACCAGACAGGCATTAGACTTGTATCCACAAGGAAAGAAGAAAGTAGAAGAAAGTAATTAGGTCCAAACAAATTTGGCAAAGATATGTTGACAGTGAAACAGAAGCAGCCGGAATGTCGTGGGCTAAATTTGGAGGTATCGCCCCCCCCCCCCCCCCCCCAAAAAAAAACAACAACAACAAACAAACAACAAAACACTATTATATTAACGCTTTTTTATTTTTTTAAATATTGACATTTTTAAAACCAATCAATTCTCACGTTTCCCTAAACAGTTCCCTTTTCGAACCTGATGGTCCACGGGGCAGGTGAAGTAGAGTTCATATGTATCTGTGACCTCGACATATGTAGGGATAATGGACAATACTATGCCCAGCAGTCTTTACTCACTCGTGATCGAAGGTCTACCCTTCATTCTGCTCACTTGAATCTGGATTCGAACTCGAGACTTGCTGGTTAGCAGTCAGCAGTCTAGCGCTCGACCTCGCAGACACCCGTCCCACTACTAGTTACTAAACTAATCAGATAAACTCCACTTCACCTGCTCCGTGGACCGCCAGATCTTAAATTGTAGGTCACGACTGTTTACCCACTAACTAGGAAAATATAACGCTATGAGCATCACACTGGACCATCAACCAAGGCAAAGAACACCACTCAACCCAATATTTAGTGGAGGTTCTATATAAGATTTCGTGACACACAACCCCCCCCCCTTAGTGTTAGTCTCAAAGTTCAACACCTCCAATTGCCAAAACAGCTGGTGCGTTGTGCTCAAGTTCTCTCACCGCTGCCAATTAGAAGCAGCCTTAGGGAAGAATTTTATTTACTTGTGTTTTTAACATTTTGGCACTTTAAAAAAAATTCTGTACAACTGAACGGGAGGCACAATATGTGTTAAGCAATGCTAGAACTATTTTTTTGTTAATTTCAATTTAAACTTATATTTCATTTCTACAAATATCTACGCAAATCTGCATAAGAATAGATTTCACTCCACGCCCCCATAGGTATAAATCTATATCTATATGTCTATATATATATATATATATATATATATATATATATATATATATATATATATATATATATATATATATATATATATATATATATATATATATATATATATATATATATATATATATATATATATATATATATATATATATATATATATATACCTATCTATCTATGTATGTACAATCGAATAACAAAATGTATACATAATTAGGGTATTCCACGTTAAATTAAAATTTTCTTTTTAAGTATAGGTTTACCGGAAATTTGTATACGTGAAATCTCTAACAATAGCTTATATTTTCTAATACTAAAACATCACTTGAGAAATGGGTGTAAATGTTTATTTTATTTTCTTTGCAGTTAGTTTTCGTCATTACATCAGCAAGTGTTGATTTCATTCATTTTTTAGCTCCAATCGGCTGCGACAGAATTAATTCGCCTTTAATCCAATTAGGTCTTCTATTAATATCATCCAATCAGCACCAAACGACTACAAAAAAAAAATTAAGCACAATTTCTGATCGCTGTCATACAGTACAACGTTATCGATCTCTCACACTTCACGACTATCATGTGTAGCACCGGCTGAACCCACTCATCGATGAGCGACCAATAACTGTAATCTTATCGCCCTAATATAAGATCGATGTCTTAAGACAGACAGCAGCCGTCTGAGACCACCGAATCAATGACGTAAACGGCATAAGTATGACGACGTTAGTGCACTTAACCGTCTCTGAGAACATCGAGTAGGTTGTCAGTTGCTGGAACTGTGGTGGAGATGGTAATCAGCTGTTGAGAAACGTTACTTCATGGGGAGATTATAAGTCTGGCAGCTTTAAGTAATACATACTTTAAAAATGTAGGTGTTGATACAAAATCAATGTGAGCCGTGTTGAAATAAAGATATACGAGCTTTTTAGTGTTTGAAATTTTAAAGACAATAGTGTGTCTGGCATAATATTTGTCTGACTCAGCATGTGTTTAATGGTCTGTGTCTGGTGGTCTTATTTCTGATAGCCTAATGTCTGACAACGTTTGTCAGATGGCCCTTTGTCAGATGGCCCAGTATCTGATGGCCCTGTATCTGATGACCCTGTGTCTAATAGTCTTGTATCTGACACAACGTTTGCGCTAAATATCTGACACAATATTCCACTGCTTGGTATATTTGTAAAACTATGTCACACTATCCAAACAACGCTTGGGACTGTCAGACTTAAAGAAAAAATATTTTCATATTTTCAAGGTCCTATTTTATATGATCATGTCATATTGATATAACCATGTTATGTTTATGTCACAATACCACATTCACATCACCATATCACTTTCATATTAACATGTGATAATTACGTCGCTATTTCAGCTCATGTCCCAAATAACAAACAACTCTAGATTAATTTACTAAATAATGTAGACAACCATCGAAGATCTTCTGGCTAGTATTTTCTCGTACCTTTCATAGGTCTACTTGTCTCTGTAAGGTACGCTTAATGTATAATAACTTCATTCAGATATATATATAACGACTGGGAATTTTAGGCTTACTAACTTTATTCTGTTATTAACCTAATTAAATCAAACAAGGATGAAAATCTACAGCGAGATAAGCGTCAGATAATCCGTCTGAGACCGTGAGTGCACAGAGTTGACCCTCGGGCGGGTCTGTATGGAACCAGGGAAGTACTACGTTGCCATGGTTACCCCGTGACCCGGACTTAAAGGTTTCTGTTAGCTCAAGTCTTTAATAAACTAGGTTTTACTTTATGAAGGCTATGACATGAGATTTTCATCAGTTTACGAGGTGCGTCATGGAGAATGAAATTAAATCATGAGTTTGGAAAGTACATCATGAAGAATTAAAATCAAATCATGTCTTTTTACGTACTTCATGGAGAATAAGATTAAATTATGATTTTCAAAGTATATCATGAAGAACTAAATCAAATCTTAAGTTTAAACCACGCAACGCTGAGAATAAAATTAAACAAAAAAGAAACATTTGTAAAGAAAAAACTCGACAAGCTAATACATTATTTACCAATCATTAATTACTTTTTAAAATTAATTTAACACTTAAATATCTCAAAGATAAGGTTACATCGCATTATCATCGAAACTTGAACTTCGCTTCGTGCTTGAAACAAATCGGTTAGGTAGAAGAGGTTAAAGTTTTGATTGGAAGATTCCATCACTTACAAACATAACTAAGTTATTGACCAAGCACGAGCAATTAAGTTTAATTAAAGCTAAAAATACATTGGTCTGGTGCTTGAAATAGTACATGACAATAATATTTATACATACTAATTCTATCGTTGACATCCATGCCCATGATTTAATCCTTTAAAAAGGGGGATTATTGGCCAGTGTTGTTACACGCTAGTAGAACTTAAACGCCTCCTTGAACAAGACACACAAGGCATCCAAATAAAAGAAGATTAGCTAAAATTATTAATAATAAATAAAGTTTAAATTTTCATCTTTCAAAGCAAACAACATAAAGATATTCGCCTTAAAAACAAGATTTAACAAGCTCTATTAATAAACTTTAAATGATTGCCTGCAATTATCATCTCGTGTGGGAGAGTTTTCTGATTTGCATCTGCGTAAAAGAAAAACAAAACCCCAGGATAGATTTGGTCTTAATACGATCCATTACCTTAATGCAAGCACTCTGATTTGCTTTCGCAGCTGCATTAAACTGCGTAAAGAAAGATTAAGCCTCTTGTAAAATTCCTGCAATCTTTGTATAAAATGTCTTGCGTTCTTGTAGATGATAAAGTATGAATTAAGTATGAGGGGCAGACATTTGGTTTTGGAGAAAATATTGACAAATATTGAAAGTATTTTTATAAGAGAAAGGTTTTTAAGTTAATTAAGTGTTTTTCCTTACAATTAATTTTAATATTGATTCGACTTGGTTCGGGTTTTACAACTTATTAAATATATACAAACATATTTTCTGAGAATATATTTAAATGATTTTTTTTAATGGCTGAATATTTTTATTCTATAAAAAATATAACTTTTGAAAGATATGTAATATTAGCAAGGTCTTTATGACGTTTAAAAGGAGATATTTTGAATAAGAAACGCCCGTGAAAGCTATTAGATAAAGGGACGGAAACCATCCTATACACTCCTGGGGTCTCCGCAATAGCCAAGATCATAAAGAAGAACAAAAACAGTGCCAACAGGCTCCGGGTGTCTCCATTAGTTCCTGGTATTCTGGGAGGCGAATGGAAACGGTTTTCAATAACGCTAATCAAGCGCTGGATAACGTCAATGATTACATGTCTAAAGCGTTTTCAGTAATGCGTATCACCAATATAGCTAGAGTGTAAGGGTACTGTTATTAGGTGTTATACGACACGATGTAGTACAATTGTACTATACTATAAAGTTGCACTATATTACCAGTGTTTCTTTTAGACTTTTCTCTAGGGTTTGCTCTTGAAATTATCGGGGAGGTTGGGGGGGGGGGGGGGGGTTGGAGGGGGACACACACTTTTAAAAATATTTTTTTATACAATTCTATTTCGTTCGTTCGTGGGGGGGGGGGGGGATGCGGAAGAGATGCCTGGAAGAAACTCTGTACACAACATTATACAGTTATACTGTTACTTGACTTTATACACCTATGCCGCAGTACTAATCAGTGGCGCAGCGAGGTCGCGTGTCACCCGGTGCGGCACTTAATGGTTTCACCCCCCAAGAGGCGTAGCGACCCTTCCCGGGGACAAACTTTCAACTTTCGTTCCCCCCCCCCCCCTCGCCCCCACCCCCTCAAACTTTCGGTTTGCTCCTCTTAAAACACTATTTAAAACTCGAATTAATCACTTAATTAAGTGGAATTTTCATTTTTCTCTATATATTTTGCTATTTTATATCTTGGTGTCACACCCCTAAATGGTGTCACCCGGTGCGGTCCGCCCCCCCCCCCTCGCTACACCTCTGGTACTAATATACTTTATAAAACATTGGTATTCAGGTATGTTGGTTAATAAACTGAATCGGTGTCAGAAATAGGCAATGCTTTTATAGAAAATACTATAACGTTTATTTAGAGGGGATTTGTTTTGTCTTGATGTATGCAGTCTTTGTCAAAACCCGTCCGTTTAAAACGAAATAAATTACGGATAGAGAGCATCTATGGCTACTATAATCTAAAGCCAGACTAACAACCAACATAATAGTCTAAAGACACAACAACGACATAAAGGCACCCTAACAAGGCTATGGCATCAAATCGGAAATCTCTCTACACACAACAGCCCGACAGTTTTCCGGAGCAAGGATATCGTTATTTTGAATCGATGCATTGTCTCTATACTTTGAAAGTATTTTCCGTTCGAAAGTTTTAAGTCTAAACGTCGATCAATCTTTCGTGTTAACTCCCTTCCCTTCCGTGGTGACATTAACTGCCGATAATCTACATCATTAAAGAAAATGTAATACCGTTATGAAAAAAAAAATATTAGTTTTGTAAAAATAAAGTACTATACAGGTTAAGACAATTTTTAAATTTTTTATTGTTTTAATGTTTCTGTTTTTCAAGCTATTCTATTAACTAAAGTAGACCTTTTAAAATTTAAAAAAAAAAAAAACGTATTTTAACACATGTATTATATCAAAACATAAAAAAGGTGTGAAAATCGCATGTACAATCTTAAGAGTTACTGGTAATGGTTTGCATTATTCTTCATATGTGATACAGAATATTCTAGATTGTAGCAGGAACATATGTTGTAAACGGGTTTATCAATGGTATATGATGCCCTAATTGCCATTACAGTTAGAGGATGTTAAATGTTCTAACAGTAATACATAATAATCCATGTTGTAAAAGTGATAGAAGATGTTCCATGTTCAAAAAGTGATAGATGATGTTATATATTGTAAACGTGATGCATGATGCTTGTGGTTATAAATGTGATACAAGATGGTCCATGTTCTAAAAGTGATAGATGATGCGTCTTATTCCAAAAGTGATAGAAAGACAAAGTATTCCTTGTTCTTAAAGTTAAAGTTACTTTATTAAAATTAATAATCGCAAAACGATTAAATATAAACTTTAACAGTGAGTAGTGGATAGAAACCTATGTAAATTAATGCACATAATCCCTATGTTTATGTGTGTAGATATATCCAATTTCGCTTGCCCTCTAATGCAAGCAGTTAAATAACCCCCACAAAAAATATTTCTATTCCTGATTTATCTTATAAGGGCCGCAGAATACGCCCGATTACATCTTTATTGCAAATTGGCGACACTTGATATTTACAGATATTGATTTTAAGATTTCATACAAAATGTCGGCAACTGTTCATAACAATTTGTCATCCAATCTAGACAGTGGGTTACACGGTGTTTAACTTCACACACCGATTTATATATGAATACATTATATATATATATATATATATATATATATATATATATATATATATATATATATATATATATATATATATATATATATATATATGACTTTTGACCGGTGAATTGAATTGTATTTACATTAGAAAATAATTACAGATTGTTGAAGTAAATTCTAAAACCTTCTAATCAATACACGTTATGTAACAATGTTTATATTCAGTGGAATTTTACAGCTTTTTATTAGGTGAAAAACATTAATTGTAAAAAAAAAATACATTTTTAAACTTATCAGAAATAAACCAATCAAAGTCATTAAAAACAGGATTTCTATAAAAAAGAATACGACCTCGTGACAATAGGATAACCTGTTATTTATAAAAAGAGGAAGAAGCGGGTGTGGGAGGGGGGGGGGCACTTCTACTCGGCGTCTAATCTTTTATTTATTTCCACTTCCGGTCACGTGACGCGGCGTGTCGTCAGTTCTGGGCGGTCCCTGACAAGACTTTCTAATAAAAATAACCAACCTCGGCCGGCGCCTGCAATCAGCAGGATAAAATCCTCCGGCACTGTTCCGCTGTCTGACACTAACGCGGTCTCCCCCTGGGTAATGATAACACCACGCTCAGGGTAAGCTTTTTTTATTTTTTTTTTTCTCAATTTTATTTTTCGTTTCTGCGTCGTAAATAGAAATAAAAACAGACGATTTACAAAAAAAAAACAAAAAAAAAAAACAACAAAGGATTTATTGTTTCCTTTTTTTTTTTGGATGTGTGACTGTTGTATATTTTTTTATTCTTTAGCTGGCGTCACAGTGGAGGATATTGGTCTACAAAACAAGAAATATGATCGATCTATAAGGACGTGTGGCACCTACTTAATATAAGGAGGATATTCTGGACAACATGCTTCAGTGCAATTTTTATTGTTGTATTTGGATGGTTTTATTGTTTTTATTTTCTTTTCAATGTCCTTGGATACAATGGCACACGCACATACATTCACACACACACACACACACACACATATATATATATATATATATACATATATATATATATATATATATATATATATATATATATATATATATATATATATATATATATATATATATATATATATATATATATATATATATATATATATATATATATATATATATATATATATATATATATATACATTTTTTTTTTTTTTTTTTTTTCAGAAAATTGTTCATACTGTTTTTTGGAAATAATGCACAACAGCTGTTAATGGGTATGGTAAAATCACACTGAAAGATGCAATTTTTACCGTCTATATTATCGAATCTAGATTGTTGTCATTTGTTTTTGATCTGAAAAAAATAAGGCGTGGGATGTCTTTATTGTTTATCTCATTAAAAATTTTGCGCACAAATTCTGTCAAAAAACATAAAAATAAAATGATGTTATTCAGTGAATTCATCAAAAACGTAAAAAAAAAATCTCTAAAGTACAAGTGTCCTAGGATTGAAGACGTCATTGTTCGAAAAAAAATTATTCTGTGCCTGCGCTGATGGATGTATAATTATTACACACTTTAGGAAAAAATTATAACGCTTCAAGAATTGAGCAATTCTATCGGGAGAACAGCAATTCAAAAACACGATTTGGAAAGTTTATAAACACTGCACTGAGTGACACGTCTAAAACCTTTCCAAAGAGCCTCATGACAACCTCCAACTATCGCTGATATTAAAACAGAAATTAAATGTAACACTAGTATGAGTATCATTCAAACTGATATCTAAAAATATATATTTGATTTGGAAATATACGTTTATAACCGTTTATAAAATCTGTTCCCATGTTCTCAGATATCTTTACGCAATCTGCATCATGCTTGTTTTAATCTTCCTTTCCTATGAAATACTTCGCACTTTATGCAAACAAAATTAGTAGTCCGTCGTATGTTACCATCTATAAAAGATCAATACATAAAGTGCATACAAACAGATTTGTTTAGATTGCTTCCTCATCTGTCGAGTCTCAAATATCTGATATCTGAGAAATGACTGAAATATTATGACCAATCAGCTTGCTCATTACTCGGACATAAAAAGTATACAATAGACATATATTCAAGTAGATTTCCCTTGAGATTAATACACAGTATCTTTTACTATCTGTTTTCTAAAAAAAAAATTGTTTTTGAGATTTTGACAAAACGTGGAAAACCGTTTAGTTCGTATCTCGAATCAGAGTTTGTATCTCGAAGTATTGTTTCGTCACGTCATTCCAACTCAGACGTTCACAGAAGAAGATTTTATTCGTATTAAATTTTATTTGAACTTTCTAGTAGGTACATCAATAGCAATAGACATAATGAGATTCGTGTTCAAACACAGAAATACAAAAAAAAAACATGACCATCCGCTTTTAAACATTCTACTGCTTGTCAAAATAGGAATGTTTACTTCTATCCAAAATCTATGCTTCACGTCACGTACACAATCTAATTACTCCCGTAGCAAATGTGATGTTTTTATGTACACCAAGTGTTTACGAGTATATGTTCGGTCCAATGATGACGTCACCATACAGATGCAGCAGTTGAAAACTCTAAGGAAACGCCGTAACTTCATTTATCCCTTGCATCTGGCTGTTACCCTATGCCTCGCACCAGCTTAACCCCAGAAATTGTCTGGCTGTATGAAAAATGATGAAAGGTCCCCCGCTCTGCCCTGACCCCTTATGACCCCTTTTGCATTTTTAGCGCATCCCATCAATACACACGGTCTTAGTTTTTTTTTCTGTTTTGATCATTTATTGGGAGATGGTGAATGGAAACACACGATGAACGGCCTTGAGAGTTCAGCTATGTCTGACAGGATGAAATCTTCACATGACGTCAACGTGTCCGATTCATGATTTGATTGCCAGGGGGAGAGAAGCGGGGCATTTATTTCACGGTTTTGTATTGTGAGTAGGTGAGGTCCCCTGGCAGCAGATGGCGCCTGCGACGTCATCAATCTAACCGGGCGACAAATGAAATGT
The DNA here is from genome assembly GCF_028476545.2 of Physella acuta. NCBI lineage: Eukaryota > Metazoa > Mollusca > Gastropoda > Physidae > Physella > Physella acuta. The sequence goes on from NW_026731810.1 coordinate 896,444, forward strand.
TATTGTGGACAAATTATGTCGTATATTGTGTTATCACGACATTCTAGCTGGAAGCTATGTGAGGCAGAAATATAATAAATATACAGAGGGCCTCAAGGCTATTTATACACATTGATCGTCTGTATAGTACGGAGGGTAAACGTTCGTCACCCATTTTCATATTGACTGCAGCAGCTTCATAAAAACTGTATTATGTTGTTTTTTTTTTTCAACTTTATAGAAACATACTATAAGATCCATTTTTAATTTTTCAGACATTTGATTATAAAAATTTAGAAGCTATTCTCTGGAGTCAAGTATGTCTGATCGGAAGTATTCAAGGGCGACGACTGGATAATTTATACGATAGGGGAGATTATTTTCAACCAGGATACGTTTTTAGATTAATTTGCTAATTTAAATAAGTATTAAATGAACTTTAAATTCAGTAAGTGTTAAATATTTGCTACTTAAAATATAATTGATATTTTATCAAATCTGCCCTACAACTATCAGTACAGACCTAAAGTGATTGCACTATGAAATCATTAAACACAATAAGCACGCTACTCCAAACATTGAATAAAATACAAAACTAATCGCCTAATTTGATAGTAGGAGTAGGATTCTATCGATTTTCTATCATTTCAAATATTACACAATTTTTTAATACTTAATACTTTTAAATACTACACAACCTAAGAAACACGAGATGTTCCAATACTACTGAATTTTAGTCATTCTAATGGTTTAAATACTACACAACTTTAGAGATTCGAATGGTTTAAATACTACACAAGTTTACTAATTCGATTATTTCAAATAATACACAAATAAATAGATCGATTGCTTCAAACAATACACAAATGTATAGATTCAAACAAATGGATAGATTCGATACTTTCAAGTACCATAACATAAGCGTTCGACGTGACCAGGTTCACAAGAATAACAACAACATAATTAACTAATTAAAATAATTAGAGCTGAAAGCAACATGACAGGTATTTATTTTCTCAAGCCCCGCGATGTAAAGTGATATCCTGTCTTGTTAGCTGGTGCCTGACTGAATGAATCACGTGACAGCTTAAGCCTGGGACGGTTCGATATTCCAGTTGTAGGCGGTGTGGGTCAATGATATAAGGCAGGAATAGTTGTTATGTGGACGTGTAGTCCAAGTCTAGAAATTAAGAATTTGAGTTTCGAACTTGTTGTAGATACATTGTGTATTGTGTATCGTGTAGGCGTTGTGAATCAATGATATAAGGCAGGAATACATATAATATGGACGTTTTGTATAAGTCTGAGGATGGCATTGTCTAGTGGTGGTTAAATTGCCAACCAGCCAGCCGTTGTTATCCTATCGAACTGCTCATCAGAAGTATGTCTAGTACACAAGTATTGATTGCGCGTGATATTATTGATATATATATATATATATATATATATATATATATATATATATATATATACTAGCCGTCCCGGCCAGGCCCTGCTCTGGCTTCTGTGAAAAACCTTTCTGTTAAAGACCATCACCTGTGTGTTTAGTAATCATTATAAACCGGCATTGCCCACCCAAACCACAACCAACCAAAACCAAAACAACAAAACGCAAACAAAACGCTAACACAATTACAAATACAAACGAAAACAAAAACCTAACAACAAACCCAACCACAACCACAAACACCAATACAAACACAAAGAAAAAACAAACAAAAAAGCAAACGAAAACAAAAACCTAACAACAAACCCAACCACTAACACCAATACCAACACAAAAAAACAACGAAAAAGCAAACGAAAAAAAACCAAATCCAAACGCAAAACCAACCAAAAACACAAATACAAACCCAAAGAAAAAAGCACAAACAAAAACGAAAAAAGAAAGAACAAAAACGAACCAAATCAAAACGCAACCACTAACGCAAACCCACCTAAACACAAAGAAAACACTAACACGAACATAAACGCCCGGGGCGGAATCACCTGTTTTAGCTTAATGAACGACTATAGTACCCCAACTTATTCATAGTCTTTTGCACTCACTTAAACGAACGCGCCTGTTTCAATTTAATGAACAATTTTAATACTCCAAGCTTATCCGTAAAATACCTACAACATTTGCACTTGATCAATCCCCGCTAATTATGTAATTATTTTTTTTCCCAACACCAAAACAAAGTAATAAAAAGTAAATTCTTTTCCACTAATGCAATGGTTTTATAAAGGGAAGTAATTGTGTTTTCCTAATTTATCAAAGGGAAGTAAGTGCTATAGGACTAAATAAAGACATAATTAGAATTTTTGTAAAAGATGATTTTTTTTTTAAAACTTGTGTTTAATGAACATGCCGACAATTATTACTATCAGTTTGAAAAATGAAAATTATTTCCCAACCCTTTCAATAGTAATTTTTTAACTCATAAATTTAGACAAATGCGCACGATAATTGTCTAACACTTAAATCCATGGAATTATGTCAACGACAAACATATGTATTTTTACATACAGAACTGAGCTTTATATATTAGATTATATATATATATATATATATATATATATATATATATATATATATATATATATATACATAATATATATATACATATATAATATATTATTATGTAATATAATATATTATATATTATAATATATATAATATATATATATATATAATATATTATATATATATATATATAATATTATATATTATATTATACATATAATATTTTGATGCATAATGTTGAAATTCAGGAATGTTTTTATATTGTTGTATTAAATCATAATGACGGCTAATTCTTCTGCAAACTTTACATCGCATAATTATGTTATTAGACATTAAGTGATAGCTCTTTAATACACTAAACTTTAATAACAACAACATCAGACATGAAGTGTTAACTCCACGCAATAAATAGACACAAATTTACATTTTATAATCACAGACAAACGGGAATTCCCAACAGACTTATATTTTTAAAAGTTCAGACAAGCTTATGTAACACGTTATATATTTGATTCGTGCTTTAAGACATCAAAGGAAAGAAATTACATAACTTTTTGTACTCGGCTCGGAGTTTCCGCTTCTGAAGTTTCGTCCCTTCAGCGGCGGAGACGTATTTGTCTGGGGGTGGGGGTCGGGGTAGGCTGAGGGCGGTCATTCCAATTGAAAATGTCAACATCCTCTCATTACGTTGCCTGCTGTACAGGCGAGTATGAAAAGCTGCAATCTTTTTACGTCTATCACGATGAAGACACATCACGATGAAGATGTTTCACAATGAATTATTTTTAGGGGCCGCCAGAAAGGCGCTGGTGGGTTTCGTATGACGTACAGGGGTTGCGGATCGTGCGATATCATCGTTTTTGAATATTTAACTCACTTAATCAGATCGAACTGATTTTACTTAACTCGTGGCTGGTAAATATTCAAATCGATGGCTTTTTTTTAATAATGAAAATCATTGAGCACACAAAGTAACCTACATGAACCAAAAGAAAATTGTCTTAGCCTGAAAAATGAATAGTTTTATGAGAATATTTATATATTTGATTTTGATGTGATGAATTTAGATAGACACATGATGAAATTGTCAAATGGAAATAGATAACATATAGATCTAGTACTGTTACTAAAAGTTTGAATACAAATTATTATGCAATATACGGTTGCGTAAAACAGTTTGGTTTTTTTTTTTGTTTTTTTTTCTTCTCTTTATAGATTTATTTTGGTATCCAGTAAATCTAGGTCAAGAGGTTATTGGGAAAAAAAACACGGAAGTATGGTATTAATAAATGTAGTGGGGATGGGGATTTATAAAATCAAGACTGCAATTATAAAAAAATAATGATACCAAACTTGGATTGATAGAGGATAATACGGGCCTGTAATTGAGTGGATTATGTTGGTGGGCCAGGACAGAAGTGTTCATTACCAACTAACCCAATATTTTTTTTCTAATTTCGTTAAAATAAAAAAAACAGGATTTTTTTTATACGTTTACTAAAAGACATTTAGTTCAGGGTTAATAGAGGCAAATATGTCACTGTATGAAAGAAAAGAATAGAGCTATCTTTAGCGTTAGATAATCTTTAATCAAATATTAAATATATAGAAAAAATGTTTGAGACATATCTATGATCATAAATAAAGGTGAGGTTTTGTTTAAATTAATATAGAATAAATGTATACAGAAGACATAGAAAATACTATAATTGTGAAATATATTTTATTCTATAAAATCTAGATTCTGTCATCATGGGATGTTTAAATATATGGATTTTTTGGAGGTTGGAGGTGGGGGGTTCAGTTTGCGTTGTATAGTTAGTTTTTGTATAATTCTAATGGTGAGATATCAACATATCTGGAGTTTAGGGAGTAGACTCGACTTATCTCTCGGAAGTCCCCGAGCTAACTCAGCTAAAAGTGGTACCTTGTTCATGTAGAATAGTTTAAAATTGTCAAAGCTAAGTGCCAAGCAAGTAATATATGTAAACTCTAAGTAACACTAAATAGATATAGTAATATATTTTATTATATACATATATATATATATATATATATATATATATATATATATATATATATATATATATATATATATATATATATATATATATATATATATATATAATATATGTGTATATATAATTTAAATTATATTCTGATTACATTATTTATTTATTATATTACGAGCCGACCCGCTGCGTATCATACGCCGCTATTTAGTTGGTTTTTTTCTACTTTTCAGTAATTTATAATTTGTGAATTCGACAGTACCAATGCTGCCATCTATATATATAATTCTCTTCTTCGAGCCGTTAGAAAACAAGCTGCAAACGCTCTCCCTACCTCCCCACCCCTACATGGTTTTAGTGAGCTGTGTTCACTCTAAATGTTTACAAGCAGAGCCAACGATTTTAAACGTAGGGGGGGGGAGGGGGGGGGGGAAGGAAGGGGGGGGGGGGGTTATGGTCCTTAACGAGCTACTTATAGTGTTTTAAAGAAATATTTTCAGTGTCAGCGTTGGTACTGTCGAATTCACAAATTATGAATTATTGAAAATTAGAAACAACTAAATAGCGGCGTATGTTATGCCGCGGGCCGGCTCGTTGAAAATATTTGCTTAAAAACACTAAACCCCCCCCCCCCCCCCCCCCCCACGTGTAAGCAGCCTCCTCTTAGTTACCTCCTCTAAGTTTAAAATCGTTTCAAACTAAATTATCTGCCCCTAATAGCCGTCACCAAACACGTCTCTATGATTGTAAAATGTAAACAGAGTGAACACCGCTCACCAGATCATGTGGGGGTGGGGTGGGGGTGGTAGTGATGGTGATAGAGAGAAAGAGAGGGGACTGCAAGGAGGTGCTTGCAGCTTGTTTTCTAACTGAGCCCAGAAGAGAATTATATATATAGATAATTATATTAATGAACTCTCAGCTGTGCAATAACGGTAATATCTTTATCCTGCAGTAAACTTTGGTAAACAAACAAAGAAAATTTTTCAGCACGTCGTGTAAACGTCGTGTTAAAGTTATAATAGAAAAACCTTTACATTTATACTGAATTTTTGCTTGTATATTTTGATCCTATGAACTTCGTAACCGATATGTGAAATGTATTAAAAACACAGTTAAAAAACAATTACTCTAACATCAATCAGAAAAGTGCACAGCTTTTTGAAATCCTTCCCAAGCTCATACATGCAAGCCATGTTAGTTTCTTCATCAGCTCTCATCCCTCGGGTTAAAGCACTCTAAATCTCCCCCGAGGAAGCGTTTCTTAGATTATGTGTACCTGGTGCCCTAGATTCCAATGTCGTTACACAGTCTCCGTGTGTCAGCGTGTATGACAGGTCCTAGATTGATGACAGTCGCTTGGGTCAGCAGACGGAATGCCGTTTGTTGACTAGACATGCTAGGCGCAGTCCGGTCAATATATGCGTCTGATAGGGGATATAACCCTCGAGTAAACTTATCTGCCCCTGTCGACGTGATTTCATTTCCTTGGAGAAAGGTAGGTAAATATGCATTTTATATCTGAACTATTCGTGCCAAAATGTATTTATTATTGCTTTAGGACATTCTTAGCAATACATTATAAAACGTGCGCCCTTCTAAAAGTGTAGTTCAAACACAAAATAATCAATTTGATTAGATTAGTTTCCGTCAGTACGGTGTAGCAATGCAGTGGCGTCACTGGAGTGGGTGATGTGGCGTCAATATGGCGGGTGTGGTGGCGTCTCTTGGAGGGGGGTGACGTGGCGTTACTAAGTCCAGCGACACCCTAAGTTACTCCCCATGTACAATTTCCTCCACCCCAGCATTTCGAGTGAGTACCACAACATCTCACACCAAATATTAAAATTTTACAGCATAAAACATGCTTTCTTCAGTACACCTTGTAATTTGTCCATTTATAGTCCCGCCCCTAAAGTAAATGGTATCTTCCGGTGCTAAAAATACCCTCCTCCTGTTTCTCCCCTAGCGACTTTCCAATGTTCAAGAAAAAACAGATCGTTAATGTTATAAACTTGATATTATTATTATCTAGTTTATGTAAATGGGACGGCGTGGTCTAGCGGTAGAGAGCTAGACTATTAATCCGAGTTTCGAGTTCAAGTCCGGGTTCAGAGCAGTCCCTGAATCCATCCAGGCCTGATGGGTACCTAACATACGTTAAGGAAAAAAGGCGGCTGGGCATAGTGCTGACCACACTATCCCTTCATATGCCAAGGTCTATGAATCTGATGAACTCTAATCCATCTACCCCACGTTTCTTGGGCACGAACGGGATTAAGAAGAGAAGAGAGTTCTTGTATAATTTATAACAAACACCAGTACATTTTATGCACAAAAATGGTCTAGAAATTTAATATTTTTTTAAATAAAGAAATCTGAATTGATTTTTACTTTCGTTTCCAGATGAGGTTGTACATCCTGTTCGTGCTGTCCTGTCTACTTCCGGTCGCGGCTCCAGGAAAAAGTATGTTTAAAGAATGCTTCTACTGCTTCCCCTACACGCCCTGGTACATCTACTTCGAGCGCTGGCACAGATGTATGTGCCTGTGTGTAGCCAAAAAAAACCGCTGCAGACTTCTGCCAAAAAGGTTAGCCATGGCCCAGCTTAATCAGTTCTTTTGGAACATGCAATAAACGATTGGTTCTAGTAAACTGCAAAATAATTTGATATGATTTTAAATTTTTCATACGTATGTAATTCATTAATTATGTTGTAAATATAAAATTGCATATTGTATTTATAGATTTCTAAATACTTTTGACTAATTAACGATCTCCATATATTACAAATTTATGTTATGAACCAAGAATAAGAAAAGGATCTACTTATTAATTAATTATTTTTTTCCCTGTAATAGGGGAAGTAACTAATAATATGCCAAACGAGCAACGAAGAATTTGTTTTCAATAATTTATCGACTAGATATTGAACGTGTTAACATATAGATATATGTAATGAGTTGAATACAACAATGTTTTACTTTAACTAGTGTCCGCGTGAAAATCGTGTTACATCATGCTAGTCATGTGCTTCTATTAGACGTTTTTTCTTCGAGGGGGGAGGGGCATTGGTAAAAGTATATTCTATAGAAACTATACTTCCTTCGAAAAGGGGGGGTGGGGGCTTGGGGGGGGGGGGCGTAGATGTTCTTTGAGGTTGGGTGGCAGAGACGCCTGAAATAAATTCAGTGCTAGTCTTATCTAGAAAAATAAGTTATATAAAAATATGTTTCTACCATCTTTCCCCGGCTAAGCACCCATCATGTACAGCTGTGTTGCGCTATAAAATATCTCATCTAAACCCACAATGGAGACAGCCCTTAACTTATAAACACTACTTCTCTCCCTTTCATCTATTAAAAAATCATTAGTTAGTGATAATCTTCTAAATTAAATCTAACAACAGTTAATGTACCCAGCTGTGTAATTTTCATTAGGCACCACCTAGACACTGCTTTATGCCCGGCCCTACTCAGTTACTGCTTACTGACCTAGAACAAACAACGGACCAGGTCGAACAACCCGGGTCTGTAATTTACCATCCGACGATGTAATCAGGTGAACGCGGTGTTTAGCTAACTGTAAAGATAATTTCATCTGATGATACGTGAATACTTTAAACAGAAACTAGACGGAAAATTTAAGGCGTGGTATTATTTGTAATAGGCTACTGATATTCTCTTCAAAACTAGTATTTTTGTGTATTATGTCTTGATGGCGCATAGACGCATTAGAGATTGTGTGATTGTTAAGCTACGTATAACAACGATCTGTGTGGTCGGTATAATAAATATACGTTGGGAGTTGACAAAAAAATCTCTATTTTTTCACATGTTAAATACCTCATATATGTGTAAGTGAAATATTGTGTTAAAATAAACAGATTCAGTATGGCTATCGAAGAGTTAGAGTTTTTGATTATTCTAGATTATCCGACTGTTATTAAAAAAATTGAAAGTAAGTCTCTAGGATTAGTGTGTGACAGTATTATTAATCAAACTGGAAATTTTCTATAAGCAATTAAAAAATCAAGTAAATGAGCAACTACAAGACCACAATAAAGTGTCAAAAAGCACCATATTTCAAATATATTTCCAACATACCTTCTGTCTAGACATTCATTATCTAACGTTATGTAGGCAAACGCCATTCAAAGCAGTCCCCCGAACAGAGAAAAAAACTGTTTGACTTGACTTAAGAAAAAAATATATTACTTGACTACAGAAAAAAAAATCCCTTTGTCCCAAAACTCAGACATGTCCAGTGAAGATAATAAAATAACTAGCCAGTGACGTCACAGCCGAGTCGAGCGGAAACGTGTAATGAGGTCCCTGTAACAAACTCACTTTTCTGCCTAATTAGCATTTTAATGAACAGGTAGGTTTTAAAATTGTTCTGATTTCTGGAAGCGCGTAGGTAGAAGGCAATGAACTTCCATTTTTCTTTCAATGTGTGAGCATAAGGGTTTTTTTTTATACTGAAAACTTCAAAAGTTCTTTTTTTAAAGTCGAAATATATTATCATGAAGAGTTTTATGACTTCCAGCATTTGACGTGATTTGCGTTAAGCTCATATATCGCCACATTCCTACTGAGACAAGTGTAGACGTGTGTTAAAAATATATCAAGATACTTCAAAGAAGACCTGTAATAACCAAGTTATGCTATGGTAACAAAAATCTGAGAAACATAAATATACTGTCAGGTAATATTTAAAACAAATCAACAGGGTTTGAAAGTGATATACAGTTACAAGATATTTTTTCACTAGATGGAATTTTGTTGGTAATTATTCCGTCAAGGAACTGAATGAAATACAACACATTTTGCTGTAAATAATATTTAGTTGCATTATGAGACGACGGCTTGATGTGCTAACGGGACTGGGGCGCCTATGTGTTATAAAATTAATGATGTACACGGGTTTAGCGACCTGACCTCACATAATTGCACAGATTAGCAGCACTGGTAGACCGTGTGAAAAAACTGACTTGAAAGTAAATATGTGCACAGAATGGAACTTGAATCAATTGTTTCGAAAATAAACAATTTTTTTAAACAGTTTAGTCTTGATTTGTGTGTAGGTTTATCTTAAAAAATTTCTAACCAACTCTTTGTAACAGTCTAGTAGTGTTTCTGCATAGGCTGCTGATTGTTACATTGTTGATTATCGTTCTTGACTGCTCTATGTTACATCATAACGATGCTTTAGTCTGCTGTCTGTTTCATAGTTCGATCCAAAATATCTTTCTAGACTGCTGTCTGTTACATAAGTAGATCCAAAATATCTTTCTAGACTCCTGTCTTTAACATAGACCGATCCAAAATATGTTTCTGTACTACACTCTGTTACTAAGACCGATCCAAGATATATAATGCTAGATTGCTGTCTGTTAATCTTACCCCTGTTTTCAAACTCCGCAGTGTAGTGACACATCCTAACGATCCAGTGTGCTAATTAAAGAACGCTGGGCATTTAGCGACACTCAACTCCTGATGTTTACACAAGGGACTTGAAATACCAACAGTTAATTACGATATGACACTTTTCAACCTGAAATATCAACAGTTAATTATGAAGTGACACTTTTCAATCGCCTACCAGCGCTATCGTCGTTGATGCGTGGCAGCCTTTCATACATCGCGCGCCTGTTCCTTTAGATAATGGCAGCAATCAATGCAGAACTAGCATAGTATGGTAGGATGCTAAAACTGGGCTAAAGTATGATACAGTATTGATGTATTTAGATCTTATGGTGTTGGTGAAGTGGATGTGGTTAACATTGCTGTTGTATGTACAGCAAAATGTGTACTGTTATTCATAAGTACACACGTTTTAAACTGATATTTGGTGAAACTGAATTTAAATTTACTATTTAGGAAATAACTAGTAGATATATGGAACTCATGTTAACTTTTCTGCAGCTTCTTGGCGCTCCATTTCATTGGGAGTTCTTTGAACGGTATATCAGATGCGTAGCGACCCTTCTCGGCGCACGGGGACAAACTTTCGATTTGCACCCCCCCCCCCCCCTCAAACCCTCAAACTTTCGATTTGCAACCCCCTCATACTTTTGAGGTCGGCGCCCGCGGACATATGAGCCCCCCCCCCACTCGCTACGCCTCTGCGGTATGTTCTATACATAATGTAAGATCTAAGTTCGATTCTCATCAATGAGCGCCCAGGTTTTATTTTTAGTCATACTAGCACATAGCTTTTTACACCAAAATAAATTTTTCATTTTCCTTTTTAGTATTTTATATCATTTGTGGTTTTTTTTTTTTTTTTTTTTTTTTTTTTTTTTTTTTTTTTTTTTTTTTTTTTTTTTTTTTTTTGGTGATTTGTGAAAATCAGAAAAGCCTTTTTTCCTTTTTTAACTATGGTCCTGTTGAATTTTTCAGATTTTGTTGTACCTGTTTTACAAAGTAAACGTTTAATTTTTCAGATTTTGTTGTACCTGTTTTACAAAGTAAACGTTTAATTTTTTAGATATTGTTGTACGTGATTTACAAAGTAAACGTTTAATTTTTCAGATATTGTTGTACCCGTTTTACAAAGTAAACGTTTAATTTTTTAGATATTGTTGTACCTGTTTTACAAAGTAAACGTTTAATTTTTTAGATATTGTTGTACCTGATTTACAAAGTAAACGTTTAATTTTTCAGATATTGTTGTACCTGTTTCACAAAGTAAATATCTGATTTCTCAATTATTTATGTACCCGTTTTACAAGGTAAACGCACTAAGGTTTCGTGGAGAAATGTATATGAAATGTACTTCTTGTTTTCAGCTATAAGTCTATCCTTTGAACGAAAAAAAACAACTTTTTTCCACTTCTGTTGTGATGTCACAATACTCATTAGTCACGGCAATTGTTAATTGCAAAAACAGAAAATAATCAAATTTAAAAAAAAAATAAAAACTGCATCACCTTTATGTTTCAAACTCAACTCCTAGCTGACTTCCTTGAACTAATTTCAATACAGTTTAAAAAATAATCCCAGGGCACTTTGATTTTAGTCTTGTAACAATACGCCAGACTTTGATGGTGATTTATAGGGTATTAAATGACCCTTTGAAAGGTCAAGCGGATGGGAGAGCGAAAGTTAAACAAAGTTCAATGAATTCTGATTTCTTCCTGCCGAGTTGAATGTTTTTATAATCGCCCCAATGGCCAGGTCCCAGCTTGCACGCTACAATTAAAAAGTAAATATTTAGTCCAATTTATTTCTTTTAATGACGGCTGATGAAGGGTTAATGACGTTTTAATTAGATGTCTGAGATGTGATTGATGGTATACTATACGTCGGTGAAGCTTGAATCTAATTACTGTTACAAAAGCTATTTTAAGCTTGGGTGGTGTTAGTTTTTCATGATAACCTAACGTTTTATAAATTACTTTGAGATTTGAAATTTAACAATTATAAGTAAGCTAAAAAAAACAAAAACATTAAAACTTAAACTTGCTAATCGGTGAAATAAAGCTTAACGTAAGTCCAATGTTAATATAGAAGTCGATGCAATTGAAAGTATACATCCTATGTTTGTACAACAGTACAGATTCTACATTAAAAAAAAATCAGTTCTTTCGTCCCATTAAGATCAAATGACCGCTTCGTGCTTAGCTCTTCGACTTGCCTTTAATGACCCTTTGACCTGAGCTCCGGTGACCTTTTAACCTATTCTGGTGACCCATGACCTCAGCTCTAGTAAATCCACTGATGTTTGAGCATCAGTTCATTAATTCAAATGACTAAAGCGAAGCAAACATTGACATACCAGGACCAGTTTAGGATAGTTCGCGGGGAACGGTAACTGTAAGATCAGCACACACATGATGGTATCAATGTTTCTTTCAGACATTTATCTCCGGGGGGGGAGCATTAGAAACTTTTGGGTGGGGGGGGGCGGACTTTAACTTCCTCGGTACGGACAATGTTCAAAACTTTTTTTTCTATATACATTGTGTTTTTTTTATATCGTTTGAAGGCAGTAGCGTAGCGAGGGGGGGGGGGGCATATGTCCCCGGGCGCCGACCTTAGGGGGCGCCAAAATGGGTTGGAAAAATAAATTGAAAGGCTGAGGGGGGTGCAAATCGAAATCTTGAGGGGGGGGGGGGGGTGCAAATCGAAAGTTTGAGGGGGGGGGGTGCAAATCGAAATCTTGAGGGGGAGGGGGGTTCAAATCGAAAAGTTTGTCCCCGGTCGCCGGGAAGGGTCGCTACGCCTCTGTTTGAAGGGGAGGGGGAGGTGCACATGTTTCGCAGGGGAATGCCCCCCCCTCCCGGTTCCAGAAGAGATGCCTGAAATAAAATATTTGATGTAATCTGAGGCAAAAATTTTAAACAGTCTGAACAATTTCTGAAAATATTGTCAATTTTCAAAAAATTTCGGAGTAACTAAATTGTGTTGTAAAAATATTTAGAATAAATAATTCACGATTAGCTGTTAAACGGTTTTGGATTAGCTTACAACCTAGCAGTAAGCTAGGAACGTTAAACGCTAGTAAATTAACAAGGTCCAACTATTCCTTCATGGAGATCAAGTAGTCAGATAAGGGGAAACAACTCGCTCAAGACGCTTCTCTAGCGCGTCAGACAATCTATCAGCGAACAACTTCCATTCAAATTAACCAACAGGGAGCTGTCAGGGCAAGGATTAATGGGAGATGGGGCGGAAATCACCATATCCCATTGACCAGCCACTGACAAGCGGATAACGATATTACTTTACCGCTGGACATCTTCAAAATTGATAACCGGCTATTTTGGTCCGGCCTCGCTTTCAAATTCAGGAGCCCGCTCTTTGTTGAAAGGAAGAAAGAGGGGAGTTTTGGGGGTGCTACTCTGACCAGTCTTTGAATAAATTAATTCATCAGCCACTAAGTGACACGTTTTATTCACGGTGCTAATACAGAGTGGCATAGTGTAGTACTGACATTTTATTAGTTGAGTTATTGATGGGAGGCACGAATACACGACACAACTAAATGAAAATGAAATTATTACGCTGAAGTTTCTCAAACAAAAATTAATGTAATAAGATGATTTTTTTTCTAAATTTTGTTTTTAACATAAGTTATTTTAAAATGTATTTGTATATACGAAATTTACTTAAAATAGCGCAAAATATTTTATTTAATGAAATATTCCGATGGTATTTAGTAATTACAGCTTATGTTGTTAAAAGAATGTGTATATGAAATTCAATAACGAGAGCTTAACAAAATTATATGAATGAATAAAAGGATGTACTCATTCATAAGAGAGCTTCTTCAGTTAAAAGAACATGCAGATGTAAGCAAAACAAAACCACTTTATTAACCATACATTGCTTGCTTTAACGCACATACACATACACATAATAGTGACTTCATCTACTCTTAAATCCAATGAGACACCACATAAATTTTCACTAGCTCTGCTGCTGTTACCCACCTTAGCATCATCATACTAATTATATTTCTAAACAACATTATGGTTAAGTTAGGTATACCTAAAAAAATAATTAAATGTCATTAAAAATACTGTAGTTTTTTTGTTTTTTTTTTAAATTATCACATGTCCCTATTTATATCAAATCAAACGATATCATTCACAGAACGCACTGCATAAAATCTAAACCATCAAATTTCCTATTTCCCCTTTTTGTCAAGCCTCATCACCTTTCAGCATCATTGCCCACACTAGAGTTCTGATTCTAGAACCAGAAATCCGGAGAGTTTTGATAGCCCTAACCGCGCAAAACCGCCGGAAACATCAAGAGAAATGCACCCATGCGCGCGCGTGTTCGGCTCACTGATCACGTGCTTTCATTTCGCACTCGAGTTCTCGTGTATAGTTCTCCACAATCTTCACCAAGCCGTGACGACATTGCGTGAAAGAAAGCACTGAATCGGACAGTAAATTTTACTAACAAATCCGTGTTCCAACTTATTTATACTCGTTTGATAAATTTCAGTTTAGAAAAAAGTTGAGAAAAATTGTCTTTACCTAAAACAGATAACGAAGTCGTAAATTATGTTGCAGCTCTCGAGGGTACATCCTTTACAAAACAGAAAGAGTAATCGAGGTGGCGAACATAATCGATTTCGTTTGACTCGGATATCGAGTTGTTTTATTTCCGAATCCTGCCTTCACTGACGTGTTTAATTAACTTTCTCCTTGAATAATCACGCTTTAAGAAACCTTGCTTATGTCGCATTTTCTCGAGATGTGGACGAGAATTTGCTATGGTATCACTTCCTGAATCAAGTACATACTAACAAGGTATCGATTTTATGTCGCTGTTCAGCCGATACCATTACTTTGATCACGCCATTTGTTTTTTTGGCCCCCAAAAACCCATTTTTTGACTAACACAAGGATGCAAGGACCCATATTTTACAAACATTTTGAAGTATTTTACTAACACTATAGAGGGTTTTTTTTACTGACATTAAGAAGGTTTTTTTTTTACAAACATTATGAAGTTTTTTTTTACAAATCTTATAATATTTTTTCCTAATATTATAAAGTACAGTACCCATATTTTACTTGCATTATGAAGTATAGGACCCATTTTTAAACCATTTTTTAAAATATTACTAGCATTATGAAGTTTTGTACTAACGTTATAAAGTTTTTTCAAACATGATGCTTTTACTAACATTATGAAGTACAAAAACATTTTTTTTTCTAATATTATGAAATTTTTACTAACAAAATGAAGTTTTATACAAACATTATGAAGTTTTTACTAACATAATTTTTTTTTTACTAAAATTATGAAGTTTTTAAACTAAAATTTTGAAGTTTTTACTAACATTATGAAGTTTTTAAACCAACATTAAGAAGTACTGTCCTATTTTTTACAAGCATTATGAAGTATAAGACCCTTATTATAGTAAGTTTATGAAGTACTTCCCATATAATTCTGTAACATACATCAAGTACAGGAGCAATTGTTGTAGTACCTTAACATAGCACATGCCATATAGTTTACTAACATTATAAAGTGCATTACCCATCCCTAACTAACATAATGAATTGCAGGAAGAATTAATAAAATTAATCCTGACACTCATTAAAGATTTTACCGTTGCTTAATTCCCCGGGCTAAGTTTTTTAAAAGACACTTTGAATCACAACAGGATGCGAATTTTGTTAAAAAAAAACATTTTCCCGAATAACAATGAATTATAATTTTTGTAACAATAGCCTTAAAACGTCTATGTTTTTTTACCAGAAAAGAAAAATTAAGAAAATTAATTAAGCTAAATATTTTTTTCTCAATATAAAATTCTAAATTAATGCTATTTAGTTAATATTTGCATTGTAAATTAAATGCAACTACTGGTAGCCTAGTGATACTGTACATAGATTTAGTAACCTACAATATGTTCTTGGTCTTCAATCGTTTACGTTTGACGTAAGGTTCAGTGGGTCAGTACACCACGACAACGACTCAATGATAAATTTGAGAACACACTTTTAGATTTTTCGTTCCTGTAAATCGTACACAATTATAACATATGTTACAGCATAACAAATTAAATAACATGTTATGATTCTTGTTATACTAGAACCATCCACATTAAAAATAAAATACTTAAAAAAAACTTTTTAAAAAACCACGTTTTTCTTGTGGACTAAAAAGTAGAAAATAACTATTTACATACATTTGATGACAAAAAACGTGGGTACGTTCACCATCAAATTTCCCGACCCATCTGCCCGACCCACGTTTTTTGTCATCAAATGTATGTAAATAGTTATTTTCTACTTTTTAGTCCACAAGAAAAACGTGGTTTTTTAAAAAGTTTTTTTTAAGTATTTTATTTTCTCCTTTTTAGTCCGTTGCTACACATGAAAAACGTGGTTTTTAAAAAAGTTTTTTATATAGTTTATTTTCTACTTTATCTAATGACTTGATTAAGTATGAATTGACTAAGTGTTTATAAATACACGGACTAAAAAAATCTTGAGCGACCAGGATTCGAACCTGGGTTGTTGCGGCCACAACGCGAAGTACTAACCACTATACGATCACGGCCAGCGCGCTCACATCGATTGGGGCCGAAGTAACTGTGTCAATAAGCCTCCAGTCTTGTCGGTATCTTTAGAAATCATGTCCTCAATTTTATGGTCCTTAGGGCGTAATTAAATTAAGCTAATTACGGTCTCTAATTGCTAGTTTTTATGATTGCATCTGAAATTGTTAGGCGAAAGTAGCCTGCATGCCAAATTTCAGAACTATAGAACAATCAGAAGTGGGCTAATTTTCGATGTCAATTTTAACAACAAACACACAAACGCGAAGCTGAGTTAATAATAAAATACTTAAAAAAAACTTTTAAAAAAACCACGTTTTTCTTGTGGACTAAAAAGTAGAAAATAACTATTTACATACATTTGATGACAAAAAACGTGGGTACGTTCACCATCAAATTTCCCGACCCATTTGCCCGACCCACGTTTTTTGTCATCAAATGTATGTAAATAGTTATTTTCTACTTTTTAGTCCACAAGAAAAACGTGGTTTTTTTAAAAGTTTTTTTTAAGTATTTTATTTTCTCCTTTTTAGTCCGTTGCTACACATGAAAAACGTGGTTTTTAAAAAAGTTTTTTATATAGTTTATTTTCTACTTTATCTAATGACTTGATTAAGTATGAATTGACTAAGTGTTTATAAATACACGGACTAAAAAAATCTTGAGCGACCAGGATTCGAACCTGGGTTGTCGCGGCCACAACGCGAAGTACTAACCACTATACGATCACGGCCAGCGCGCTCACATCGATTGGGGCCGAAGTAACTGTGTCAACAAGCCTCCAGTCTTGTCGGTATCTTTAGAAATCATGTCCTCAATTTTATGGTCCTTTGGGCGTAATTAAATTAAGCTAATTACGGTCTCTAATTGCTAGTTTTTATGATTGCATCTGAAATTGTTAGGCGAAAGTAACCTGCATGCCAAATTTCAGATCTATAGAGCAATCAGAAGTGGGCTAATTTTCGATGTCAATTTTAACAACAAACACACGCGAAGCTGAGTTAATAAAAACGTGTTAAAAACGTGTTAAAAAAAAGTAAAGTTCTATGTTCGAAGCTGACGATCCCTGGGGCAATTGAAGTAGAGTTCATCTGTTTCTGTGACCACGATATATAAAGGGGTAGAGTGGTCAGTTTCCTTGACTTTCCCTAACGTGTGTCAGGTATAGTCTATCTATCTACCCGCTTGGACACGCCATTCCACACCGACACTGTGTCACTATTTCGAAACGCTATTTGAACCATCTGAAAAACACAAAGAAGACAACTATAACCAAAACAAATCCAATTTCTCATATCATAGCTCAACCGATGATTATGTTTCACTTTAAGTAATAAGTTTGATTTGGTCAAAAATATTGTAAACTAATTTTATTTTTAAAATTGGTTTTGGGATCAGATAGAAAAAGAAAATATCTCTTAAAAAATAACAAAAAAGATTTTGCTATGGCCGTCTGGGGATAGTGTTCATGAATAGACGTAATCATTCAGTAAATGGGAAGTCTTTGTGTGGGAGCCTATCATTCAGTCTGTTGGGATTATTTGTGTACGACAAAAGATTTCATTCAAAAGTCTCTATTGCGTTTTGTAAACCACCGATTCAATACGTTCTTTAATTCTTTTTTTTTTATTTTGGCTAACAAAATATGTAGACGAGACTTCAATGGAATATTCAAAGCAGAATTGATTTAAATCAAACTTATTATTTTTTGTTGTTATCACTGGAAGGATAAAGATTTTCTAGAGCTTAACTTATTTATTATGGGGATGGCGTAGCCTAGCGGTAGAGCGCTAGACTGCTAACCCGAAAGTCTCGAGTTAGAAACCGGGTTCAAATCAGTAACGTTCTTGAGTCCACCCAGCTCTCATGGGTACCTAACTCACATTAGGGAAAGGCGGCTGGACATGGTGCTGATTACACTATCCTTTCATATGCCGAGGTTAAAGTAACAGGGAACTCTACTTCACCT
Organism: Physella acuta; assembly: GCF_028476545.2. Taxonomy (NCBI): domain Eukaryota; kingdom Metazoa; phylum Mollusca; class Gastropoda; family Physidae; genus Physella; species Physella acuta. The sequence goes on from NW_026731810.1 coordinate 914,946, forward strand.
ACCCCATGGGCCGTTAAGTTCGAAAAAAGAACTTCACTTTTTAAGTATAAACTTACTTCAGCTAAAACATTGTCTCCTCGATTATAAACACAGCTAAAGCTGGTCATTGCATAATAAAATGATGAACAGTTTAAAGCAATACCCCATGTTGAAAAAAAAGTGTGATGTAACTGGGAAAAAAAGCAGAAATCAGAATAATTTTCTTTATGAAGGCATTAAAATCTAATGTTATGTTTGACACTAAAACCCAATGGTATATGTTTGACATTAAAATCCAATGTTATGTTTGACATTAAAATCCAATGTTATGTTTGACATTAAAATCCAATCTTATGTATGACAAAATCCAATGTTATTTTTTGACATTAAAATCCAATCTTATGTATGACAAAATCCAATGTTATTTTTTGACACTAAAATTCAATCTTATGTTTTACATTAAAATCCAATCTTATGTATGACATTAAAATCCAATGTTATGGTTGACATTAAAATCCTATGTTATGTTTGACAGTTATTTTACAAGTTTCCTGTCTAGTTTAAATCCATCAGTTTTTTAGAATTTTTTTCACCTTTGTGAACTGAAGTCGAAAGATATTTCCGAAATACATTTTAAAGTAATCGCGCCCTTAGCACTGAATCCACTAGATATAAAACTTACGAATGTTAATTGCAGTTATTTTCAACATGATAGGTTTAAAAGTCATCTAGAAATAGATTATATTAATAGTATTCTTTTCATTTTTATTTCTAATTATTTACGGCATCATATGTTTTTTCCAGTGATTTAATGGCATACAGATGAGTGTTTAGTTTTTTTTTTCCTCATTAAAAAATGTGTAATCTAAGCAAATAATTCGGAATTCGAGAATTATAATTCAAATGTATGTGCTCTGCATCTCACCAATCAAAAGTTTACACTAAGTGGGTTTCAAGAGCGGCTGTTTTGATTTAAGCGTCAAGGAAAATTATATTTCAAAAGGTCTATGGCCATATCGTGAGTATACACACTACATTTTATCTTTAAAAATGTTAGTAATATTAATACTCGTTACACAGTTGAGTCAACATGATATTTTCTAGCAAGACATAAATAAAAACATCATGACATTTAAATTAAATAGATGATTGTTTAACAGAATGCTACATTGCAAAAAAAAAAAAGATTCAAATTAAAGATATTCCCTATGCTGTTAAATAATAAAAATATAATGTATTATTTAAAATCATAAACTGGTAAATAGAATATTGATCTGTTTCATCACAATAGACTTCATGTAACACATGAATTGTTAACCAAATTGTTTTTTTAAAACAGCCCATTATTGTAAATACTTCTTCAGTCTGAAGAGCGCTTAAACGTGTCTATCCGATAAAGGTTGAGACATAGGATGCAACTTGGATGAGCTAACTTGTGTTGTGCCGTGTAATGAAGAGTTCGGGAAAACGTATTCACAAAGTGTCAAAACAATCTAAAACAATCAAATCCCATTGTCTGCTTGAGGTCAAGAATTCTTATCCAAGCAATCTAAAACAATCAAATCCCATTGTCTGCTTGAGGTCAAGAATTCTTATCCAAGCAATCTAAAACAATCAAATCCCATTGTCTGTATGAATTCTATACTTTGTTGCTGCAAACGTTTTGAAATGTCTTGTACAGCTGTCTCGACCTCAGCAGGAAACATGTTCACAATTGTTTCATCTTTTAAAACTGATAAAACATTAATCTTTGTGTTAAAACTGTTATTATTAAATTGAATGATGATTCTTTATTGTATGTAGCACATTATGAATTGTTTCTGCTTAGAGGTAAAAGGGCAAGACACTTAGTGTTTTAAAACATGTCTAGTTCCTCCACTGGTCAAAAACCTATTTGACTGTTCGGACACCCCTTGATTAAGACAAGTTATTTTATTATTAACTTCATTTAGAGGTATGTGATCTGGGAGACGGTTAAATTATTTTTTTTTAATTTTTTAAATTTAAAAATTAGCATGGTCTTTGTTATATGTAAATATATCATCTGTTTGGGATCCAGACAAAAGGCCGACATGGACAAAAGGCCGACACGGGCAAAAGGCCGACATGGACAAAAGGCCGACAAGACAAAAGGCCGACAAGACAAAAGTCCGACAAGACAAAAGGCCGATTTCCAAAGGCCGACATCCAAAAGGCCGACAAGACAAAAGGTAGACAAGACTGATTCTCAAAGGATATACTTGCACAAGTTAGTGTTATGTTCACCTCTTTGTTGTTTAACATGGAAGTCAGTAAAATGTTAGGGAATTAGAAAGTTATTTTAATTTAATTTTATGAGACATTAGCGTTCATTCATGCTGGTCACGTGTTGCCCTATACACCAGAGTGTATTCTTTACATGTATTAAGCTACGAAAGTGTCTTGCTTTACATATGTCTGACGTTTATTAAATAGTACTATATTGTCGTCCAAGCTTAATTCTACTGTAATTTTAATTTTAAACATGAATATATATATATATATATATATATATATATATACATTATATATATATATATATATATATATATATATATATATATATATATATATATATATAATATTAAACATGTAATGTATATAATAAATATTATATATATATATATATATATATATATATATATATATATATATATATATATATATATATATATATATATATATATATATATATATATATATATATATATATATATATATATCATATATATATATACACCCAGCCTGTAACATTCCTTATACCCAGCCTGTAACACTCTTTACACCCTGCCTGTAACATTCCTTTTACCCAGCCTGTAACATTCCTTACACCCAGCCTGTAACATTCCTTACACTGGGTATATATATATATATATATATATATATATATATATATATATATATATATATATATATATATATATATAATATAATATAATAATTATAATATATAATATATTAAACATGTAATGTTTATAATATATATATATATATATATATATATATATATATATATATATATATATATATATATATAATGTTTAAGAATGCTCCTAGACCATTGTGTGTGTAGTTTCTCTGGTTCCTGTGTGTCTCCTATATGTGTCTATCTCTGTGTCTGAGAGTGTGAGTTCAGACAGCAGTTAGGCAATAGTACGCGAACCTCCCAGAGATCGGCTTGAAATTGTCTCCGCTATCAAACGAGCCCTAGACTCCACAACATCACGATCCCATGAAGTCCCCAGCAAAAGGTCAGCAGTGTTTCTTCCAGACATTTTTCTCCGGGGGGGCACTTGAAATCTTCGGGGGGGCGGTAAACTTTCTTCGGGGGGGCGGACACTGTTAAAAGTATATATTTTCTATATAAATTATATAAATTTCATTTCGTTCGGGGGGGCGGTAAAAATTTTTCGGGGGGGCTTCGCCCCCCCGAAGAGATGCCTGGAAGAAACTCTGAAGGTCAGTCACGAAGATATCTAAGACCCCACTGATCCCTCACAGAAGTTCGATCCCCATCTGGAAGGGGATCAAAGAAGGGGAAGATAATCAAATCACCGGCAGATTTACTGGTAAAATATTGGCACCGATCGAAGGCCAGAGTTCTTGATTTATTTGAAGCTTAAGCCACGGGGTGTCTGTGGAGACCAAAGGCCGGGAAATCAAACACTAAAGAGACGTCAAGGGAATGTGGCGTCTTGTGGTGGTGTTTAAACACAGAATGTTACAGGCTGGGTGTACGGAGTGTTACAGGCTGGGTATAAAGAATGTTACAGGCTGGGTGTAAGGAATGTTACAGACTGGGTATAAAGAATGTTACAGGCTGGGTATAAGGAATGTTACAGGCTGGGTATAAGGAATGTTACAGGCTGGGTATAAGGAATGTTACAGGCTGGGTATAAGGAATGTTAAATGCAGGGTGTAAGGAATGTTACAGGCTGGGTATAAGGAGTGTTACAGGTTGGGTATAAGGAATGTTACAGGCTGGGTATAAGGAATGTTACAGGCTGGGTATAAAGAATGTTACAGGCTAGGTAAAAGGAATGTTACAGGCTAGGTAAAAGGAATGTTACAGACTGGGTATAAGGAATGTTACAGGCTGGGTGTAATGAATGTTACAGGCTGGGTGTAGGGAATGTTACAGACTGGGTGTAAGGTATAAGGAATGTTACAGGCTGGGTATTAAGGAATGTTACAGGCTGGGAATAAGGAATGTTACGGGCTGGGTAAAGAAATGTTACAGGCTGGGTGTAAGGAATGTTACAGGCTGGGTGTATGGAATGTTACAGGCTGGGTATCAGGAATGTTACAGGCTGCGTGTAAGGAATGTTACAGGCTGGGTATAAGAAGTGTTACAGGCTGCGTTATAGCCTGCGTTAAATCCTGCTTTACAGCCTGCGTTTAGGAATACAATTTTTTAAGCTGTTTATAAAATGCAATATTACAGACTTTTTATAAGCAATGTTACAATCTGTGAATAAGCAGAGAATGTTACAGCAGTTCTAAAAGAATCTTTCAGCCAGTCTAAAAGAAGGTAATGTTACAACCTGTCTAAAAGCAGGTAATTTTACAACCTGTCTAAAAGCAGGTAATATTACAACCTGTCTATAAAGAAAATTTTACAGCCTGTGTATAAATAATGCAACAGACCTTATAATCAGACATTGTTACGCGGTGTTACAGTCTATTTATAAGCAATGTTACCATCTATGTAAAAACAGTGGTACCGTACCAGAATTCTTTTACACACTTTATTTAGTTAAGTAAAAAATATGTATTATTTCATTCAATTTACACAACACATTTTCATGTTTAATACTAAGCAACCAAACGGAACGGAACGTACAATTATAATTAATTTCTTGGTTTAAGTATTTTAACTTCCTTGATGGGCTGTCGTACCACATATTTATTTACCACCTATCTTTCACTTCGAATGAAAGAAAAGCTGAGTTGCCCTATCCTACTACAAAGCAAAATGTGTGCAAGGCCTGGTTACATGAGCGCATCGTTAAACTTCAGGCAATCTTTAGCGCAGATGTTTGGTTTAATTTCAACTGCAAACGTCATCAACTGTTCCGTCTTGATTTCTTTAAATATTTTTTAAGCTATCAAGATGCAAAAACATTTATATACAAACTTTTTTAAAATTTTGGTTCTGTTTTGTGGGTGTAGTTTTTATTACTAGACGCTTTTAATCTCTTTCTAAAAAGCACAGCGTACGTCATAATACGGGCATTCAGCGAGAAGCATCAAAAGATAATCAAAGGAATTTTAAGGTAGATCAGCCTTGGAAAACAATCACAGATATAAACAGTTGCATTTATTTTCACCTAATTCACCTTAAGTGATTTTTCTGATACTGTCATTAGCAAATCTAGAAAAAAAAATCACATTTATTGTTGCATCTACTTACACTTGAACTGTCTCTAAACTTAAAATGATAAGAAAAATTACGTACAACTAACGCTACAATCTTAAGCATTATTATATTTCCTAATTAGACTACAGTCACAATTAGTATTATATTTTGTTACGACCCAGCACATGCTATATTTTCCGTGTAAAATACAAATAAAGGAATTTTGCGCTCCATTCATTTTGAAAACAATCTTCGATTCAACTCAATACACAATCTGGTCAAATCTTCTCATGTATTTATTTTTTACATTTTTACACTAAGTGTATAACCCTTTAAAAACTAGTCTAATGTAAATATGCATTGTTGTTATGCGAGTGGGCTACAAAAAGGGCTATAACATTTTCTGAAGCAACCCAGGCAAAAGAAAAACTAAAGATTAATACTTAAGTTTGTAAACTAAAATACTTAAGTGTGCGAGCTTCCTTTTGTTGTGAAATTTCACAAGTTAACCATGTACTTTAGATTCAATGTTTACATGGATTGCATTTTGTAGAGCTGTTTGCGACACTGTTGAGCGAGAAAGTCGCGTACAGGCGACTGAAAACTTAGCAGCTCTCAATAAAAGCGAGAGAAAGCCTAACAGCTCTGCACTGTATAGTCACACGTTGTGATGTGCTAGTGCATCTTGGATCCCACTTTTTATTGGGTTTTGAAAGACCAGGTACTCAGAACACTAAGGCTTTTACAACAAAGTCACAGGAAAATGGCTTCTTCACGCGCCAGTTCAAGATACTCCACACATCTTCTCCAAGCTTAGCTGCATCGTTAAACGTTGTCCGTTTTCTATGCAATTTTTTAGTTCATGATGTCCGTTTGTGGATTTGTGGCAAATCTTGTAACTCGATTTCGATTCACCTTTAATGTTGCAATTTCCTAATTAAACTACAGCCACATTTAGGACTATCTTTTTATTATCAGATAAGTTTTGTTTTTCAATGACAATGTTAAGATACCCGTTTTTTTAAATCTAACTAAACATTAGGATAGCCACTAAAATTTAATTTAAAAATTACCATTCAATGATAAAAAGGAAGATAAGAAGATTAAATACTATTGATAGATCGACCTGACGGACATCAAGGGGGACTGTTGGTCACGTTTTATGTTGGTCACGAACTAAGCAGGGGCAGATAACTGTCTTTTAGAGATCACACACTACTGGCCAGATTTTAACGCAATTATTTTTAGTCCTAGCCTATGTGGTGTCAACTTTTTTTAGAGCGAATGACTAAAACGGGGAAAATAAAACAAATATAAAACAATTTTATAAACAAGCTTTGAACTTGCACTGAAACTAAGAGAGAAATAACTAAATAGTTTATGTCGCTAAAATAAGTAAAAGATCTCATGAGCAATCAAACTTTTTTGTAGAGAAAGCAAGTTTGTTTTATTTTCTTATTTTTAATTCATTTAAAAGCTTCTAATTATAATTTTTTATATATTTGTTATATTAGAGCAAACACATGATGGTTATGTTTAGAATTTTTTTAACCGTCGTAGGATTTCTCTATCATACATAAGATAACTTGGCTTTATCTATAGTTTCTATAACAAAACTATTTCAGTACGAAATTTAATTGGAAAATAAATTTCCATCCTTTTAAGCATCTACTTACCCGTTTGATGCGCCTTTATATGTCAATACTGGCCAATGTAAGTAACCACAGACTATCAATATAAGAAAAAATTATTTTTAATTACCGAAGATTTCTAGTGTCAAAATAGTCCCCCTAGTTCATATAAAGGTATCTGACATCTTTAGAAATGTAGTTTTTAATGTCACATGAAACTATTTTAACACTTTAGGTTAAGCTTTAAATAACTTTCACTTAGACGGAGTTATTAAAAACGTGATAGTTTTTCAAATGACCATTTTATTAAGTGATTTTTGGAATTCTTTAAAATTAAAAAATACATGTATTTTTGTAAGAAAATATTTCATTTGTATGAAATTTCATATTATTTTTACAGTTTTGGGCATCTTTTCCATTTGCCTACATAACACGTTATACAAAACGAATATGAAAATATAGGATTCACAAGATTAAGTTTAAACATGCTGGGATTAACTGTTGGATCTTTAGTAATTAATTAATTGTTGGTCTAATTTGTATTTTTAAAAAAAAAAAATTTTATTTGATATCGTTTACATGATTACAAAGCAAAACTTTTCTTATGAGATAGATTAGACAACATTTGGTTTAAAAAGTACGTGTTAATACAAGATTCCAATAACCTAACGTTACATTACGATCCTCAAACATGATTTTTTTTTTTTTTTTAAATTTAAATAATTTAGATAACAAAATCAAAATATCATCTAGTACATTTTATTATAATCGTAATAATTTTTAAAAAATTATTCAGATCTACCATTATGTAGCCATTTCATTTTGGCTAGATATTAAGGAAGAGAGAGAAAAACGATTTAGCAGCTTTTAACCTCATTGTATACGTAGGGATTTGGGCCGATGGCAAGTGCGCCACTAAGTATTGGACGTCTTACATAGAAGCGCTTCCGGTGGGGGATGCAATTGAATTTAGCTGGAAGGGGAAATCTTAACAGCAAATAGCATTTAGAACCCTTTAAATATTTACAGCTGGGGGAGGTGTGTGAGTGGACAGACGTATCTAAAGTGAAGGTATTTTACGATTTTAAGTACATTTAGAAAATACAGAAAGGGGATGCTCTCAAGAAAAAAATGTTTTTGTTTTACAACATTGAATGCAAAAGTTCAAGTTTTTTTTTTAGATTACAAATGAAATAATGAAATTGTTTCTTAATAAATAAACACCAACATAAAGAGAATAATAAAAGTAAAGAATCCTCTTTAGACCTAGAGATCAATTGGGCAGATAAGGTAAAATTTATGTTTCTTGACCTCGGCATATAAATGGAAAGTTGTGGTCAGCAATTTGTCCAATTTGTGCCTCTACTTTCCCTTACATGAGTTAGATACCCATTAGAGCTGACTTGACTCAGGGACGTTCTTCTGAAGAATACGGATTCGAACTCGAGATTTTCTCTCTACCTTTTAGGCCACAGCATCCCACAAAGAGACTAGTAGTAAATGGTAAATTTACACAAAAAAGAAATTTAATCTGTTTAGAAATTGAATTTTGTGATTTGGAAGGACGGAACTTCTGTAAATTTTTCATGCTCATCTTGACGAATGAATGCCGGTGCAAGTCGAAGATTACATTTTTTCCCCACAACTAAAAAAGGACTAGCCTGGGGCTTTAGAAGGTCACGTTGTTCTAGACAAATCCCTGGGATTTTCTCTCAGATATGTGACTGATTGAGCCAACCAACATTCTAACAATACAATCGGGTACACTCGTCACAGGAAAACAGTTTTCAAAACAAGTTAGGGGCGTCTTGATTTTAAGACACTAATTTATTGTGTGTATTCAAAAATTAAAATAGTGGAGTTAATTAATTTTGAAACAATATTTAAAACGTTTTGAAAAACTTGATTTAATTTGTTTCAAATACATTATTTTTTGTTTGCGCGTTAATTTTTTTTCAAACAGGCGTAATAGGATGCCGTTTATTATTTAATTGGTGCCGTATTATGAATTCGCTAATAAGGTTACGTTGACTTGGTCGCAGAAAAAATGTTAAAACAGTTTGGTTAGAGATTCGTGTATTAGGACAACACCACGAAGACGAGCAAAATGTGATTCTAATTACGGCCAGCTATGTACTTCTAGAAAGTTCAGATATACATCGTTTACAACTCAATAAGGGTTGTTTGTATCGACATCTATTGACACACAATAGAAGCAAATGATGAGCTGATTAGACAAGAGATAGGCGGGTTGGCAAACTCGGGTAATAGTACATTTATAAATTGGGTATGGGGGATTGTATACATCTGGTGCAAGCGTTCTTGTATAATTAGAGGCGTTTGATTAGGAAAGAAAAGTGCATCACGTTAGATGTTATGTGGGGAACATAAACTTCATGTTGGATAATATACGGGAAACATATTCTTCATGCTAGATAATATATGGGGAACATTAACATCACCTTAGATAATATATGGGTAGTATAAACTTTATGTTAAATAATATACAGGCAACATAAGCTTAATGTGAGATAATATATGGGGAACATTAACTTCAATTTAGTTAATATACGTGGAACATAAACTTCAAGTTCGATGTAATGCGAGAATCACGAATTTCACGTTAGTAACTAATATTGAGTATAACAGATATATGAGGGAATATAAACTTCACAGTACATAACAACATAAATACTTTTAAATACTTATGTACATATGCACTTCACGAACCAAACATCGCTACATTTATTAACAATTATTGATGCTAGTTAAACGTGAACAATAGACGTTAGATACACGGTCAATCGGATCGATTCATAGTTGGTGTTTGCTAAATATTTATGCAGTTCTTTCTAATTTACCGTGATGTTGGAGGTTTGTGGGTTTCCCTATAATTTAGCTGGGACACTGAGAGCCCTACATTCCACGTCTGTAATTTTTATCGTCTGAATAGTTATGAGAGAGAGGTCCCAAATTTCTGGAAAATCGTCTGTGTACCCTTTAATTAGAGACAAGGTCTGGTCAAGAGTTCGGTGCGCTTATAAAGCTAGTTTTGCGGTGTTTGAATAGTCTAACATGTTAGTAATTAGCTGTGCATGCACTTCAGTGAAAACAAACTTGATAGATTCGGTCAAATCGAGTTTATCTAAACAATACTACGTTAGCCTAATCATTATGGAACAGTTGTACAGTTATCCCTCGCTATTTCGCGGTTCATATAGCGTGGCCCTCAGTACATCGCGGAGAGCAATTTACATACATACACAAAATGTACGTATGTTAAATGTGAGGGATAATACAACTTGAAGATTTTTCACTGATCATGGCCGATTCGTGTCCCTTTTGACCGCGATAACGTTGCAGGAACAATCCACAATAATTATTAACTGCACACAATATGAATGTTGTACAATAGGTCTAGCGTGTAGATGGAGTTGACAAGTCAACATAAGCTGTTCGGTGATACAAGTCACTATTTGTTGTTTGGTGATCTTCTTTTTGTTCGTTCTTAATTTTTATTGTTGAGAGGGATCGAGCCTTAGAATCTATCTGCCAGAGGGTTTGAACTCGAGACCTTTTTTCGAATTTATCAACCATGAGCTTTGCCCACTCGACCACGTCTCCAACACAATTAAGGATACGTGTCAACTGGTTATGCGCCATTGAGGCCATTGACTCCGATTTCAGCCTGCTTTTCTTTTTGGATTTGCTTCCATAGCCTTTGTTCAACAGAGAAAAAACTACAAGGCAGCAGTTGTTTGATTTTGGAGTTGTCTCTCCTAGAAGAGTGGCTGTCCCCAGCTAACGAGCCTCATCTGCCCCGGGGTTCGAACTCGAGACTTTTCGGTTTAGCCTTACCGACTCGACCACGCTGACCCCCTTGTTTGGTGCTACAAGTCACCATTTGCTATTTGTTGATACAAGTCACTATTTGCTGCTTGGTGATACAAGTCACCATTTGTTGCTTGGTGATACAAGTCACCATTTGTTGCTTGGTGATACAAGTCACCATTTGTTGCTTGGTGATACAAGTCACCATTTGTTGCTTGGTGATACAAGTCACCATTTGTTGCTTGGTGATACAAGTCACCATTTGTTGCTTGGTGATACAAGTCACCATTTGTTGCTTGGTGATACAAGTCACTAATTGTTGTTCGTTGAAACAAGTCACCATTTATTGTTCGTTGAAACAAGTCACCATTTGTTGTTTGGTGATACAAGTCACTATTTGTTGCTTGGTGATACAAGTCACCATTTGTTGCTTGGTGATACAAGTCACCATTTGTTGCTTGGTGATACAAGTCACCATTTGTTGCTTGGTGATACAAGTCACCATTTGTTGCTTGGTGATACAAGTCACCATTTGTTGCTTGGTGATACAAGTCACTAATTGTTGTTCGTTGAAACAAGTCACCATTTATTGTTCGTTGAAACAAGTCACCATTTGTTGTTTGGTGATACAAGTCACCATTTGTTGCTTGGTGATACAATCACCATTTGTTGCTTGGTGATACAAGTCACCATTTGTTGCTTGGTGATACAAGTCACCATTTGTTGCTTGGTGATACAAGTCACTAATTGTTGTTCGTTGAAACAAGTCACCATTTATTGTTCGTTGAAACAAGTCACCATTTGTTGTTTGGTGATACAAGTCACTATTTGTTGCTTGGTGATACAAGTCACTATTTGTTGTTCGGTGATACAAGTCACCATTTACCGGCTCTGTGTTACAAGTCACCATTCAGCTGAAGAACTCACGAGTTATCACTCACCAAATAAATGTCACGAGTTACCATTTGGTCAAAATGCACATAAAAGAATTCTTCGCTGCAAACCCAATAAAAAGACAAATTATTTTTTACACATCTAAAATGAATTTTGCTATTTTTAAAATAGGTAAATATCTGCTATTGAACCAAACAAATTTACTTTTTAACTACATTTTAATCATCTCATCTTCTTTTCCCATTCGTGCCAAAGACATATCGGGTAGTTGAAGTAGAGTTCATCTGCATCAGAGACCTTGTCATTTGAAAGGAATACTGTAGTGAGCACAATGCCTAGCCACCTTTGTTTTTTCTAAAATGAGTTAGGTACTGGGAAGAGCTGGGAAGACTCAAGAATATTCGACTGACTTGGATCAGGATTCTAACTGGAGACTTTCAGGTTCGCAGTCTAGCTCTCTACCGCTAGCCCACGCTGTCCCAAGCACTTCAATTACATTCTAAGTCTTATATTTTAAATAAGTTTCTTAAACAATAATACAAAAGCATCTAATAATTCAATTTAACAATTTTCTCCTTGTTTACATAACGTAAACAATTTAATTTCCTTGTAAGATTCATGGGCCAAACTGCAGTTGTTCAGTCTAATCACGCACCCCGCCCCTACCCTCCCCCCCCCCACACCCCGTGATTGTGTAATTAATTATGTATCAGACAGACGGATTTCAGAAAAAAATTAAATTGGCTGACCTTTTGTCCAGCCCAGGCTGGCCGAGTCTAGCGCTGGTCAAATCAAGTTAATGAATTGTTCTCTTTAATTTGCCACGCTAATTCAATAAGCATCGAGGCACGGCTGGGATAGAGATAGCAAATATATAGGGAGACAACAAATAGACGTTTTTCTTTTTTGTGGGCCACATTCAGTGGCGTAGGCAGGATTTTGTCACGGAGGGGATTAAATATATTTTCCAAATATATAGGGCGTATATTTGTATATATATATATATATATATATATATATATATATATATATATATATATATATATATATATATATATATATATATATATATATATATATATATATATATATATATATATATATATATATATATATATATATATATATATATATATATATATATATATATATATATATATATATATATATATATATATACATATATTAGTGAACAGCCAATAGTTTAACTTATTGTGAGGCTGTTGTCATTTTGGTGTTTATGGGCGTTGATACCCTTCTATGAAAGTTGCCATGATTATTTATTTCTTGTATTACGTTTTGTTTTTAAAGAATGCTTCGTTTTTTAATTGTAATTATTTACAACACATCAACAGTGACATGCGTGAATTAAGCGTAATTTGATAATAATTAACGTTTCTCGATACTAAACTATGAGTGCGTTACAATAAAAGGGAAAGTGTTTAAAATACTTTGTAAAAAAAAAAACAACTATTTGCTAACTGCTGATCAAATTTTTAACAAAAATGTTAACATAATTTTTTAATTTAAAAACAAAATAAATTTTTAAGAAGTCTTCTTCATTTGTTGAATGTTTATTTATTCAACTATGAGGAGTTAATGAAAGTTAAAGCAATGTTAAAATGTCCATAGTAGAAAAAATAATTTCTCGCGCAAAATTATTCTCGTGAAATGCAAATCTCAAATGTTCTAACAGATCCTTTACAATTGAACAAAACAGATTTGTAGTACAAGGTAAACACTGATTGAATCAATCGTCAGAGATCAATGCTGACCCTTTGACTTTCTGGGTGGTCACGTGTTTACCATGTCTGATTGGGTTGGTTAGTCCAGTAATCAGAACAACCGGCTGACTAGACATATTTTAAAGCCGAAAATCTTGTTTTGTTAGAACAAAGTTTAAATTTCTATTTTTTTACCTTTGTCTACCGTTTTTTCTTTCCACCGAATTTTAAAAATCTTTCCCGCGTACTAAAATAAACAACTATTTTGTTAAATATTGAAAATTGTTTTGTAGTCAAACTCAAAAAACAAAACCTTTGCGTACACTGTGTGAATCAAAACCTCCAGAAATAACTAAATGAAATTATATATAATTTGAAAGTTGATCTGACATTTCTAGAATATTCAGGCCAGTGTGCGCATTGGCTGGCCAATATACGAAATACATTGTCAGTTTTGGGCTTCTCAGACATTGGCCAAGAGAGCGCATAGACCGGACGAACTTTGGTCGAGGCACACACACCCACACCCAATTTTTACTTACAATTTTTTTACCATTCGTCCATTGATCCGTCAAAAGCTGGAAACAATGCACGTGACCAAATGCTATTTTTGGCCTGCTTAAACACCAATCCATCAAGCTTGGGTTGCAGGGGAGGTAATTCATTTTTTTACCATAACCCCCCGGCGTCCAGACAGATGGTAGTAGTCAATGGAGACTTGGGTTGTACAGTGGGCTGCAATCAATATAAGAATTAGATAACGTGGGCATTGGTCACATCAAGTTTGGTCTAATTCTAACATACGGGTCTCTGAGTCAAGGTCAAAACGATCTGTTTACTATAGTATACAGGTAATTATGTATGGTATTATTCCATATGGATGTATTGGTTGATAGATTTGTTTTCTGTTGAAGACGAACAGGTCTAGATATTCAAAGGCTAAAATAGTTCACGGCTATTAACGTATGTAATCACTATTGCACTATTGTGATTCAAGACAGGGAGTTTAAAATTAGAGCTATTTTTAGAGTTTGTACACTGTCCAGTTTTACATTGAATCACTGTCTGCTGCACCACGCCACCACAAAAGCCTTGGTAACCCAGCCATCCCTTTATAACAGCTATTTAACCACCTTTAATCAAGTTTGGCCACACTGATTTATCTTTTTTTTTCTATTTTGACCTACCAGTGCATAATAAACATTACTTGATAAAAATAAACCCAATTTACTCATTATTTATGCTTTCTACACACCACAGCCTACCATGTACGAGTTTTTTTTCTCTCTCTAAAAGCTTTCAGAAAATTAATTCATGCAAAAAAGGGTTAACCGCTATTTATACCAATGCACACCACGAAACGAAACATCTCAGTGTTACGTTAAAGAATGGTTTGTCTGCATCACCACACATCTCATCCAACAATGTATCTCTTCTCGTCACACCCATCCCAATAGCCGTACCAAAAGAAACCAGGACACCCCCCTAAACGCTCCTACTCCAACTACACGATTACAGATACACAAACTCAACTGTTCCTTTCCAGAAGGTTCTATTTATGAAACGTGTCAATCTTACTTTTTGTTAAAATTATGAATAATTAGCTCCGTTTTTATAATGTAGTGTTAAAATGACGTTAAAAATAAATATATTAAATTATTAAATTTGTTAATTGTAAAATTGTAATTTCTCAAACTTAATAATAGTCTTAAGAAAACGTCGATCATTTAATTTTTCGAATGAATTTTTTTTTCGCTTTAGTGCTAAAACTAAAGAAGCACTTTAGGAGAAATCACTCCAAAATGTTTTCAGTCTTGTGTTTTATTAACTAAGTTAAGGTCTTTAACACATATTTAAACCACACTTGCGTAAAATGTCAATGCAATTTTATCGTCTGAATTATTATTAATTATTATTTAACTAAATTTTTGAAATTTTTACATTGTTTAAGTTTAACTAAGCGACATTAGTAACTAATTATAACATTTGAAGAAAAATGTATTTATTTTATTATTTTATTAATGGTGGGACAGTGGTCAAAATGTATTTATTACACATAGTAATTGCTGGTATTTGTCATTACATTTTGTAAATCAATCCGGCTATAACATAATTTTTTTAGCATTTTTACCCAAGACAAGTACACTTTTAACTAATAACGTAAAATGGAGAGATTAAGGTGAAGTCTTTTCACTTAGTTAAATTAAAACTACTTTTAATTTTTTTATTAAATTTTAGCAAGATTAAAAGGAACTTATAAACTTACTTAGTGATGAGTTTTTATCATTCACTAAGCTTTACTTTGAATTCTCGTAATGTCGGGCGATTAATCCAGTAAGTGCAAAATAGTCTGTTTAGTTTAGAATTATAAGAAGTCTTGACTTTCTCTGTACGAACTCGGATATATATATATATATATATATATATATATATATATATATATATATATATATATATATATATATATATATATATGGGGAAAAATTTAATTGAAAAATAGTTGCAAATCAGAAGGGGTCGGCGTGGTCGAGTCGGTAAAGCTCATGGTTGCTAAACCGAAAAGTCACGAGTTCGAACCCTCGGGCAGATGAGGCTCGTTAGCTGGCGCATAACCAGTTGACACGTAACGCTTAATTGTGTTGGAGGCGTGGTCGAGTCGGCAAAAAGTTTATGGTTGATAAATTCGAAACGTCTCGAGTTCAAACCCACTGGCAGATAAATCTCGACCCCCTTCAAACACTAATAATTAAGACCGAAGAAGAAGAAAGAAGAAGAAGCATTTTATTTTAACTTTACAGCTAACATAATTTTATTATATTACTCTACGCTTCATCAGAAATGGTTGTCTCAAGCTGTGTTGCAGATTATGTGAGGATACGGTAAGAGGATGGTTAAATATTTAAGTGGATCGGATTAGTAAATCAAATCTTTACAACACACTAACCAAGTTTAAAAGTTAACAGGTTAAAATGTAAACAGGTTGGGAAATACCACCAGTACCCTGGACACACCTAGCGTGATACGATTCAGCCGACTAGAACTACGCATACGTTTTGCTGCTTTCGTGTTTTAACAGGCAAAGAAAAAATCCAAACAAAGTGTGTTTAATATTGAAGCAGAATGGATTTGTAGGCACTCTAGAAACAAATAAACTAGTTACACGTGTCCTCTGTTGCATGACGCGGCTTTAAAGATAGTCTAGACATTTCATCGAATATAGACGAAACACAAAAATGGACTTAAAGATTTTCTTGTACGATCGATGCCGCCATTTTGTCAGCATATAGATTGCATCATCTAACATGATTACAGCGTGTTTCCCCAAGTTTCAATCAGTGACCTTGAGAGAGGGGAGAGTGGTAAGAATAGCACGCCGGTACGAATAACCCACCTCCAATTCGTATATATATTTAAATATATATTAATAATTTGCGCAAAATAGTCAAAGTAAAATCATAGTTAAATCTTATGTTTATGGTTGAATACTTATAACCGTTTCAATTATTAATAATGCAATTTAATCAACTCGTTCTAATCAATCGCTTATTATTGCTTTAAATCTAAATGCTTAGCTGATATTTCAATGAACTCTATGTTTGTATTAACACTTACTTATTTCGTTTTTACTACGATTTGTAACTGTTAAAGAATGCAACAATGGCATTTCAAACATACGTATTTTTTTCTCTAACATTATTAGTACTAAGTGTCAACACTTACTTCCTGTTATTTTTTTCTTTTATTGCCAGCTTTACTTTCTGGAATTGATTAATTGCCTTTATCCACTTAAGAACATTCTGCTAGGCAGACGTTGTTTGATTTTGCAGTTATTTCCTTTCTTTGGTGGGTTGCTGTCCTCTGATAAAGAGCCTCATTTGCTCGGAGTTCCGGGAACCGAACTCGGGATGTCCGTGTAACCAATAGCGCTCCACTACCCAACCAAGCCAGAGAAGACGATTGCACTTTTATTCTCCAAGTTAGAATCAAAGTCATATCAACAAACGATGTTGATTTTCACAAGACAACTTTAGTCTACTTTTTGTTTTGAATGTTTGAACTAAAAATGTGAAGGTCTTTTTCTCCAAGATGGATTTCTGTACTAAAATAATGAGCCTCATCTGCCCTGAAGTCTGGAAACCAAGATCGATATTTTGCGTTACAATAGTGCTCTTTCCAAACATCATCAAACTAAACACGACAGGTACAGTTATGATCATCTAAGGTTGGAATCAACACTTCATGTTCATTTCAACAAACGATGTTGATTTTCACAAGAAAACTTTAGTTTACTTTTTTGTTTTGAATGTTTGCACTAAAGGTGCGCAGGTCTCAAATATCCTTTGATCAATAGATAGAGCATGCCATTACAATAGCGCTCTGGTTATCAAATACACGATTTTTGAATAAGTCAACAGTTCTCCCATACCCTCATCAAACAAAAGCTTGAGCAAACTTCGGAGTTATCGGTCCTGGATGAGGACAACATATTGTTTTGTAGGGGAAAACACAAGCCGTTGCGGGGTTTGTTGCCGCATGTGGTCATGTCCAAATCCGTATCTGGCTTGTTGTCTGTAGACTCGGGTTACGCTCCTGAGTCGGAGAACCATCGATTATGGGATGTGGGGTTGTGTGGGTATATCGATTAAAGGATGGGGAGAGGGGTGTGTTTGTATAGTCACGTGGTTAAACTAAACGTTGTTTTGAATAAAGCGTTGGATTTGTTTGAAAAATAAACATTTTATATTCATGAGATCGGAATATCAATCAATAACAAAAACAACCTAGAGAAACTTAAATCGATGCGCTGCAACTTGAAATGCATGAAAAAAAATATGCCTATATATATATATATATATATATATATATATATATATATATATATATATATATATATATATTTGTATAAAAAAACCACTACTTTGATCTTTTCCAATAGAATCTAGCACGGTATGAAAGGTTAGAAATAACAAAAATACTTCAGTTAACTAGAAATGTGATCGTGGATACCACGTAGTAATATTCGTAATAAGCCAGGATATCGACTCAATGTTTCTAGTATTGATAGTGTGAGATTTTCTAGAAAAATGTAAATCAATAATGATAATTGAATATAAAATCATTGCATTAAACATGTCAGTACCTAAAAAAATCAAATGCTAACTTAAGTAAAACACAAATGCTAAAACAATAAGGGGGAACATATGTATATTTTGCTGTATAAGAAAGAACATTTGTTAACTAAAGTTATAACACCAGTATCATTGAACCAGAGGCGTAGCGACCCTTCCCGGCGCACGGGGACAAACTTACGATTTGCATCCCCCCTCGAACTTTTCATTTGCACCCCACCCCCTCAAACTTTCGATTTGCACCCCCTCCCCCTCGAACTTTTCATTTGCACCCCCCATCAAACTTTCGATTTGCACCCCCTCCCCCTCGAACTTTTCATTTGCACCCCCCATCAAACTTTCAATTAGGCGCCCCCCCTAAGGTCGGCGCCCGGGGACATATGTCCCCCCTGCCCCCCCCCCCCCCCCTCGCTACGCCTCTGTATTGAACATAACCATATGTAAGTTAACATTTTAAAACATTAAGACCCACATATGCGCCGACCCCGCTTCATCATTGTCTGGCACGCACCGGAAGTAGGAAATCGGATCACTCCATGTCTTACATGCGCATGCGCCCTCCGTCTGTCAGACACAAGCTGTAGTGTTTGTTGTAGAGGATGGCTGGCGCCGGAAAACTGATCGGGTCATTTGTATGGCGCATCACGGTTGTCTGTCACAAGCGTCCTTAGCATCGGAAGTTGCGTCGCCAACGCCACCCTCGTGGTGTCATACTGACCTAAATTACAACGACAAACATGGACGTCATCCTTAGAGACAATGGAAGTACAGACCCTCTCATTTATAATTATCAATTGGCATAATCAAGAAGGTTCTAGAAGCACTAGTAAATTAGCGGAATATAAACATGACGAAACGAATGACAAATTTTGACAATGCAAGTTTTATGAAACGCAAAACAAAACAAGAAATGAATTTTAAAAATAATTTTAGTATTAAAAAGTTAAGATCATATGATTAAAAAAATGTCTTTTTAAATTGTAAGTATCTTGTAAATGAGTTTAACAAGATATGCATGAAATGTCGACATATAAGTGTTAGGTTTTTAGTATAAAAAGATCTTATACAAACTTCAAAATTCTAGAAAAGTATTTTGTGGTATATAGGCCCTACCTTGGTTGTCTTCAAAATCGGGTCACTAGTCTAGAAAAATGTGTGGTTAACTTCACTACTCAAGAAAATGGTGAACTAATTTCCTTAAAATAAGAACCCCAATTTTCTCGAACAACAACCTGTCAACAGACACCAGCAGCGCGTTTATTTGCTGGCAGATCGAAGCTGTGAACCACAGGACGATCCTACAGTCAGATGAACGTGAGACGATATTCTCGTGTAGCTCATGTTGTGGCTGGACGTTTTACCGTATTTCTTGCTCTAAGCGCACACGTTCGACGTTTGTTTATATAAGAGAGGTGCTTCGTAGTTAAAAAAAAAACGGTATACACTTATTGGAAACGTTGTTGCTGTCGGATAGTTTAAGTATTAAAGTAAAGTCAAAAGTAGAAGTTAATACTATTTTCGTTTACTATTGAAGGAGATTAAATTATTAGTGTCGTTTTTTTTTTTAAATACAATACTACTCAAACTTAGTCAAAAGTAAAATGATTAGTGACGGGAAGGGAACCCCGTTGTAGCCACACACAAAAATCTTTTTTTTTTTATTTGTGTTTGTACTCTCATCTATTTTCTACCTCATCTCTCTCTTTTTCCTCCCTTCCCTTATATCTCTCTCAACATCTCACTCCCCACCTATCTTCCTCCCTTACCAACTTTCTCTCCCTTTTCATGTATAATCCCCTCTCCCTATCTCTCACTGTATTCCACCCAACATCTCACCCTCCCCATCTATCTGTCCCCCATCTCACTCCCAATCTCTCACTGCCTCTCTCCCTACCTCTCCCATCTTTCAATCTCCACTTAACGCCCCCCCCTCCTTATCTCTCTCAATGCTCTCTTTGTCTTCATATTGTCAGCAAACATATTATGACTAATGACATCATTACTTGAATTTATAAATCAATTTTTACTACAAGTTTTACGAAACAGATGACCAGACTTAAGAAACTATGATGTCAACACTCCGAGGGTTAATGTCAGTTTTCATTTTCTGTAAATCCATCGTTTAACGCCTTCTACACAACATGCTGAACTAATGTGTCAAATAGAATACATTTTCTACTTTTACACAGTGAAGTCTACACGAAGGTATAGGTTAACTCTTCACTACAGAACTATTGCCTGCATTTAAGAAACTGTACCGAGTCTGTTTAACTCTTTGAACCACAAAAATGTTCAAAGCTATTAAAAGGCTGTATTTAGACAATTTCACTCTTTACATCTTGAAACTATTAAAAGAAGCTGTTAAAAAACTATATCGAGATAGTTTGAATCTTGAAGCTATTCCCATCTGTTAGACTATATCGAGATGGTTTAACTCTTTAAATCTTGAAACTATTCCCAACATTTAAAAGACTGTACTGAGACTGGTTAACTCTTTAAACCACATGACATTTCCCAACATTTAAAAGGCTGCCTCGAGTCTATTGAACTCCAAAAATCTCAAAACTATTCCCAAAATTTAAATCACGGTATCAACCCGGTTTTATTCTTTAAAACATAATATTAAACCCAAACATTTAATATCTGGAACGGGGGTCTGGGAAGAACAGACTTTGTATGGTCTTAGAAGACCTCCGACTACGTGACCCGACAGTCCAATATTTGACCACGAGTCGTCTCCTTTGACCAAAAATGACCGCAAAACACGAACTCAAGTCACTGGTGTTGACTGGAATGACCAACAAAAACAGATGTAATACCTCACTCTATTCTTTTCAGCACGTGGATTCTTGGAAAAAAGAAAAATAAAACTAAATTTATAGAATTGTTAAGTATTGTTGAAAATAGAAGGATATTAAAATAATGAAATAGAAAATAAAATAGACAACTATTTTTTTAATGCTAGAAAATGAAAATGTCAAAATCTTAATTTTTAAACTGCATCTATTTAATGGATAATTTTGGATAGATTAAATATATAAAAAGTTACTGATGCCGAACAATGCATCAAAGATTGTCACCTTTCAAAATTTTAAGTAAACTTGGTAAACTTTTTTTTTTCTGTCGATAATGTGACGTAGCTTGACCAGTTCGTGACCAAACAATCTAGTGCGACCATGTGAAACCCATCATGGTCTAAAATGTTACACTTTCTAACCCCGTGTCTCATTACAAATTTCACAAAAGGTTTCAAATGTAAGAATTCCTACCATACAACTTTGAGCTCAGATAACTGAGTCAATAAAAAGAACTGCACACTCTGAGGCACGAAAGAAGCTTAAAAATCGAAGGACAAATCTCCACAATTCGGATTGATTAAAATAAGATTATTTTTTAAAGCCCAAACATTAACAGCTTCCAAGCATTGATTACTTTTAATTATTGCGCGCGTTAATCACGGCCAATTAATTATTTGTTGAAAATTACATGAAATGTTATTAAACTGATCCAGGATGCTAAAAATGATATCTATCTTTAATCAGGAACTTGTTACATTTTTAATGCCATCAAGTGGTTTAAGAATTTCTTAAGTGTTATGTAGCGCTGTAATGTGTATCAATCTTGAGGTCACAACCACGTGATTTGGCTTAACCAATCAGAATTAATTTCTTGCGTTAATGTGTTACTATTTTTAAGTATGGATGTTATATGGCTTCTTACTCATGGGAATGAATACGCGTTGGTTATAAAATTTAAAATAATGTATAAAAATAAAATAATAACTATCGAAATATTTGACAAAACAGTGAGATTAGTTGATGGTCAAAGCACAAAAAAACATACCGTCAGAATTTAATTCGTACTACAATATTGCTTGTATGTCAAAATTATTATGTATTTCGAAGAAATCCCCCACCCCACCACCACCCTACCATTGATATTTGAAAACGGGCCATTACTCCGTCCAATTCAACCCCACTTTTTTTGTTTTTTGGTTATTTTTTGTTATTTTTTTAACATCAAAAACTTGTGTCCTAGCTATATTGTTTTTTTACATTAAATAATAGAGAATGTAGGAAATAAAAACTGTTTTTATAAAGTGTTTTTTCTTTGGAAATTATGAGAACTGAGCTAATTAAAGATTGGCGGAGCTGTAGGGCGGAGGAGATGATCCTCACTTCGTTTACTCACTCTCCAGACTGTCAATACCAAACGGTACGATAAATTTACTCACTCTCATAAAATGTAGCTTCAAGAAAGTAGAGGTTACATAGCGGTATAGTTTAACCTATTATTTTAAGCGCTCGCTTTTCGACGTTTATCAAAGTAATCACAGTATACACACACGAATACAAAGATATGCAACATCGCAATTATTTGTGTGTATAATTGTAAGCATTCTCAGGCAAGTGATCATACCAAGAAAAGCTATATACATGCAAACAGGTTTAAATACACATACAAAAACTCGCACATACATACTCTATAACACATTGAGATACGCTATGGCACATACATTTCCACAACCATCTTGACCACACATTCCAAACGTATCATAGTGTCAATCTAGAACCAGATTCTTGAACATTTCATTAGTTCCATCTAACAACCTGATCAGTTCTTGAGAAACAAACCAGCCCTGTACTTTGTGAGTCCCACTATGTACAGTAACTAAAGTTCAAAGACTGCTGGGGGCGAGACTGTATTTGTCTACTACACTGAAGATGGTTACAACAGTTTGAATGAGTTTCTTACTCCAACAGACTAGAAAAAAATCATAGAAAACTACATCGTGGTTTTGGGTGCCTTTGATGCGTTTGAACTTTTAATTCCACTTGGTAAACATACAGTCTCTGTGTTGTACCCACAAGATATTTGTGATGGCCGGGGTAGTAAAAATAAAAGTAAAGTACGATTATATTGCAGAGAGGTGGGTGGGGGGGGGGGTAAGGTACGGAATGGGCCAATGGGTTAAGTTTTAAGAAATTCCGAAATAGTAATTAAGATCACTATAAATAAGTAAACAAATGTCTAATATACTTAAATATAAGTAGTCAACTTCAAAACTTAAATTAATCTATTTTCAATGACTATAATTAGCTTCGGTTTTTAAGAGCCCTTAAACTCCTCTAAGCTTAGACCTTGTATTCTGTCTGTTAATTTCTCCATAAAATTAAGCTCCTCCACTGTACCTAGCCCTTGTCCATTCTTAAGCTGATCTCTTACCGCTTATGAAATATCTCAATAATGTTCTTTAGCTATTTATTCTACAACATCTTTAGAATTTAAATATACATTTATAATCATTTATTTGTTACAATGGGCAAGTTTTGGTTTTACAGACAAACTACACTGTAATACATCTAAAAGTATTAAATTGTATACATTATTCAAAGAATCGCGTCATATCAAACGGCGGACACCATCATTTTCTGTTCAGCAAGACTTGATATTCAGAATAAGGGAAACAACCTCGCATAACAGATGCATAATCAACATAGATCGTGTTGTCTTCCCTGCCTAATCTCCCATCTTGGCGAATCTTTCCCACATACATTTTGGACATCCTTTTCACCTAATTCTTGTCCAATTTGTTTTCATTGTAAAACGATGGGCTGTTCAGCGTGGACCAGGGCATTTTTCACATTAAAATATTCCAGATGTGAGGCGTTACGTGGGGATGTGAAGATGTTTTAAATTGGGATTGATGGTCAGCCTCCAGCTGCTGCTGGTGAAGCAATGTCTCACTACACCTCACTTGATTGATACGTGGTGAAGCAATGTCTCACTACACCTCACTTGATTGATACGTGGTGAAGCAATGTCTCACTACACCTCGCTTGATTGATACGTGGTGAAGCAATCTCTCACTGCCCTCACTTGATTGATACGTGGTGAAGCAATGTCTCACTGCCCCTCACTTGATTGATACGTGGTGAAGCAATGTCTCACTGCCCCTCACTTGATTGATACGTGGTGAAGCAATCTCTCACTGCCCCTCACTTGATTGATACGTGGTGAAGCAATCTCTCACTACCCCTCCCATTACTTAATGTGAAACAGGCAATATTTACCTGAAACCTTTTTTTCCTAAAAATGTTACATGCAAAGCCTCACCCCTGACCTTTTCTACAGTGGAACAAGCAATGTAGAACCTCTTTTAACCCTACCCCCCCCCCCCCCACACACACACACCTTACTGTGAACACGAACAGTCAACGATTCATCATCACCATCCCATACTTTTTAAGTGGTACATGTAGCTATTCAATCCACCCCCGTAAAATTGTTGACAGGTTTTTGCAGCTTGCGTATGATTTATATACATGTTTTCATTAAATTAAATTTTAAAAATACTAACTTCATAATAACTGAATCCACATAGCTAATATATCTGTAAAGTTAAAAATACATAGAAGGTGGATGAGGTATTATTGTTCCAATTTATAGTATGCAATATTAAAAAAACTAGTGTTAATTTTAAAAATACAAGACCTAAAAGTATAAAATGAGTTTTTTTTTTGAAAATATGAATCTTTATCTTTTTTTTACGTTTTTATACGAAGCTTTAAATTAAAGTTTATTTGTGACAAGACACGAGATTTTGCAAATCTTGTGTTAAAGTAGCATAAAACTCAAACTTAATGTATAGTTTCGTATTCAGTATATCTAAATAATATGTGAACACTGCCCTTTAAACATCATTTACAAAAAAAAACTCTATCAATACTTTTATTATATAGATATTTTTTTTATTTAGGCTATTTGAATGTAATCGATGAAAGAGTATGAGTTTTTCCTTAAGCTTTTAATTGCTCAAACAGTGGTATATGATTAAATGCTAACAGGTCAAAAGATCTCACGACAAATGATCTCAGACAAAATATCCCAGACAAAATATCTAACGGAAAAATGATCTCATGACAAATTATCTCAAGGGCAAATTAACTCACGGACAAAAGATACCAGGACAAAATATACCAGGACAAATGATACAATGCAATAATAATCTCAGACGTAATAACTCAGACTTGGTAGTTTGTGGTCACTAGGTCTAGTCATTTTTGTCAGTAGCAAGCCTTCGTAGTGTGTAGTCTCTACGCTAAGTCATTTTTTTAAAGTAATTAAGTTTATTATTCCCCCGCTATGAGTAAGTTTCTGTCTGTGTCGTTTGTAGTTTTTGTCTGTTTAAGGACATTTAAAAGCTTTTTCGTTCCTGTTTTCTTGTAATAATATTTAATTTTGTAGTGGCGCATGTGAATCTACCGTGTGTGTTTATGGCAATGTTTCAGTGTCTATTTGTTAATGTTATACAAAGTATGCTTGTTCATATGCGATGTTGTTGTCATAAACTCTGTTCTGCTTGTGTGATCCCTAGTTTTTTTGCAAAAATCGCGGCTAGTTGTAATGTTTTGATGTGTGTTTCTTGTAGTATTATTAAGTCCTTGTTTTTTTTGTTTTTTTTTAATGAAATTATGGAGGACGGGGCCTTTTCGTATTCAAGTCTCTAATATTTATTGTGTCCATTATTGTTTATTTTATAATTTTTTTTTATGTATGGGAGGTTGCGATTTTCTTTTTTTTTACCTCTGTGCTTTCCTCTTCAAACGAGGAGTTTAAGTGGTCTGATATGTCGTCCAAAAAAGAAAATTCAGACCGTTCCTATCTATCGGTTAGGGCAGGGGTCGGCAACCTGCGGCTCGCGAGCCGCATGCGGCTCTTTTCATGTCAAGATGCGGCTCTTCAGCTCCATGCACACATATTTATAATTATTTTAATTCATTTTTAAAACTCATGAAAATATAAGTCTGCAACACTCGGTAATGAACGATTTAATAATAATAATTTAAAGTTTCTAATTGCTAGCAGAGCTTGCTAAACTACTTTAATATGTTTTGTGCGAAACATGTGTACGTTTTTATATGAATACATAATATTTCATATTTTGAGCTATTTATTATATATATATATATATATATATATATATATATATATATATATATATATATATATATATATATATATATATATATATATATATATATATATATATATATATATACATAATCAAATATCATAAAATTGAAAAACACAACGTTAGTTTCTCTTTAAAATCTTGGAAATTTTGTAAATTGTTTGTAACTTTTGACTGGGTTAGGGAGTAATTGTATCCGATTAAGTTTGTTTCGACTTGATCATTCAAGTCTCTAGATAATTGTTTTACAGAATAAGTTTAACCAATGCTTATTTATTCCAATAAAAAATGTATGAAGTTCATGTGACGTAAGAAATGTGTGGTGTTTAAGTTTTGTAATAAATCGTAATTTTTTATTTTATTTTGTTAATTAGAAATTGGAAGAATTATACCACATTAAATAAATTAAAAACGTTTTGTTTTCAAAACCTATTTTATTCAATTCCGATTTATACTTCAAAAATACAAATTAATTTTATAAATGTTTATTTAGTATGACACAAAACAGGAGTTAAGCTACACAAAAGCAAAACCAATATAAATAAGCGCAACATTAAAATATTGCGCGCAATGGTGTGAAATCTTCTGTATAAACTTTTATTTCATAATAAGAAAAATTCAATACTTCGCTGTTCTTTGTGTCTTCATCAAATACTATTTCCAAACAATTGTATCAATTCCGAAGTGTGTCAACTACGTATGATCTCGTCTTTGGGATTTTTAACCTGATAAGATACGTAGTTTTCAAATCGTTACTTATTACTAGTTATTATTGAAAAAACTTATTTACGTTAAACATTTTCACCAATATTGGGCACTGAAGGTGTAAAAACAAAATCGTTTAGAATATGAAGAAAAAAACAGCAACACTAATTGACCTGAGCTTATAAAAGATGCCGTCGGAAAATGTAGGAGGGAGGAGATAAGCGGATGATCTTTACTTTATCTCATTCTCTACACTGATAATGTTAAACACTTTCCCTTTTCCTATATCTCCTCCCCTCCATTACTCTTTGCAAATCTTTCCATCCCTTTCCATTTCCCTTCTCTCTTTCTGCATTTTATATTACTTGATTAAAAAAAATTATTTAAGTTTTTTGTTGCCTTCTGTTTGTACGACCAAAAGTCCAAACTTAATTACTCTATGATAAAAATGTCAGTTTACATTACCTGATATCCGTCATTTAAACACCCTCTACACAACTTGCTGTAAAAATATATCTCCTTAATCTCTTTTTTTCTGTCTCCAGTAGAAAATTTGAATTTACAACGTATGCGCTAATTTTCTTGGCCGTCGTGTTTGGTAGTGACAATCTTTTTATACAGCTGTCCTGTCTAATATATTCTAGCATGGGTTGTATCCTAAGGATATATAGTAGTGAAGATGGCTTTTATAAATGGTTTTATGAACTGTATTATTTATTAAAAGGTGGCTTTGTGCATCTGTGTAGATGATTTTAATCCATTTATTTAAGAAAGACCAGAGGCTTCTACTGTTTTCATGTATTATCTACTTTATCTAAAGCTTCGTGTTGATCTATACTAAGGATTGCCAGCTGTGTATTCTTCTGTGTAAAATATTGCATTATGTCTCCCAACAGATGTGTAAGGTTTTGAATGTTTCTATCTAGGACGCTGTATTGTTGGTCTCTGTGAATTATATTTTCAATGTAATGTTCTTCTTTCCTGACTAGTGTTTTTGTTAACATTTTGTGTCGCTGTTCAGGGATATGGGTCTATAATTTGTGACTTTTCTGTTAGTGTGTGTCCGGTTTGAGTATAAGTGTAACGTAGAACCTGTTGAAATCAGTTGCACAGTATTCCCTGCCATATAATTATATTCTTTAGTGCGGCGTTTACTCGATGGTTTGATAAAATTCTTAATTTAGTCCAGTTCGTCATCTTCAGGTACTTTCTTTAGTTTTAAGCTGTTGATTGTTTCCCCTAAGTCTTTCATGTAATTTCCGTGTTTTCCATTGTAAATGACTTTCAGTGTGTTGTTGTTCAGGATGTCGTTTAATATTTTGATGTGTTTTATGTCAGTAGCAAGCCTTTTAAGTGTGTAGTCCCTAAGGCCAGTCATCTTTGTCAGTAGCAAACCTTTTGTACGGTGTAGTCCCCAGGCTTAATCATCTTTGTCAGTAGCAAGTATTTTCTTTTCCTCCATGTAATTTATTTGTATTTCTCTTTTTTTTCTATGTGCTTTCGTCTTCATCTGAGGAGTTTGAGCGGTCTGTTGTGTCGTCGGAATAAGAAAACTATGACACTTGCTCTTTATCAGTTAGAGGGTCATTGAAGACGGTTCAGCATATTTCGACTTTTTTTTTTTCTTTTTCTTTTTTTTTTTGCCTCAGACACGTAATTTATAGCGTCAGTTGTGTGTGTTCGCTTTAGTATTACAGTTTTCATCACCGGCTTGTGAGGACTGACACAGATTTACAATAGTAATATTTCTTTCTTACTTATAACCTACTTTCATTCATTTAAGATGGTTTACTTATACATATATGTAATACAAAACGTCTAAATAGAAAAAAAAAACAAAAAAAAAAACAAAAAAAAAAAAAAAAAACTTCGACTTGATTATTCAAGTCTCTAGATAATCGAGAAGTACATAGCGCATATAAACTAGGAAAACCTTGTTATAAAGTTAATATGATGTACGAAATGTGTGATGTTTGAATTTTGTAATAAAACGTTAACATTTATTTTGTTTTGTTAATGGTTAAGTGGAAGAATTACACCACACTAAATAAATTAAAAACTTTTTGTTTCAAAAACTGTTTTATTCCGTTTTGACTTGTACTTTAGAAATACAAATTAGTTTTATTATTTTTTATTTAGTATTACACCTAAAAGGAGTTATGCTACACAAAAGCAAAGCCAAAAATAAATACGCGCTGCTTTAAAGTATTGCGCGTAATGGTATGAAATTATGTAGCTAAATTTTATATTGATAAACCGGTAATAAAATACATCGCTGTTTTGTCTCTGTTTATCAAATTATTGTTCCCATATTATTTTATCGATACCCAACTATATGAGAAACTATGATTAAGTTAAACTAAGAGACTATGATTATGTTTACCGTCATTAAACCAGATAACATGCGCAGTCGTATATCGTTACTAGTTGGTTAAAGTAACATTTGAAAAATATTTTTATATTTAAATGTAACACATAATTGCCAACATTTAAAGTATATAAGTAGCCTTTCGATAATTGTTGAGCACTAAAGGTGTATTGATAAAGAGTGGTCAACAATGTACAAATAGAGGTGACAGGACAAATGATCTCAGGACAAATGATCTCAGACAAAATATCTCACGGACAAATGATCTCAGGACAAATGATCTCAGGACAAATGATCTCAAGGACAAATGATCTCACGGACAAAAGATACCAGGACAAAATATATCAAGACAAATGATACCACGGACAATTGATCTCAGACAAAATATCTCAGACAAAATATCTCACACCTAAATTTTAATAGTGTATTGGATGATTTTAATTGGTCTGAATTTTTTTTTATTTACTGTCTTATGGTTTTGTTTACTATGTTTAATATTGTTTATAGGCCTATATAATAATTGTAAGAAATGTTTGCCGTATAAATTTGTCATATTGCACTAAACATTTTAAGGTAAGTATTAGTTATATAGTATACCAAGATTAAAGAAATAATTTCGAAAGACAGAGTAGGTGTGCTTGACAAACATGAGACAATCCTACCACGTCAGGTGGACGAAACTAGATCAAAGAGGATGGAATAACATTAAAGACATACCTTGGAATCAAGGTGGCCGCCCGCTTTGATGGCAGAGACATGCCTTAGGGGAAAAACATCCGCCCTCCATTGACAATACGACTAGCATATAAAGTCCATTGTTATGCGTCGGTCACACCTTAGTGATCAGGTGACTAATGCTTATTTAAACAACAGCAGTCATCGCGGAGCTAAGTATGTTGTAGTGTGCATCAAACAAAGCAGTATTAATGGTGATTGCTTTGCTATGGTCTCTTTCGTTACCTCACAGAAAGGTATTAAGACATTAGTTTCTGGTGAATTTATGTTTGCCATAAGACAAAATACACCTTTTGATGGGTTGCTAGGTTTCACTAATTCATTTTATTCACAATTATTATACGTAGAAAAGTAAACAAAACCATATTAACAATCAATAAAAAAGTTCAACTAAAATCATTGTAAATACTATTAAAATTTCGCTGTGAGATATTTTGTCTGAGATATTTTGTCTGAGATCATTTGTCCATGATATCATTTGTCCTGATATATTTTGTCCTGGTATCTTTTGTCCGTGAGATCATTTGTCCTTAAGATCATTTGTCCTGAGATCATTTATCCTGAGATCATTTGTCCGTGAGATATTTTGTCTGAGATATTTTGTCTGAGATCATTTGTCCTGAGATCATTTGTCATGGAACCCAAATAGATCACCCTAAAGTGTGACATCAAGCAGATTATATATATATATATATATATATATATATATATATATATATATATATATATATATATATATATATATATATATATATATATATATATATAATAAATAAATAAATAAATATATATATATATATATATATATATATATATATATATATATATATATATATATGTATATCTGTATATATATATATATATATATATATATATATATATATATATATATATATATATATATATATATATATATATATATATATATATATATATATATATATATATATACAGAGAGAGAGAGAGAGAGAGAGAGAGAGAGAGAGAGAGAGAGAGAGAGGGGACTAAAGCATTATGTCCAAAAAAACATAATTTCGAGAAAAATGAGTTTATAAATCTCATCCCAATATTAAAATAGTGCAAAATATTACGTTTAAACATTCATAAAGTATATGCATTCCACTTTTCTGACATTGTACATGAGTATTCTTGTAGCTTGTATTATTTACAACAGGGGTCTCCAAACTTTTCAGTCCGAGGGCCGCATTAACTATCAAATTTCAGTTCGGGGGCCAGTTTCTTCCTCGCATGTCTTTGATTTTTCTGGGCAAAGTTCCTCAGCCATCACCAACAAACAATTTTTCCTTCGACAAAAAGGTCTCCGCGGGCCGGATGAGAGGACTTCGCGGGCCGCATCCGGCCCGCGGGCCGTAGTTTGGAGACCCCTGATTTACAATATTAGTAGAAATACATAGATTTCACAAAAGAGTGGACATACCGCATCTGTCCTCCATACCCTCGATATATATATATATATATATATATATATATATATATATATATATATATATATGTAACTGGGGTAGGCCTAACTACCAGTTACAAATGATAACGAACGAGAAGCCGAGACACGGTGTTGGTCTGATGCAACCGATGACAGGTGGCTTATTGGGTCGGGCTGATAACAACCTCAAAGCCAAGGCGTGCTATTTTGGGAAACGGTATTCAGACGGCCTGTCAACTTTGATGGATAGGACGCAGATGTTATTTTACGGTCTGTACGTTTGAACTACGCAACTGGTGGTCGGAGATCGAGTACAAGTATCGATTACGGAGAAATACAAGTACGGAGACGAGTACGGATACAAGGCATAAATAGGAGGGCACGGCAGGACTCGCTAGATCTCTCTCTTCCCGTTTCAGCGAGCTCATCTCTCTCTTCCGTCGTCGTCGCTTGCTTTAGATCAGTCAGTCTGGGTGACATACCCAAGTTGGTTATATTGTGTTAAGAAGGACATTAGACATGTGGATTCAGTTATATGAAGCCTAGTGAGGACTGTTAGGGGTCAGTTGATTCAGACTATTATTGTGAAACATCTCTGTTGATTCATTGTGTTATATTGAAACATTTCTTGATTCATGTAATAAAAGGATCAATAGCGAACCTGCATCTTCGAGTCTTTCTACTGTAGTCGATGTTGTGTAGCATGAGTGGTTCAACTCGTTACAATTGGCGTTGTCGGGCAGGATAGACTCGGGAAAGGTCACATTGGGCGTTGCGAACAGGATAGATGCAACTAGCCTAGGTCACATTTGGCGTTGTCGGCAGGATAGACTCGGGAAAGGTCACATTGGGCGTTGCGAACAGGATAGATGCAACTAGCCTAGGTCACATTTGGCGTCGTCGTCAGGATGAATTAAACTAGACTTGCCGATTTAGGCACCCATAGTCAACCTTGTGCATAACTGTGTTTTGTGTGTATGTGAATTCGGACATTCAGGAACTGTGAAAATCGAGGAAAATTTTTTCATATACACACGGTAAGAAAGAACTCTTTTGTTTTACTTACAGAATAAAATGTCTACTCTGGACGAGAAGCAGACCCATATAGTGGTCCTACCCAGAGAGTCCCACATTAACAAATTTTACGGGGACGGGGATCCCACTTTAACCAACAGGTTCAGTGAAGAGGTCAAGGCGGCCTGGGCCTCGAGAGGCATGTCACCAGAGGAAAGATTAAGACTGCTGATGGGCAGCATAGGAGAGACGGTTAGGGCAGAGGTCAAATGCCACGATAAAACCATCCAATCAGATCCGGATAAGGTGCTGGATCTGATTATGGAGACCTTTGGGGAGAGACGGTCGGGATCGCAACTGCTGGCAGGGTTCGTAGGCTTGAGGCAGAGATTGGCGGAGAGTGTGATGGAGTACTCACACCGGATGAACAGTGCCTTTGATTCGGTAAAGGTCAAAACACCGGACATTGATGTACGCCTACTGAGGGACCATTTCATTGAGGGGCTGGCAACCCCGATCCTAAGAAGAGAGTTGAAAGAGGAGGTCCACAAAGAACCGCAGTTGACCTTCCTCCAGGTCAGGAACTCAGCGATCCGCAGGTCCGAGGATGAGGACCAATCGAACTGTTCGGTGGACAAAGTTTCTGTACCTGAACAGAGACAATCCCCACCCACAGGGGCCGACACGATGGAGACCATGATGGCTCAACTGTTGGCCCACCTAGATAAGGTTGACCAACGTTTGGAGAGGTTAGAAAGCAGGTCAACAGCTGAGAATCGGGAAAAGAACGGGACAAAACAGGGACGGGTTGGACGGCCGCGTCCGGCCAAGCCATCACTCCAATGGACGGCCGACGGTCGGCCAATTTGTTTGTCTTGTTCACAACCCGGACATATGGCACGGTACTGCCAGGGAAACGGTCGTCCTCTGTAAGGCAGGGCCAGGCTACAGAGGGGCGAGGGTATGGCCCAAGAAGCAAAATGATGGGAGTCTGTCCTGAAATGGTGATTACGATTGGGGACATCGCGGTGAAGGCAATTGTGGATACAGGCTCCCAGGTGACGACGATCACGGAAAATTTTTACACCAAATGGATGAAAGGAAAAGACCATAGGTTGAGGTCTGACACATGCATGCGCCTGACGGCAGCTAATGGACTAACCATTCCATACTGTGGTTATTTTCTGGCGGATGTCGTGGTGGCAGGACATAGGTTGAAGCAGGTTGGGGTGTTCGTGACGAAACACAACCTAGAGACAAATGTGTCAAATATACCTTGCCTGTTGGGCATGAATATTCTTGGCCAGTTGCCAGAATTTCTTACAAATATTGTCGGATCGACCACACCAGGTCGGGGATCCAAGTTGGCCAGGTTTGCCAAGACCAGAGGAAGGACAGCAGTCCCGGCAAACACGGTCAAGGCAATCACATTACAAATTGGTGATAGAAGTGTGAATGGTGATGTGATGATAGAACCATGCGGCGCCGCACTGAGGGCGGGCGTCGTGTTACTGCGGACATACACATCAGCGGAAAACGGACTAGTTCAAGGGTTGGTAGCAAATGTTTTGGATGAAGAAATTTTTATACCGCCTAACACTCTGGTAGGAGTACCACAGAACGTCGAGGTACAACGGTCGGCACAGTTCATCGAACTGATCAATACCAGTAGTGATGAAGTAACAATTAGGTCGGTCAATGTGACGGCCGAGGTGAAGAAAGAAGATGGCCGATCATATACATTCCCGGAAACTGAGGACCCAAAACTAAATGAATTGCTGAAGAAATACAGTGATATATTTGCCTCGTATGAGGGTGATTTGGGGTACACGGAAGTAATAAAACACCAGATACCCTTACTACAAGACAAGCCGGTGGCGCAACCTTATCGAAGATTGCCACCAAGTCACTACTCTGCGGTGAAAGCACACCTGAACGATCTACTAAAAAAGGGAATTATTACAACCAGTACGAGCCCGTATGCGGCACCGATTGTAGTGGTAAAAAAGAAGTCAGGGGAGATAAGACTGTGTTGTGATTACCGGAAATTGAACAATATCACAAGAAGGGATGCATTCCCCTTGCCTCGTATTGATGAATGTCTTGATGCGTTGGGAGGAGCAAGATTTTTTTCTACCTTGGATTTGGCTAGTGGCTACCACCAAGTGGCCATGCACCCCAACGATCAACATAAAACTGCATTTATTTCTCCACTGGGACTGTACGAGTGGACCCGTATGCCGTTTGGTCTAACTAATGCACCTGCTACATTCCAGCGAGTAATGCAGAGTGCTATGAGTGACTTTCTATTTCAAATAATGTTGGTGTATTTGGATGATATTCTAGTTTACTCAAAAACTTGGGAGGACCATCTAAAAAGATTAGAACAAGTGTTTCTCCGTCTTAGGGAGATAGGAGTAAAGCTGAACCCAGACAAATGCTGCTTTGGTTTGAAATCGGTACATTTTTTGGGTTACGTGATTTCGTCGGATGGCATCGCCACTGACCCAGATAAAATTGCAGCTGTTAAAGAATGGAAACAACCAACAACTACGGTAGAGGTCAGGTCATTCTTGGGTTTTGCCTCCTATTATAGAAAATTTGTGCCTGGTTTTGCAAAAATTGCCGCACCATTGCATGACTTGGTAAACAAAATGACAAAGAAACACAGTAAGGAGAAAAAGAAAGGCAAAACACAACTGATAGGTGAATTATGGACTGATGAATGCCTGAACTCGTTTAAGCTATTGAAAAAGGCTTTGACAGAGGCGCCGATATTGGGATACGCAGACTTTGACAAACCATTTCGGCTAGAAATTGACGCCAGCTCTAAAGGTCTGGGAGCTGTGCTATCACAACAACAAAAGCAAGGTTTCAGGGTTATTGCGTATGCAAGTCGAGCTCTGAAGGGATCAGAGAAGAACATGACAAATTACAGCGCCATGAAACTAGAACTTTTGACATTAAAATGGGCTGTGACGGAAAAATTCAGGGACTATTTATTAGGTGCTAAATGTGTGGTATACACTGACAATAACCCCTTGAGTCACCTAAAGACAGCAAAGTTGGGATCCATCGAACAGCGATGGGCAGCAGAATTGGCACTCTTTGACCTAGAGATAAAGTTTCGCCCGGGGCGTTCCAATGGCAATGCGGACGCCTTATCAAGGAATCCTTACGAGAGACCGGGTGATGAGGAAGAAACACTGACAGGAATATGTGAGGTCAGAGCGTCAACAGATATCCCTCATGGGGTACAAGTGATGCAAAACGGGCAGACCGGGGTGGAGCACATATCCACGGAACCCGAACATATGGACAGTAGTGATTTTAATTGCCTTAATCACCAAAAGATAAGAGATGCCCAGAGAACGGATAGTGGCTTACAACCGCTATTGAAATACGTCCAGGAACAAAAATTCCCAGGAAGAAGGGAAAGAGAACAATTTGGTCGAGAAACAAAGAAAATACTGAGTCAGTGGGACCGTCTCAGTATAGAGGATGGTGTTCTCATGCGGAGAATTCATGACCAAATTGATGGGACAATACACCAGGTGGTGGTGCCTGGACAGTTAAGAGAAGAAGTGCTAAGGTTGGCACATGACAGGGCAGGACACCAGGGTCAGGACAGAACCCACAAAATATTACGACGGAGGTGTTACTGGCCCAATATGGAAATGGAGGTCAAACGCCATTGTGAGGCTTGTGTGAGGTGTCAGCATGCGAAAATGCCAGTTGTCAAATTGAGACAGCCATCAGGACACCTACTAGCGACAAAACCACTAGAGATTGTGGCTATGGATTTTACGTCGTTGGAGCAATCATCGGATGGGACGGAACATGTGTTGGTAATGACTGATGTATTCACCAAATGGACGGTGGCGGTGCCCACGCGAGATCAGACTGCCAAAACAGTGGCAAAGGTCTTAATAGAACATTGGTTCATCAAATATGGCATACCAAGACAATTACATTCTGACCAAGGAAGGGCTTTCGAGTCAGAAGTAATTAACCAACTGTGCAGCCACTACGGGATCAACAAATCTAGAACAACCACATTTAATCCGAAAGGAAACGGACAGTGTGAACGGTTCAACCGCAGCATGCATGATTTGCTGCGTACGCTAGAACCTGAACAGAAAAAACGTTGGCCTGATTTTCTCCCAGAGTTGGTATATCTATACAACTGCACACCCCATGCCACAACCGGCTTTACGCCATACATGTTGCTGTTCGGACGGGAGGCTCGACTCCCTCTTGATTTGTTCTTAGGAAAAAAGGAGAGTATGACTGGCTCATACACCGCACTGGAATATGTGAATGAACATACGAGAAGAATTAGAGAAATGTACAGGGTAGTACAGGAAAGACTAGAACATGAATCTCGGCGAAGGGAACCGCCGATACAGACAAAGGACCCGCCACTCAAACTGAATGACAGGGTATTACTGCGTAGTCACCCGTTAGGCAGAAACAAAATCCACGATCTCTGGGGACAGGAGATATGGCAAGTCGTGGAGATGCCTAAAGCAGCAGGTGGCCCCTTTAAGATAAGACCCATCGATCACGCCAAACCGGATCGGTGGGCGAATATTGCTCAATTAAAGAAATATTGGAATAGGCAAGAAGAGCAAGTACACACAAGGAAATCCAAGACAATTAGGGAACCGGAAACTATAACGGTAATTCACATACCCATCCCGGAACCATATCACCATCAACAGAACAACAGCGATACGCAAGGGGAGGATACCGGCAACAATGAAGATCCCGGTCCCTCCAGAAGCAGAGAGACAGTAGACCATCAGATAAGTGGTCCGCGGAGAAGCTTGAGGAACAGAAGGAAGACGAAATTTTTTGTCAGCAACCATCAAGTCTTTCATGGTCGCGCTGGTATGAGAACAGACTGTTCAAAAAGCTATAAAAGTGAACTGGTGAAGTCACCAAATGGAAAGGGTGGATGTGAATTCTAGAACTGTTTTGTGTCTCAGAAAGATGGTGTAGACACAGTTGATATGTGAAATAGGTAGAACTGTCAATCGTATACGAATGGAACGTCGTGGACAGTGAGTGGAACAATAGATTTTTTTTTTACGACTGTGCGATTGACTTTGGAGGAGTGCACCTGCCAGGCGTTGTTTGTGGTTGAAAACACACAAAAAAAGCAGGGGTGGATGTAACTGGGGTAGGCCTAACTACCAGTTACAAATGATAACGAACGAGAAGCCGAGACACGGTGTTGGTCTGATGCAACCGATGACAGGTGGCTTATTGGGTCGGGCTGATAACAACCTCAAAGCCAAGGCGTGCTATTTTGGGAAACGGTATTCAGACGGCCTGTCAACTTTGATGGATAGGACGCAGATGTTATTTTACGGTCTGTACGTTTGAACTACGCAACTGGTGGTCGGAGATCGAGTACAAGTATCGATTACGGAGAAATACAAGTACGGAGACGAGTACGGATACAAGGCATAAATAGGAGGGCACGGCAGGACTCGCTAGATCTCTCTCTTCCCGTTTCAGCGAGCTCATCTCTCTCTTCCGTCGTCGTCGCTTGCTTTAGATCAGTCAGTCTGGGTGACATACCCAAGTTGGTTATATTGTGTTAAGAAGGACATTAGACATGTGGATTCAGTTATATGAAGCCTAGTGAGGACTGTTAGGGGTCAGTTGATTCAGACTATTATTGTGAAACATCTCTGTTGATTCATTGTGTTATATTGAAACATTTCTTGATTCATGTAATAAAAGGATCAATAGCGAACCTGCATCTTCGAGTCTTTCTACTGTAGTCGATGTTGTGTAGCATGAGTGGTTCAACTCGTTACAATTGGCGTTGTCGGGCAGGATAGACTCGGGAAAGGTCACATTGGGCGTTGCGAACAGGATAGATGCAACTAGCCTAGGTCACATTTGGCGTTGTCGGCAGGATAGACTCGGGAAAGGTCACATTGGGCGTTGCGAACAGGATAGATGCAACTAGCCTAGGTCACATATATATATATATATATATATATATATATATATATATATTATTGTCTGTCTGTCATGCATTATTACTCCTTTAATCCGATCGCTGTAAAACTTTGGTTAGTAGTTGATAATACTACTGTTTAAGCTTCTGCTAATAAATTAAATTTGATTCGCAGGGGTGGCGCCCCGGCGAGGCACGATTCGATTCTACTCAATACACGGGATGTAAAAACAAAAGTTGATTGCAGTTTGACATCTTTATCCAATATCCATGGAACTTTGGGGAGTTGGTAATAACACTCCAGCGGAGCTTTTTACAAATATCATTTTAAATTTCGTTTTGTTTCAAAAACGATTTTATTCCATTTCGATTATTTCTTTAGAAAAACAAATTAATTTTATTATTTTTTATTTAGTATTACACCTAATAGGAGTTAGCTAAACTAAAGCAAAGCCAAAGTAAATACGCGCAACATTAAAATATTGCGCAAAATGGTGTGAAATCTTTTGGATAAAATTTAATTTCATAATCAGATAATTAAATACATCGATGTACTTTGTTATCATGTAATTGTATCACTTCCATCCTATTTCACCTACGTATGATCGCGTCTTACGGTCACTTAACCTGACAAGATACGCGGTGTTTAATACGGTATTTGGATAATAAGCATTAAATGTTGATTTAATCATACTAATTTTTTGAAAAAAAATCTTTTTTTTAAATTTGGTAACCGATAAAATTATAGTTACATTTACAAAAATATGCTTTTTGGCAACAAAAATTTAGAACCATTTGGAACCCACATTTTAAGTCTTTTGTTGAACACTGAAGCTGTAAAAAGGTAAATCGTTGAAAATATAATGTAAAAAGCAAACATTAATTGACTTAATTTAACGTTAACTTTCAGTAACTTTAATTTTTTTCCTACACTCGTAATGCTACAATTTACCTACATTTAAAGCAAGTTAATTAAACTTTATTTTAACATGATTGAATTTAAATACTACTGAACAAAGTATTGTATATTTCATTTAATTCTCGTCAATATTTTTTTTAATATCTGGTCTTTGCCTTTTTTGCAGTGCTTTCCTAAATTTCCTCTCCTTAATTTTACCTGCAGCTCGCTTAAAAAACACTTGTCTATCGAGGTTTATTTCTTCCTCCGTTTCAAAATGTTGCGGAAATCATTCTGGTAAAGGTCATTAAATAGCTGCACAAAATTGTGATTGGGTTTCTTATATCTCAGATTTTACTCGTATTTAACGCAAATCTGAGCTCTGAAAAAAACCTCTTATGTTGGGCACTTGTCTTACGAATTACCAATATATATGTAAAAGTTTGAAATTCTCTACAGATAACAGGCCCATTAATGTTATATTTGATTTAATTCGACATGATCATATTTTTATTTATTTTTTTGACTTGATCATTCAAGTCTCTAGATAATTATAAAAAATAGTCGACAGCATTAAACAAGAAGAAACTCATTATAAAACAAATAGGCCTATATTGTGTGAAATTTACGGTGTTTAATTTTAAAAAGAACATAAATTTAAAGAGTTTTATCATAGTTACAAGTGGGCAAATAAATTATTTAAATAAAAATTATGTA
Organism: Physella acuta; assembly: GCF_028476545.2. Taxonomy (NCBI): domain Eukaryota; kingdom Metazoa; phylum Mollusca; class Gastropoda; family Physidae; genus Physella; species Physella acuta. The sequence continues at coordinate 955,344 of NW_026731810.1, forward strand.
TAATATATTCTCATCAATTACTGTATTTATACTTAGGCGTTAGATGATTGTTGAGCACTGAAAGTGTATTTATCAAGAGAGGTTGAACGTTTAAATCAGCATTTACCGTAAAGTGATGTGGTCAAAAGAAATAGAGCCGATGCACAACTAGAATCTATTAAAAGATATGTGTCTATAATTTGTTTGGGTATATGTCTTGAAATCAGTTGCACGGTATCCACTGCCATATATATTTTTTGCGCGGCGTTTACTCGATGGTCTGATAAAATTCATTAGTTAGTCCAGTCTGTCAGATTCTGTTACTTTGTTAAGTTTAAATGCAAGCTGTTCATCCCGAATTGAAACATTCAACTTCATGGTCGATATTACAAAGAAAATAAACGAGCTAAATGTAAAACTGCGAGGAAAGGAAAACTCAGTCTATGCCTTGCTTGAGAAGAGTACGTTCCGGAAAAAAATATTTTTTTTATTAAAGACATGGAGAGCGGTAAATTACTTGATTTCGAAAAATCTGAAAAAAATATCTACAAACCAATGCAACTATTAGCATGAATTGCTTCAGCATTACACCAAACAAAACGAAAGATGTATTCACTGAGAGATTTGAGTAATTCAAAACAAATGCAAGTACTCTGACGTTCATAGTAGACTCTCTCAACACAAAAACAAATGAGATTAACTTCGAGCTATTTGGAATTGAGGCTGGTTCGCTTTAAAAATGTAATTGCTGGATTTGAAAACGACCCATTTGTGGAGCGGAAAATTCACAGAACTCAAGTGCAAGTAAAAATAGTTGGAGGTCCAGTCCATCTGGTGTTACAAAGGCGGAGATCTGCTTGGCCTTTTCTGTTTTAACGGGATCTGCCAGTATCCAGAGAGTAGATCGATCTTTGTCACAAACGCCGAGTTTCCAATCCGGTCGATGACGTCTTCGATTCGTGGCAACGGATGCGAGTCTGTCTTCGTTACAGCGTTGACCTTACGGAAGTCTGTGCAGAACCGGTAGGTTCCATCAGGCTTCGGTACTAAAAGTATAGGAGAAGACCAGTTACTGTTACTCACTTCAATAATGTTGTTGTCCAGCATATACTGAACCTCTTGACGGATAACAGCGAACTTCTTCGGGTTAACTCTATATGGATGCTGCTTCAGTGGAGCCGATTCGCCGACATCAATATCATGTTCGCAGAGATTGGTTTGTTTTGGAACATCACCTGATACATCTGCAAAATTCATGGATTAAATTAGCAAGAGCTTCAGAGTGCTTCTTACTCAAGCTTACCGCTTAAATCGCCCAGAACAGCAGCGTTCACAAGACGTGTTGGCTGGTAACAGTTCGCAATTCTTTCGTCGTAGACATCAGACGCAGACTTCTGAACTGTGAACTTGTTGGTGAAATTTTAATACTACTGAACAATGTATTGTATATTTCATTTCACAGCTGATCAGGTCACAGAACACAGCTGATCAGGTCACAACATACAGCTGATCAGGTCACAACATACAGCTGATCAGGTCACAACATACAGCTGATCAGGTCACAACATACAGCTGAGCAGGTCATAGCACAGCTAATCAGGTCACAGCACACAGCTGATCAGGTCACAGCACTCAGCTGATCAGGTCACAGCATACAACTAATCAGGTCACAGCACAGCTAATCAGGTCACAGCATACAGCTGATCAGGTCACAACATACAGCTGATCAGGTCACAACATACAGCTGATCAGGTCACAACATACAGCTAATCAGGTCACAACATACAGCTGATCAGGTCACAACATACAGCTGATCAGGTCACAACATACAGCTAATCAGGTCACAACATACAGCTGATCAGGTCACAACTTACAGCTGATCAGGTCACAACATACAGCTAATCAGGTCACAACATACAGCTGATCAGGTCACAACATACAGCTAATCAGGTCACAACATACAGCTGATCAGGTCACAACTTACAGCTGATCAGGTCACAACATACAGCTAATCAGGTCACAACATACAGCTGATCAGGTCACAACATACAGCTGATCAGGTCATAGCACAGCTAATCAGGTCACAGCACACAGCTGATCAGGTCACAACATACAGCTGAGCAGGTCATAGCACAGCTAATCAGGTCACAGCACACAGCTGATCAGGTCACATCATACAACTAATCAGGTCACAGCACAGCTAATCAGGTCACAGCATACAGCTGATCAGGTCACAACATACAGCTGATCAGGTCACAACATACAGCTGATCAGGTCACAACGTACAGCTGATCAGGTCACAACATACAGCTGATCAGGTCGTAGCACAGCTAATCAGGTCACAGCACACAGCTGATCAGGTCACAACATACAGCTGAGCAGGTCATAGCACAGCTAATCAGGTCACAGCACACAGCTGATCAGGTCACATCATACAACTAATCAGGTCACAGCACAGCTAATCAGGTCACAGCATACAGCTGATTAGGTCACAACATACAGCTGATCAGGTCACAACATACAGCTGATCAGGTCACAACATACAGCTGATCAGGTCACAACATACAGCTGATCAGGTCGTAGCACAGCTAATCAGGTCACAGCACACAGCTGATCAGGTCACAGCATACAGCTAATCAGGTCACAGCACACAGCTAATCAGGTCATAACACAGCTAATCAGGTCACAAAACACAGCTAATCAGGTCACAACATACAGCTGATCAGGTCACAACATACAGCTGAGCAGGTCATAGCACAGCTAATCAGGTCACAGCACAAAGCTGATCAGGTCACAGCATACAGCTAATCAGGTCACAGCACACAGCTAATCAGGTCATAACACAGCTAATCAGGTCACAAAACACAGCTAATCAGGTCACAACATACAGCTGATCAGGTCACAACATACAGCTGATCAGGTCACAACATACAGCTAATCAGGTCACAACATACAGCTGATCAGGTCACAACATACAGCTGATCAGGTCACAACATACAGCTGAGCAGGTCATAGCACAGCTAATCAGGTCACAAAACACAGCTAATCAGGTCACAACATACAGCTAATCAGGTCACAGCACACAGCTGATCAGGTCACAACATACAGCTGATCAGGTCACAACATACATCTGATCAGGTCACAACATACAGCTGAGCAGGTCATAGCACAGCTAATCAGGTCACAGCACACAGCAGATCAGGTCACAGTACACAGCTGATCAGGTCACAACGAACAGCTGATCAGGTCGCAACTTACAGCTGATCAGGTCACAGCACACAGCTGATCAGGTCACAACATACAGCTGATCAGGTCACAACATACAGCTGATCAGGTCACAACTTACAGCTGATCAGGTCACAACTTACAGCTGATCAGGTCACAACATACAGCTGATCAGGTCACAACTTACAGCTGATCAGGTCACAACATACAGCTGATCAGGTCACAACTTACACCTGATCAGGTCACAACTTACAGCTGATCAGGTCACAACTTACAGCTGATCAGGTCACAACATACAGCTGATCAGGTCACAACATACAGCTGATCAGGTCACAACATACAGCTGATCAGGTCACAACATACAGCTGATCAGGTCACACATCTTGATGGACGAGAGTTGGGGTTCGCAAAGGCACTTTTAGCTTGAAGTGCACAGGCATAGGGTGCAGTGGCGTAGCGAGGTCGGGTGTCACCCGGTGCGGCACTTAGCGGTGTCAGCCCCTCAGAGGCGTAGCGACGCTTCCCAGGGACAAACTTTCAAGTTTTCGATTTGCACCCCCCCCCATCAGGTTTTTCTCTATATGTTTTGCTATTTTTTGCCATGGTGTCACCCCCCTAAATGGTGTCACCCGGTTCGGTCCGCACCCCCCCCCCCCCCCCCCCGCCCCCCCCCCCTCGCTACGCCCGTGATAGGGTGGAGTGCATAGCCGAGGTTGGGGGTGCTATGTCGTTCCTAGGAGTTGGATGTTAGGGATAGGTAGAGTCGGATTCACCACTCTTTGTCCGGTGTGTTGAGCACGGGAGTATCAGGGGACTTCAGGTAAACTGTGTGCAGGGGTGAGCTGGAGGTTGCGTCCTTTATACCCTGAAGCATGACAGATTCTCCGGCGCACAATGATGCCGACTAGGGTAAACAGTCACACACCATAGCTAACACGGCGGCTACCGTGTCCCGTTGAATCTTTACGGCCTGACGTCATCTTGTGGTCCAGGGACTGCAGACACCACAACGTATGGTTGAAAACATCTGTCCGGGGCACCACTGACTCAGGTCACCGTCACTGCTTCGTTTGAGGACTGAGGGAGGGGGGCACAGGCATATGACAGCCTAGTGTAAGGGCATAGGAAGGATGTGGGGCACAGGCATATGACAGCCTAGTGTAAGGGCATAGGAAGGATGTGGGGCACAGGCATATGACAGCCTAGTGTAAGGGCATAGGAAGGATGTGGGGCACAGGCATATGACAGCCTAGTGTAAGGACGTAGGAGGGGTATCCTAGGGTTGGGTAACACGGACATATGTAGATATGTAGAGAGCGACTCACCACACAAGGATGACCCAGTCTACTGTTGGTGATACTTGGGCCTAGGAGAGTTGCACGGGCATATGTAGTGAATGACACACAGCAAGGTTGACCCGATCTACTGCCGGTGATGTTGGGATGTAGGAGACTTGGGACGGCTCGGGCTTATGTAGTGAATGACACACAGCAAGGTTGACCCGATCTACTGCCGGTGATGTTGGGATGTAGGAGACTTGGGACGGCTCGGGCTTATGTAGTGAATGACACACAGCAAGGTTGACCCGATCTACTGCCGGTAAGGTTTTCGTCATGGCCTAAGTATACTGCTAGGTTGAACAATCTACCAACTGCCGCTGATGCTTGTGGTCACAGCCTAGGTAGAGGATGACTCTGCTAACAGTTGAGCACTCTATCTACTGCTGGAGATGCTGACTTGAGACGGATTCTGCTAAACAGATGATGTCAACTTGTATCTGTCGCCCACCATCACGGACACGGATGTCTCTCAGAATCCACGCGTGCTTCACGACACGCTTCACTGGTTCAGACATCTGTGTTGACCATACAACCGTATGTGGCTGCTAAACAACACTGGCTCAGGTAGCCGTCCATACGGCCTGACAGCTGGATACAATTTAGCACCGCACCGACTTCACATAGTCTTGGTTACAGAGTTGAACCACGTTCTCGAGAGATGCACCTCACTCTCTCTCTCTCTCTCTCTCTCGTTTGATTACAGGTCGGTTGACATCTGGTTAGACAACTGACTGTCTGACCTCCGTCCAGTTCTCCCTACGCTATAGTCAGTACTAAGAACTAAGCCACTGTACACACGAGAATAGACCTAACTTGATGTGTAGACAGCGCGACACGAAAACAAACAGTCTAGTTCAAATCACGGCTGAGCCCCCAATAATATGTTGTGAACACACGGACACGCCTTTCGGGTGATCCGATGCGTAGCGCAACACATAAGACAAACAACCACAAACGGGTTACAAAACAAGACTGAATGAAACAAAGGCTCGTTGAAAACTAAAAGATTTTAATAGTATATACACTATCTACACATAACAGTCTAGTCTAAACACAAAATACACAAGCTAGTAAACTAAGATACAGTGGCTAAAAACTAGTCTAAACCTAACCTGTACTAACTTTGGAGATTTGGACAAAACTGAGGCCATCACACACGTTTTCATACACCTTATATACACTTTCATAAACTGGTACAAACCGGACTATTACAACTCACAGCACGAGAACTGAAGAAGGTCGAACGGGACAGGGTACCAAGTACAACAACATTCACCCCCATTCATTCCCCTTCACTCGTTCACTTCAATGCATGCTATGCTGCACAACTGGACAGCTGTAAAATAAATATCGCGAGTTGAGGCACTGATACGTGACGCATGGAATAGATTTGCAGGATGGTACAGTAACGTGGAGACCTTGACATCTGGAGTGCTGACCATCTTTAGGTCAACATATTCGTGCTAGCAAGAGTTCTTTTACATGCATATAATAAAAAGTTAAGAAAGAAGCCAACTAACAAATACAAATCTAGAGGCGTGCTTGAATCCTCCTAAAACAAGAAGTAAACTTTCATACGGCATGCAAGGTCAACGCTCCCATTGGTATAACTGATGTAAATATTCAATGATTAAAGTTATATTATTTGATTACTAATTTTATTATTCTAGCAGAGCTAGCTCAAATACTTTAATATGTTTTATGGGAAACATGCGTATTTTTTTTAAAAATATGAATAAATATTATTTCATTTTTAAAGCTATTTATTTAAATTATATATATATATACATATATATATATATATATATATATATATATATATATATATATATATATATATATATATATATATATATATATATATATATATATACAACCAATCCTAAATAATAAAAAAAAGTACTAATTTTGAAATTGCATCTTTTGGCTCTTCCGTCACAAAAGGTTACCTACTCCTGGGTTAGGGACCATTTGAATACTGTTCAGTTTATTTCGACTTGATCATTCAAGTCTCTAGATAATTATTTCGATTGCATGTATATACTAACAAGAAAAAGCTTATTATATAGTAAATATGATGTAAGAAATTTGTGGTGTTTACATTTTGTAATAAAAAGTAAACATTTATTTGTTTTGTTAATGTTAAGGGCGAAAGAATTATACCTCAATAAATAAATTAAAAACTGTTTGCTTCCAAAATTGTTTTATTCTATTTCGATTTGTATTTTAGAAATAGAAATTAATTTTTATTAATTTTTATTTAGTATTACACCTAATAGGAGTTATGCTACACAAATGCAAAACCAAAAATAAATTCGCGCTACTTTAAAGTATTGCGCGCAATGGTGTGAAATCTTATAGCTGAACTTTATATTCATCTTAAGTTAATTAAATACATCGCTGTTTTCTCTGACTGTATCAAAATTCTTGTTGCCTTAATATTGTATCGATTCCCATCTATATCAGAAACGTATGATCGCGCCGTACAGTCATTTAACCTGATAATATGCGCAGTTTTTACATCGTTACTACTTGGTTAAAGTAATCTATATATATAATTCTCTTCTTCGAGCCGTTAGAAAACAAGCTGCAAACGCTCTCCCTACCTCCCCACCCCTACATGGTTTTAGTGAGCTGTGTTCACTCTAAATGTTTACAAGCAGAGCCAACGATTTTAAACGTAGGGGGGGGGGGAGGAGGGGGGGGAGGGAAGGAAGGGGGGGGGGTTATGGTCCTTAACGAGCTACTTATAGTGTTTTAAAGAAATATTTTCAGTGTCAGCGTTGGTACTGTCGAATTCACAAATTATGAATTATTGAAAATTAGAAACCACTAAATAGCGGCGTATGTTATGCCGCGGGCCGGCTCGTATTTTTTAAAAATGTAAATGTTACACATAATTGCCACTAAATAAAGTATATGTAAATAGCCTTTGGATAATAGTTGAGCACTGAAGGTGTATTGATCAGCCTCAGGCGTAAAATGTGACAACAAGGAGATTATATATATATATATATATATATATATATATATATATATATATATATATATATATATATATATATATATATATATATATAACAAGGAGATTATATATATATATATATATATATATATATATATATATATATATATATATATATATATATATATGGGAGCCGTACGTTTACCAGAAAGACACTTAACCTAATGCCGTTTGCTCGAAGACCGATTTCCCGAATGGACACTTGCCCGATTGCGACAAATGCCCGATAGCTACTTGCCCGATTTGTAGGGGTGTCGCCCCGGCAGGGCGCGATTCTACTTTTGTTTAATATACGGGATGTAAAAACAAAAGTTGGTTCCGGTTTAACACCGTTGGGGAGATGCTAAGAACACTCCAGGGGAGCTTTGTGCAGATATACTTTTTTTTTTTATTTCGCAAGGGCGGTACCCATGAAGGGTGCGAGTTTTCTCTATTGATAAAATCATCTTAAAATTTATTCGTCAGACAACGCACGGGGTCGAATACGCTAGAAAATGATAAATTCTATCCACAAACTGTGAAACCTACTGCTCTCAAATTTACTAGCATTTTTAATTATAGCACTTTATCTAGGCGGAGTCTCATATCAAAAAAATATTGTATGATAGGGCACTTGTGTATTGAGCTACCACAGTATATCTAAGTTTGAAGTTAGCATTACCTTAGTTTACAAGGCCTGCATAATTTTAATAAGCAGTTCTTTTTTAACATCAAAATCGATTTAAGTTTAAAAAGAACTTAAAACAATATTTTATTTATAATAAAGTTAAACATGTATACTGCACACAATACATTTTTAAAATTTAAATTTCTACTTTAGATATAAAACTTTATTTTATTATGTTTTAGTTATTTAGACACATAATACACAAAACCAATGAAACAAATATATCCATTTAATGCTAAAAGATTGAGCGAAATGGTGTAAAATATTACATCTTATCATTATAAGGTGCAGGCCCATATATGCATCGTTGTCGCTTGTGTCTTAATCAATATTCTTTAACCATATACTTACAACGATTCCCAACTACATCCGCAACGTATAAGCGTGTAAAACGGTCAAGTGAACTAATCAGTTACTCTGTGTTTACATTGCTGCTTGTTAGAAAAGGTATTTTTAAATTAATAAAGAATATAAAGAAGTACAAACATGTTTTATAAAATGTTTTAACCTTGGGCATTAATTGACTTGAGCTTATAGAGCACGGGTTCCCAACCTGGAGGTCGCGAAGGGCCTTCTGGTGGTTTGCCAAATGGTATACTAAACCTAAGTAATGAGAAACAAAACATAAATATTTAGAAGAATGTCTGCGTGATTTACCAGTAAGCCCTTGTCATCAAGACTCCATTGCTAGTAACAGTCGTACATTATATTTAATCTGGAGCAAAGACATTATTATAGATCACGAGGTTCTGCTTTTTCACACTACAGTACGCTGGCTGTCAAACGAATTGTTGTGAATTGTGTTTTTGAAATGAAATCTGACATTAAATTGTTCTTGGAAGTGCAAAGGAAACAATACCTTTTGGTATACTTAAAACGACATAGAGTGGTTGGAGAGAGTATCATACCTAGGAGATATATTCAAACATCAACGTAAGCTCAACCTGAAGCTTCGGGGAAAATGAACGAGGATCATTACTTTCTATGATAATCTCGGGGCATTTTTATCAAAGCTGCAAAATTGGCGAATAAAATAAATCTTGGAAATGTTGTACATTTGAGAAACTCTGCAGTGTGGTAGATGAATCTGATTGTGAGATCATTAAAATTTTGAAAGAAGCGATTTCTGGGCGTCTTGAATCTCTTGAAAACGAACTGCGGCGCTATTTCTCTGAGCTGAAAGAAGAAGAATCTGCATTGACGCATTACCCATTCTCTACTTCCCTTGATGTTGCCAGCATTTCCGATGAATTACACGATGAATTATTTGATTTGCAGAATGATTCCGCCTAAGATGAAAAAACTGCTCACACAATTTTGGTGTATTATTCACCATTCATACCCAAACGTAAAATTGATTGACTTTTCGAGAATAGCCTTTCAACACTATTCTCTGATTTAAAAACAAAATTAAGAAATAAATTGAATGTTGATAATGACATAGGTTGGCGTTAACAATGACTTAACCGCGAATATTTAGTAAATAGCATGCAATTTTACTCATCGTATTAAAACAGTTATCAAGAGTAGTTCATATTGAAAATCTTCTAGAAAATCTTATTTTAGTGCTTATTAATTTCCATACTAAATTCGGCTTTTTAATTTTATGGGGGTCGCGGGTCACTTACCTCTATAAAAGGGGGTCGCCACTCGAAAAAGGTTGGTAACCACTGTTATAGAGGATGGTTGGCAGAGATGTAGGGAGGAAGAGATAGTCGGATCATCTCCACTTCGTTCGAGTAATCTCAACACTGTTAATGCTAAACCTTTTTGGAACATTAGCTTACAAACTTGATAGCGCTAAATGCTTCAAATTTTTGAAATTGAAATTGAAAGCAAGTCTGTCACCCCTACAGTTTACTAGCACATTAATATTATAATTTAATTAATTGGTCTTGATCATTCAAGTCTCTAGCTAGATAATTATACCAAATAAAGCAACCATTAAGTATAAGTAACTTTATATTATAAAAACTAAACTTTTGGAAGAAATTATGATGTTTACTTGTTAAAAGGACAAATAAAGCCAATGAAAGCAACCACTGTCCTAACACAACTATAAGTTATAAAGCTGAAATGTTCTATGAAATTTATGGTGTTTGATTTTATAAGAACTTTTCAAAATTAATGCTATAATTATTAGTGGTAACATTTCTTTTTAACTTAAAATTAGTTATTATTCATGAGTTAAGCTACACAAAAGCAAAGCCAAAGCTTGTGAGGACTGATACAGATTTACAATAGTAATATTTCTTTCTTACTTGTAGCCTACTTTCATTCATTTAAGATGGTTTACTTATACATAAATCTAATACAAAACATCTTAATATAAAACAAAATTTCAAAAATAGAAAAAAACAACCTGAAAATGCAAATGTGTAATTAAATGATGATTCAAGGGGTTTTTTTTTCCCTCGGCGTGGTGGGTGAGGGGGGGGGGGGACTGGGTGGAATTTGGGTTTTTAAGTAGAGCTAAAATAAATGTGTGATTACAGAGAATTAAAATGATACAAATTTTAAGCAATCGGAAAAGTTATATTATTACAACGAGACACATCAAAGCAAACATTCTTCCCTTTCAAACATCTATATCTATACAGTCCTCGAACAGTTTGTTTTATTAATTCAATTGTTTTAATTATTTAAATCAGTAATAATAATTTGTTTGATAGTTTTACACAGCATTAAAGACATGAACATCAATTGCATATATAATAATTAAAGGGAGAAAATAAAATGGCATGAGAACTAGACTTAAATAAGGTGTGCAAACTAGGTTTCTCTTGACTGCTTAGTTTACTGTGCTCCGTCCTTAGCTGCGGAGTCAAAAGTTTACATTGTAGTCATACATGGACAGAAATAGAAACGACCTTGGGAGAAGTGTCTCTGTAATACTCATACTGATCTATCATTCCAAAAATTTCCATGACATAAAATTAACCCTTGGCGATGAGGGAACGCTACCTTGAAATATCCTCCTGTCCGGTTGAGTGGGGGGAAGTGTGTGGGTGGGTGGGGGTGAGGTGTGTATCTCTTTCTACCATTCAGGTTGTGCACTTGTATAAAACCTGTGAAACAGAAGATTGTTCTAATGTTAATTTACTTGAGGGCTGATCGAGTGATGTTTGGTTTGAGACTGTCTAAATTAAAATTAATATTTTATTTATTGCTTTCCTGTATATTTTTTTCCCAGTTAAGTGAGAGTTCCCAGTCTATGTCTTAGCTTTGCTTGTAATATTTCTTTTAACTCGGTGTCCGTGTATGTTGTGAAAAATATATATGAATTTATTCTTAATTTGCCATACAGTCGATCTATAAATAGCCGTTGCTACTAGTCTGTTTTCTTCTTCTGTTCTTTGTCTAGTCGTGTTAATTAAATTAAGTGTGATTGCTTTTTTTGTTGTGGCTGTTTCATTTGTGGTTTTTAATATTTTCGCAAGTGTTTGCTTTGCTTTCTGTACTAATAAACAATCTAAATACATGTGTTTCTCAGTTTCTTGTGTATCTTGTGTTTGACATGTTATTTTAACATTTTGATTTGACTTTGTATTTCGTGAAACTGGAGTTGTATTAAAAATCAGTCTGTATGTCACTTCCCTTTCTTAGGTGTAATGCGTTCATTATGTAGGTTTCTTAATGTATCTTTAATGTCTATTATATTGTGTTCCCTGGTCCAACTAATTCTCGGGTATAAGGGTGTCGCTTGTTGTTTAATTAGGATGTCGTATATCTTTTTTTTGTATCTTCCCCAATAATGCTTTTGTTTCCTTGGAATATTTCTAGCGTTCCTTTATAAAAGCTGCCTATGTCATTTCCCCCATAGTGTGGTGTTATGATGTTTAATTTTAAAATGCCCTATGTAGTATTGTGCTAATGGATGATAATGTGGTTCTATCCTTATTCTATCCAGATGTTTTAATCGGAAGGTGTTTGTTTTAGTATGAATGTCGTGTAGCCCTATACCTCCATTTAATTTATTTTGTATTAAGGTTTTGTGGCTAAAGTTTCTAATAGTGTTTTTGAAAATAATCTCTCTTATGTGCTTGTTTGTTTTTTTTAATAAATGAGTTGGGTATTGTAGAGTTCGTTGCTACGAAAATTATTTTTGGAATGATATATCTGTTTACTAATGCAGCTCTGGCAAAAATGGTTGCAGTGCAGTATTGGTATTTTACCAGATTGTGATTTATTTTATTTTTCAGTGTGGCCCAATTTTCATGGTCGTTTTTTGTGGAATCGCTGGTATAGGTTATTTCATAAATTCTGAGTTTGTCAGTTATTGTTATGTCTATGTGATAATTATCTTTACCTTTCCATTTGCATATACCCATTACTTTTGATTATTCTGCGTTTATTTTTCCCCCGCTTCCTTTCTCAAAGTTGTTGAATTTGTATATTACAGTCTGTAATGCTTTTTCTGTTTGTACTAAGAAAGTAGTGTCGTCTGCGTATGCAAGTATTTTCTTGCCTACCGTGTTTGGAATGTACAGTCCTTTTTATCGAGTTGTCCTGTCTAATGTTTTCTAGTAGGGGTTCTAAGCTAAGGATGTATAAAAGGACAACCTTGTCTAACTGATTTCTGTATGTGAAAAGCGCTTGTAACACTGTTGTTTATTAATATATGACTATGTATTTCGACTTTTTTTTTTTTTTTTTTTTTTTTTTTTTTTTTTTTTACATTAAGATGTTTATTACAAGAACAGTACAAATGATGAGAACCATGATGAAGTGTACAACCTGACTATAAATATCTCAGTTTTCTCCTGAACATGATGATAAACACATTTTTACAATTTTGTGATTAAGTTCAAAATTAAAAGGAAAAAATATATATATAAATATATATAATAGAACTAAGCAGATTCAGTTGTTTCTGTGGTGCCATTCGATGATTCATTTGAGTCTGTCTTTGCCTTTTTCTTCGGACTTTCATCTTCTGCATCTTCACTTTCTTTTTCATCTACAGATCGCTTTTCTGCTGTTGTTTCTTCTGTTTTTGATTCTGTCTCTTCTGAGTTAGCATTTTCATTTGTATTTTCTTCTGAATCTTCTTTTTTTTTTGTGTTTTCTTCTGTTTGTTTTTCTGCTTCAGCATCAGCCTCATCAGCTTTGCCTTTCACATCTTCGACTGTCTTTGCTACAATTGGCTCTGTGGTCTCTTTTGTTTCTGACTCAACAGCAACATCATCCTTTGTTCCAGGCATTGTAAAATTGCGTGGTTTTCAGCGGACGACGATAGAAACGCTGTTGTTCCTTCCACGACAAAGAACGAGATGCGAACGAAACCCAGCCGCAGGCTTCACCCAGACTGTATGTATTTCGACTTGATTATTCAAGTCTCTAGATCAGGGGTCTCCAAACTTTTCAGCCCGAGGGCCGCATTAACTATCAAGTATAAGTTCGGGGGCCAGAGTTTCTTCCAGGCATCTCATTGGGGTGGCATTTTTCCTCAGCCACCTACAACAAACATTTTTTTCCGTGGACTAAAATATCTCCAAGGGCCGGATGAGATGACCTCGCGGGCCGCATCCGGCCCGCGGGCCGTAGTTTGGAGACCCCTGCTCTAGATAATTGTGAAACGTCGTGCACAATAACTAGAAAAATTTTATTATAAAGTAAATATGAAGTAAGAAATTTGTGGTGTTTAAATTTTGTTATAAAAAGTAAATATTTATTTGATATATTAATGGTAAGGCAGAATAATTATACCAGACTAAATAAATTAAAATTTGTTAGTTCTAAAACTGTTTTATTCTATTTCGATGTGTATTTTAGAAATACAAATTAATTTTATTAATTTTTATTTAGTATTACACCTAATAGGAGTTATGCTACACAAATACAAAGCCAAAAATAAATTCGCGCTACTTTAAAGTATTGCGCGCAATGGTGTGAAATCGTATATCAGAACTTCAAATTCATCATAAGTTTATTAAATATATCTCTGTTTTGTCCGTCTTGATCAAATTCTTGTTGCCTTAATTTTTTATCGATTCCCATCTATATCAGAAAGGTGTGATGGCGCCTTACAGTCCTTTTATATGATAATATGCGCAGTTTTTACATCGTTGGTAAAAGTTATATTTAAAAAAAAAATGTTATACCTAATTGCCACCAATAGGGCTGGTAAGTAGGTCACCAACCAGTTCTAAGGCTAATGCAGGTTTTATTGGGCCGTAGAACTGGTGTGTGACCTACTTACCAGACCTATTGAAGTATATGTAAGTAGCCTTTGGATAATAGTTGAGCACTGAAAGAATGTTGATCAAGAGGAATTACCAATGAACAAATAGATCAGCCTCTGGAGTAAAATGTGACAATAAGGAGATTATATATATATATATATATATATATATATATATATATATATATATATATATATATATATATATATATATATATATATATATATATATATATACAGGGTGGGGGACCCAGACATTTTTTTTAGTTCCGCCACTGACCGTAAGACGCGACCATACGTAGCTGATACAGGTAGGAAGTGATAAAATTATATGGAAACCAACATTTGATTAAGATGGAAAGGTGTATTGATCAAGAAGGATTACCAATGTACAAATAGATCATATACATATATATGTGTATATATATATATATATATATATATATATATATATATATATATATATATATATATATATATATATATATATATATATATATATATGGGAGCTGGACGTTTTCCAGAAAGAGACTTGACCTAATGCCGTTTGCTTGAAGGCCGATTTCCCGAATGGACACTTGCCTAAATGCGACAAATGCCCGAAAGCCACTGGCCCGAACATACATTCCTCTTATGAAATTATCTTAATCCTGTTTTAAACTTTAGCGCTTTTTCTTCCACATCTTTTGAATGTAAATATATTTTAACCGACATTCATTTGATTATTATTGAAAAAAGTGTTATTTTTAAAGAAAACTACACTATAAATGGTCAATTACGATTGAATTGTAAACATTATATAAAGCGGATACTATCATTTTCTGCTCAACAAGACTATGTATTCAGAATAATGGAAACAACCTTGCATAACAGAGTTATTGGTCCTGGATGCGAACAAAAAATATTTTATTTGGGGGGGGGGGGGGGGGGTGACACAAACCATTGCGGAGTTTTTCGCCGCATGTTGTCATGTCCAAGACCGTATCTGGCTTGTTGTCTCTAGACTCGGGTTACGCAACTGCGTCTGAGGGCCATCGATTATGGTATAGGGATTGTTCTGAGATAGATACAAGTTTTGATTATAAAATTTTTTTTTTTTTTTTTTAAATGTAAAACAAATATCAATTCATAATTAAATTAAAACCTATGCACTGAAGTTTTAAATGCATAAAATTATGAGATTTCAAAGAAATATATTTGAAGTATAGGCCTACTACTTCGATATTTTTTAATTAGAATCTATTACTTTATAAAAGGTCATCAACAATTTAAAGTGTCTAGTTTTGATAGTGTTCGATTACTAGGAAAAAAACTAAAATTGATCATGATAATTGAATATAAAATTTTAACTATGTTTTTACATTACAAAATTAAATCCTAACCTTGGTAAAACACACATGCAAAATGTGTACGTTTCTTTAAAATTTATATAGGGAGAGGTAGGGAATGCATAAACATTTGCTCTAGAAGTAACTATATATGTTTTCTAAGTTATAAACGCTAATTTCCTTGAACTTAACCAAAGTTCAAACGATAAAGCTTCACATATTTTTTGTATAGTAGTAGCTAGTTTAGAAAATGGTATCAAATAACTTCACCAATCTATAAAATGTATTGTATAGACTTCACTAGTCTAGAAAATGTTGAGTACAAACTTTACTATTCTAGAAAATGGCGTAATACAAACCTCACTACTCTCGAAAATGGTGTAGTACAAGCTTTACTAGTCTAGAAAATGGTTTAGTACAAACTTCACTATTCTAGAAAATGGTAAATTACAAATTTCCTTAGTCTAGAAAATGGTCTAGTACAAACTTCACTAGTCTAGAAAATGGTCTAGTTCAAACTTCACTAGTCCAGAAAATGCTGTAGTACAAACTTCACTAGTCCAGAAAATGGTGTAGTACACGGGTTCCCAACCTGGGGGTCGCGACCCCCAAGGGGGTCGCGAAGGTCTTTCTCGGGGGTCGCCAACTGGTATACTAAACCTTAGTAATTTGAAACAAAACATAAATATTTAGAAGAATTTTTGAAATTCGGCTTCATTAACATCACTGGAAATGTAATAGAGAAGAAACAAAGCGCACTGTACAAAGTTGTTCTCAGTCACGAATCTATGAAATCTTCAAAACTAAAACGTCATTTGAGACGAGTCATTCGGAACACACCAAAAAATATATGGAGTTCTTTCGTCGATAAGAAGCTAGTTGCAAACGCCAGAGACTTGATCGAACAGGAAGTTTTCACCAGCATTAGTGCAAGCATCAAATGAAGTCGCGATAGAAAATGCCATTAAAAAAACAATAGGAGAAAATCTCATCAAATGCTGCATGTACGTAAATATTAAATAACACATTTTTATTGAAATTAAGCTTTCATTTCACCATTGTTTGCTTTTCAAGATGATAAATCAACAGACATGAGTTTGTGTTCGCAGTTGCTGGTCTGTGTCTATATTCATGCGGATGATAGCAAAGATAAAAGAGTTGCTCTTTTGTGAAGATAGCATGGAGAAAATAAATATCTTTTTTGAAACTGGATGATTAAATTGGGTTAGAACGGCTGTGGGGGTTTGTACGGATGGTGCGCCATCTATGTTTAGCTCAAAATCGGGCTTTCAGAAAACAGAAAACATTTAGCTCCCTAACCACTGCCCTAACCAATCGACATCAAGAGTCCATTGCTAGAATAAGTCGTAAATTATATCAAATCTGGAGCCTTCAAAGAACTGAGCAAAAACATTAATATAGATCACGAGGTTCTGCTCTTCTACACTACAGTACGCTGGCTGTCAAACGAAATGTTGTAAATTGTGTTTTTGAATTGAAATCTGAAATCAAATTGTTCTTGGGAGTGCAAAGGAAACAAGACTTTTTGGTATACTTAAAACGACATAGAGTGGTTGGAGAGAGTATCAAACCTAGCAGATATGTTCGAACATCAAGATAAGCTTAATCTGAAGCTTCAGGAAAAATGAACGAATATTATAACTTTCCATGATAATCTCGGGGCATTTGTATCAAAGCTGCAAAATCGGTAAAGAAAACAAATCTTGGAAATATTGTAAATTTGAGAAACTCTGCGGTGTGGTAGATGAATCTGATTGTGAGATAATTAAAATTTTGAAAGAAGCGATTTCTGGGCATCTTGAATCTCTTGAAAACGAACTGTATCGCTATTTCTCTGAGCTGAAAAAAGAAGAATCTGCATTTACGCATTACCCATTCTCTTCTTCCCTTGATGTTGCCAGCATTCCCGATGAATTACAAGATGAATTCTTTGATTTGCAGAATGCTTCCGTGTAAGATGAAAAACTGCAGACACAATTTTGGTGTAGTATTCACCATTCATACCCAAACGTAAAATTGATTGACTTTTCGAGAATATATTTTCAACACTATTCTTCGATTAAAAACAAAATTAAGATAATTATAATGATATAGGTTGGCGTTAACAAATTTTTTTTTAAATTAAAAACTTAACCACGAAGGTTTAGTGAATAGTATGCAATTTTACTCATGTTATTAAAACAGTTATCAAGAGTAGTTCATATTGAAAGTCTACTAGAAAATCTTATTTTAGTGCTTATTAATTTCCATACTAATTTCGGCTTTTTAATTCTATGGGGGTCGCGGGTCACTTAATTTTTATAAAAGGGGGTCGCCACTCGAAAAAGGTTGGGAACCACTGGTGTAGTACAAACTTCACTAGTCCAGAAAATGGTGTAGTACAAACTTCCCAAAATAAAAACACCCAAATTTTCTCAAACAACGACCTATCAACAGACACCAGCAGCGCGTTTATTTGCTGGCAGATCGAAGCTGTGAACCACAGGACGATCCTACAGTCAGATGAACGTGAGACGATATTCTCGTGTAGCTCATGTTGTGTCTGGACGTTTTACCGTATTTCTTTCGTTATACGCCCAAGTTAGGTGTTTTTTTTACGTCATGTTTCTGCGTCGTAATAATAGACGATCACTTGAAACGTTGTTGTTGTAGGATAATGGAAGCTTTAAAGTAAAGTCACATTGACCCAGATTTTGACATTTATATATTTTTTTTTGGCTTAGCTCCATTTTGAATATTAGTTATAGCTACAGTTCAGTAGCGTACGCAGGGGGGGGGGGGAGCAGGGGGAGCAGCCGCTCCCCCTCTGGCCATTTTCAGCAAAGTGGCGCCTTTTTGGAAACTTTTTAAACTCAAAGTTTTAAACAATGATATTTGTTAAAAAAAAATATGTTTGGTCGGCACATCTATGTAAATCACAAGATATCTTTGCAAGCAGCAATTAAGCATTATTGTACTAGTCTAGTAGTGTCTACGTTTACAACACGTATTAACAGCTGCATCAGTTTGCCATTCTAAAAATAACCATTACGATGCATTGGAATTTTTTAAAAACCTCTACGGGTAGTACCACTAGGCAAGAGGGGTGTTAAGTTTAAGGCAACTGTATAATGTATTTGCTTACGAATAATTGCATTAGAAAATGTTATACATAAAACTTCACACATAATTACTTTATAGATACAGTTTGAATCGTGTGATTAATTTTTTGAAAATTACAATACAGAAACAAATACAACTGATGTGGCACCTCTATTTAAATTTACTTATGGGCAAGCTACGTAGCGGTGGGAAATTTTGACACGGTCAACAACGTCATTGTCATCGCGATGAAGTAGTAGTATTATGACAGTTTGGGCGATAGTGATTACGATTACAAATTATATGAAACAGTTACAACCCCTCTCCCCCATGGACCTCTCTGTAAAAAAAAAATAGTCATAATACCACTGCTACTTATTTAAATCTATTTCTGAATCAGAATACATATGTAAAATATATTATGTATGTTTAGAACAGTCATCTAAAAACTGACGCTATGTTCACTCTGAGTTGGTTATCCCCCCCCCCCCCCCACACCTCACCACCACAATTGTGTAGAGCGAAATTAATGTCACACCTAGGTATACACTGGGTTGGATAATTGACCTAAAGTGACCGGACAGTAAAAAGGTGTGTGAGCAATACAGTGATCTAACCCATACCTATCACTATGTTAAAAAAAATGATCTTTAAGGAACACAAGATGCAGTACTTAATTTTTTAAAAATATATGATCTGAACCTAAAATACCGATGTTTAGTTAAGTTTAAACTGTTATCCCGAAAGTATTTCTTTATATCGAAAAGCGTGCTTTTATACCAACTCTGATTTCAAAAACTTTCATTATGCTGTACTACTTTAGCATTTATGATGACGATATATTTATTTCTGATTACAGACAAAAACATTTTGTTAACACGAATAGTGTTAAACAATTTCATTATATTCTAAAGTAATTATTTATTTGTTTTGACATTTATAATTAAATGTGTAGATATATACATATTTATATTAAGAGAGTGATACGCCTGGATACGCCTCTGCTACAGTTCCTTGATTTCAGATATTCTCAGCCCGTGATCGGAATCCGGGACTTCAAGGTATGTTAATTTTATTTTGATTTATTGCCTCATTTCGGGGAGGAAGTGAGGAACAAACTGTTGAATACACATTCAAAAATTAAACCTTTTATGTAATTTTAGTTGTACTCTCCATTTTCTTTTCTTTCCCCCAATCTCTCACCCTCTCCATCTATGTTCCCTCCATTTCTCTCCGCATATCATTCCATCTATTCCATCATCATATCAGTTTTCATTTCCTAATATCCATCATTAAAACGCCATCTACACAGCTTACTGTGTGAATATATCTCCTTGATCTTTTTTTTTTGTCATGTCCCTAGTAGAAAATTCGAATCTTCAGCGTATGCGACTTTTTCCTTGGCTGTTGTGTTTGGCAGGTAAAATCCTTTTATACAGTTTCATGTAATTTCCGTGTTTACCAATGTAAATGTCTTTCAATGTGTTGTTGTTCAGGATGTCGTTTAATATTTTTATGTGTTTTTTGTCAGTAGCACGACTTTGTAGTGTGTAGTCCCTCGGCCCACTCATCTTGTCAGTAGCAAGCTTTTGTAGTGTGTAGTCCCTAGGCCCACTCATCTTTGTCAGTAGCAAGCCTTTCTTTTCCTCTATGCTTTTTTTTTGTGAGATTGTCATTTTATATTTCCATTTTTTCCTCTATGCTTTCGTCTTCACCTTTGGGGTTGAGTGGTCTTTTTTGTCTTCCGAATAAGAAATCTTTGACAATTCCTCTCTTTTAGTTAAGGGGTCATTGAATATGGTTCAGTTTATTTCGACTTGATAATTCAAGTCTCTAGATAATTGTTTACATAAAAGTATGCAAAGGAACGCTATTAAAATTTAAAACGCTTTCTTATAAAGTAAATATCATGTAAGAAATGTGTGGTTTTTGAATGTTGTAATAAAACGTAAGAATTATTTTTTTGTTTTGTTAATGGTAAAGTTTTAGTATCATACCACACTATAAAAATTAAAAACAGTTTTTTTTAAATATTTTATTCCATTTCAATTATTTCCTTAGAAAAACAAATTTATTTTATTAATTTTTATTTAGTATTACACCTAATAGGAGTTAGCTAAACTAAAGCAAAGCCAAAAATAAATACGCGCAACATTAAAATACTAGGCATGCTGCCCAGCTTCGCTTAGGCTTTCGAAAACATTGAGAATTTGAATGCTTAATTAATTCGCCCGAGGGTCGGTCTACGACCTCAAGAGTTATGAAGAGGTTCCTCCGTGGACATTTTTTTTTAATTTATAGCTCATATAAGGTACCGGTCAGTCGAAGTCAGTTTTGACCCCCTCATCGTAGACTTTTCGGCCAACCGGCCCCCGTGTTCTGTCGCCCCAAGGCAAGATCCTGCCAAATTTGAAGCGCCTGCGGCGCCGGGAAGTGCCCTATCGGACACCCGACAATCTAGATCTAGATCTAGATTCCTAAAAGAATTTTTTTTTTAAGTTTAGCCCGAGCATAATTAAAAAAAATACATTAACCAAGTTGACTTGGTGTGTCTCGAACCCGCACCACCTGCGTGGTTTAATGTACACTAACATCTCCGCTATTTAGGCACCTTATAAAATTCGGAGAATGAAACACGTATTTTAAAATCTTAACTTACGCGAATATGCCTATTCTTTCAAATTAATTTTTTTATCTCAAATTAGCCAGTTCCAAACAAAGATTTTGTATAAAATAAATAAGTCTTGAAATAGTTTAGTCCTAATATAGAAATTTATTTTTGGAATTGATTTTAGAGAAGTTAGAGTCTAAATCTAGATCTTAGCGTCTACGTCTAGATCTAGTCTAGTTATTGCGTAGATTTAGATTTAGATTTAGAATCTAGTCTAGATCTAGAATCCAAATACATAAAATAAATTTTATGAGTTTAGGCCGGAAAAATTGTATTGTATACATTTCATAGTGTACGTAGATCTAAATCAAATTTGAATGAAATAGTTCATTTCTTTTTATTCAAAACACAGCAGATGACGTCATTAGTTAATGTATAAGCAATAGCGACGTCACAGTTTTATGCGTTCTTTTTCACATGTATTAATGCTTTTCCGGTTGCATAAATAATACTGTTTCTCTACATTCGAATACGCCTTTAATTTTTATTTTTCTTCTTTAAGTAAAATTGTGGTTATACATTTAAAACATCTAACATATTATTTTCAACAAAAGTCCGTAAAAAGTTCTCCATATACCGCTGCCGATTCTGACGTGATGTCCGGCGAAAATTTTTTGCGGACAGAGAAAGAGAGAGAGAGAGAGATGTGCGAACGTGGGGATTTATATATTAGGATTTCGCAAAATGGTGTGAAATCTTTTGGATAAACTTTAATTTCATAATCAGATAATTAAATACATCGCTGTTCTTTATTTTCACATAATTGTATCACTTCCATCCTATTTCATCTACGTGTGATCGCGTCTTACGGTCACTTAACCAGACAAGATACGCGGTGTTTAATACGGTATTTGGATAATAAGCATTAAATGTTTATTTAATCATACTAATTTTTGTGTCCACTCATCATTGTAAGTAGCAAGCCTTTGTAGTGTGTAGTCCCTAGGCCCACTCATCATTGTAAGTAGCAAGCCTTTGTAGTGTGTAGTCCCTAGAGCCGATCATTTTTGTTAGTAGCAACTCATTTCTTTTCCTCCGTGCATTTTTTTTTTTGGTTAGATTGTGATTTTGAATTAGCCTTTGTTTCTTCTGTGCTTTTCTCTTTATATGAGGAGTTTGAGTGGTCTTTCGTGTCGTCCGAATAAGAAAACTTTGGCAGTTCCTCTCTAACGGTAAGGGACTCATTGAATACTGTTCAGTTTATTTCGACTTGATCTTTCAAGTCTCTAGATAATTGATTGAATTGTCTTTTCTAAGACTCTACTATCAACTAGAAAAAAGTTTTTATTTTTCAGCGTAGGTTTACCTTGCAATGGTGGCTTTAGAATTACAGTTTTCATTATCGGCTTGTAGTTTATTTCGACTTGATCATTCAAGTCTCTAGATAATTGTATATAATTACGCACATATTTACTAGAAAAAGTTTATAATGAAGTAAATATGATGTAAGAAATGTGTGGTGTTTAAATGTTGTAATAAAACGTAAACATTTATTTTGTTTTGTTGATGGGAAATTGGAAAAATTATACCACACTAAAAAAATTAAACATCTTTTGTTTAAAAAAAACTATTTCATTCCATTTCGATTATTTCCTTAGAAAAACAAATTAATTTTATAAATTTTTATTTAGTATTACACCTAATAGGAGTTAGCTAAACAAAAGCAAAGCCAAATATAAATACGCGCAACATTAAAATATTGCGCAAAATGGTGTGAAATGTTTTGGATAAACTTCAATTTCATAATCAGATAATTAAATACATCGCTGTTCTTTGTTATCATATAATTATATCCCTTCCATCCTATTTCATCTACGTATGATCGCATCTTTTGGTCACTTAACCTGACAAGATACGCGGTGTTTAATACGGTATTTGGATAATAAGCATTAAATGTTAATTTAATCATACTAATTTTTTGAAAAAAAATCTTTTTTTTTAAATTTGGCAACCGATAAAATTATAGTTACATTTATAAAAATATGCTTTTTGGCAACAAAAATTTAGAGCCATTTGGAACCAACATTTTAAGTCTTTTGTTGAACACTGAAGCTGTAAAAAGGTAAATCGTTGAAAATATAATGTAAAAAGCAAACATTAATTGACTTAATTTAACCTTTAATTTCCGTTAATTTAAATTTATTTGCTACACTCATAATGTTACAATTTACCTACATTTAAAGCAAGTTAACTAAACTTTTATTTATCATAATTGAATTTAAATACTACTGAACAATGTTTTGTATATTTCATTTAATTCTCATAAATACTTTTTTATAATATCCGGTCGTTGCCTTTTTTGCCGTGCTTTCCTAACTTTCCTCTCCACAATTTTACCTGCAGCCCGCTAAAAAACACTTGTCTATCGAGGTTTGTTTCTTCCTCCGTTTTAAAATGTTGCGGGAATCATTCTGGTAAAGGTCATTAACTTGCTCCACAAAATTGTTATTGGGTTTCTTGTAGCTCAGATTTTACTCGTATTTAACGCAAATCTGAGCTCTGAAAAAATCTTGTATGTTAGGGCACTTGTCTTACATGTTCTCTAAAGTTTACAAGCGCATTAATGTTATAATTTATTTAATTGGCCTTGATCATATTTTTATTTATTTTTTTGACTTGATTATTCAAGTCTCTAGAAAATTATAAAAACTAGTCGACAGCATTAAACAAGAAGAAACTCATTATAAAACAAATATATTGTGTGAAACTTACGGTGTTTAATTTTTAAAAGAACAAAAATTAAAAGAAAATAGTTAATGTTATTATTTTTAGTAGTAAAATTTCACATTAATTCCAGACTAGATATATAAAATCTTATTATTTTGAAAATATATTTTATTTTATTTGCTTTCTACTTCAGAAAAAAAATTATGTTTACACTAAAATATTTTCTTTCTTATTAAATAGGCGTTAAGCTACACAAAAGCAAAGCGAAACAATAAAAAATAAACCGGGAGTGATCTCCCCAAAACTTTCTCGAATATCTATATATATATAATTCTCTTCTGGGAGACGATAGAAAACAAGCTGTAAACGAGCTCCCTACCATCCCCACCCCTACATGGTCTTAGTGAGCTGTGGTTCACGCTATGTTTACCTTCGTGGAGTCAGGTTTAGTGACGGCTATTAGGGGCATATAATTTAGTTTGAAACGATTTTAAACGTTGGGGGGGGGGGGGGGGAGGAAGGGGGGGTTATGGTCCTTAACGAGCTACTTATAGTGTTTTAAAGAAATATTTTCAGTGTCAGCGTTGGTACTGTCGAATTCACAAATTATGAATTACTAAAAAGTAGAAAAAACAACAACTAAATAGCGGCGTATGTTATGCCGCGGGCCGGCTCGTTTTTATATAAAATAACAGGGGATGGGAACTCGGGATATAGACATGATTTTTAATCCATTTTAAATACTTAAAGTTTTAAAAATAGAATAAAATCTCGTAGACAAAAGAATTGCACACCAAGTGAACGCCAAATAAAAAAGTGCATAATAGTGCGCAATATTATTAGTACTTTAAAAATTTACATTAGTTTTTTGAGAAATCGGAAATAGCGTAAATTAGTACTTCCGGTCAACGAAAATTACTCAAAATTTGACAGAAGGTAGAAAATTAGATCTTTTACTTAAATGTGAAATTTCATTTATCTATCTGAAATAGTACTCAAGTTATAGGTTTTTGAAAAATTCAAAGTAGAAAAATTACCACTTCCGGTTATCGGAAATCGCTCAAAAGTTGATACGGATTAACGATTTTGATAAAATACTTATATATGAAATTTCATCAACCTAGCTGTAACGGTACTCAAGTAATCGTGTTTACATACACACACACACACACAGACACACAGACAGACACACAGACATACGGACAAGATTGCAAAATTATGTTTTTCCGTATCAGTGAGATGTAAAACGTCGAGATTTGTAAAAATCTCGTTTTTTTTTTTTTTTTTTTGCACGATTACAAGACTTTCTCTATAGGCTACTTCGTATATACGAGAAAGTAAAAATATACGCGCAACATCAAATTGTTGCGTGCAAGGGTGTGAAATCTTCTAGCTGAATTTTGACGTAATGATTAGAAAAGTTAAAATATATCGTTGTTCTGTGTGTCTTAATCAAGTGTTGTTTCCACACAGTTAAATAGATTCCAACCTGCAACTTCAAAGTATGGTCTTGTCTCACAGTCACGTGAACAGAGCAGAATTTTATCATAGTTACAAGTTGGCAAATGAATTATTCAAATAAAATTATGTATTATATATTCTCATCAACACTGTATTTATACTTCAGCGTTAGATGATTGTTGACCACTGAAAGTGTATTTATCAAGAGAGGTTGAACGATTTAGATCAGCATGTATCGTATAGTGTTGTGGTCTAAAGAAATAGAGCCGATTCACAACCATCCGAATCTGTTAAAAGATAAGTGTCTATAATTTGTGTGGGTACATGTACTGAAATCAGTTGCACAATATTCTCTTCCATATATTTTTTTTAGTGCGGCGTTTACTCGATGGTTTGATAAAATTCACTATTTAGTTCAGTCCGTCAGATTTTGGTACTTTGTTAAGTTTTAAGCTGTTGATTATTTTCCCTTTCATGTAACTTCCGTGTTTTCCATTGTAAAAATCTTTCAATGTGTTGTTGTTCAGGATGTCGTTTAATATTTTTATATGTTTTTTTTTTGTCAGTAGCAAGCCTTTGTAGTTTGTAGTCCCTAGGCCCACTAATCTTGTCAGTAGCAAGCGTTAGTAGTGTGTAGTCCCTAAGTCCACTCATCTTTGTCAGTATCAAGTCTCTTCTTTTCCTCCATGCAATGTTTTTATGACATTGTGATTTAGTATTTCCCTTTTTTCCTCTGTGCTTTCGTCTTCAGCTGAGGAGTTTGAGAAGAAAACTTTGGCAGTTCCTCTCTAACGGTAAGGGACTCATTGAATACTGTTCAGTTTATTTCGACTTGATCATTCAAGTCTCTAGATAATTGATTGAATTGTCTTTTCTAAGACTCTACTATCAACTAGAAAAAGGTTTTTATTTTTCAGCGTAGGTTTACCTTGCAATGTTGGCTTTAGAATTACAGTTTTCATAATCGCTTGCTTGTAGTTTATTTCAACTTTTTTTTCTTTCTTTCAGTTTTATTTTAAACGTATACACCACACACAACTGCTTAGGTTTAAGTTTGAACTTGATGAATAGCTTTTGTGAAAATTAGCTAGTTAAAAATGATTGCACACGGTTGATAAATTTTCTGTGCTCTGTTCTAAGATTCTTATAAGTGCTTAGGGTTGATTTTAATTCAGCACTATTTAACTTGGAAGTTGAAGAACTTCTAGTATCAACTTGTGGTAATACACATTCTGTGATATTCTCTAGGAATTCTGAGTTTGTACTTTCTTTTATTTCTTGTTTAAGAACATTCAAATCATTATAAGATACTTCATCCAACCATTCTTGCTGAGATTTCTGTAATGCCTTACTGTTTTTATGCACCAGTTTATTATACAAACGACCATCCTTTAATTCAAGAGGGGTTTGGTTTGAAGCATGAATACTTTGAGCCTCCAGAACACTATAAATTTTGTCACAACTCCCTTCTGTAAGAAGGGCAGCAGAAAGTTTTATTTCTACAGGCTTGGGTGATGCATGCTCATCATAAACAATTCTTTTTATTTTTTTTCTCACACAAACCCTGGCCTTTTTCCTAATAGTTTGAGAACATGTATCCCTTCTTACCATGTTTGTAGATTTGATAGAACACTGTATTACATTCAAGTGTTCCTTAGGAACACATTTCTTGTTTATCACAGCTTGTATTCTGCTTGGTTACATATGAGTACTTCTCTCAAAAGAACATTGCTTTCGTCCTACACTAAAGTCTCTCAGATACATAGAAGGTCTTCTGAAGAGGAATTGATCAAAACAAGACATATCCACTCTCTCATTCAAATCTTGACCTCTTGGTCCTCTAGTTGATGTAACAATAGATACTACTTTGGAAGGTCTCATTATTGCCACAAATTCATGTAGCTCTGTGTAACAAGAATGATCAGAATATGGCATAATAAAAAAATTTCTTTCATTTACAAAAGGAACCTTTACACCTGTAAAAATAGCAGTTGGAATTATAGCAATAATAGGTGTCTCATTATTTAGTAGTTTATCAACACTGGAGTTATTTTATTTGATGAGATGGTCCATAATCTACTTTTCTTTGAACACATAAAGGATGTAGTAAAAACATTGGTAGAAAAAAGTATTTGGCAAATCCTGTAACTATCAGGTGAAACTGTTATAGATTCATTTAAAATAGTGCCTAGCTTTGCCAGCATGGATTCTTTGCCCATGTTATGAACACCTATAACAACTTGATGATTGGAATGCTGTTTTATAATGTTTAGAATCTCATCAAAGCATTGATCCCTACTGGGGAAAATACACTTTGGACTACAAAATGTATTATCAATAAACATCAAATCTATTTTTTCAGCCAAATGACGGCAGTCTTGAAGGACATTGTAGGAAACTCTAAAGTCCCCAGTATAAAAGACACTGCCGAAATCTCCTTGAAAGTAAAACATAACTGCTCCTGGACAGTGATTAGCATCAAACGCTGTAACAGTAAAGCTTTGTGAGGAACAAATTTGTATTGTTTTTTTCTTGATTAAGTGGAAGAACCACTAGCAAATCTGTGGGAAGCTGATATTTCAATTCCAAGAGTAATGCAGTGATTTCAGAACAATAAATTGTCTTTCTCCATGATGGTGTTAACCCAATGGTATGATCACCATGAAGATGAGTCAAAAAATGAATGTATTTGTCACTACTACCTTTATATTAAAATAGTCAACTGCTATTCTAGTTCCAGGAATTAAGTGCCCATTCATTGTGAGTATAAGTCAATACAATAAAACAGCATGATATTGAATGAAGTGAAGCTCTTTTTCCTTTTATTTAACTCGCTTACTCTGTTGTCATAGATTGAAACTGCCGAGCGAAATTTCGAGCACTTCTAACTCGGCACGAGGGTCTAGACCCCATGACAATGCAATCTGATGAGTGTTGGGAAATTGCACGAAAAGCGAAATGGCGAGGCGGTAAACTGCGAATTATACCTTGTTTTTTCGAGGGGAAAAAAGTATACCCGCATGCCGCAACGTCATTTAAGGTCAATACCTCGGTGATTTTTTTTTCGCTCGGTTTATTTCAGTTTATTTCGACTTTTTATTTATTTATTTTTTTTTTTTATTTTTTTTTTTAAGTTTACACAAGTTTATTTCGACTTTTTTTTGTTTGTTATTTTGATATTTATTTCATCATTGAAAATCTGGTTTTGTATGTCCTCCTTGAAAAAAGTCATAGTCTATTTTCAAAAAAAGTTTCCTCAATAATTAGAATTATAAAAAGTATTAGAACCAGTTTTTATACTAGACTTGGTGTTTAACTTTCCATGCTATAAAATTACAGCAGCAAATATTTACATATTTAAGGACTAGGTAGTTTATTACACTACAAAAACATCAAGTACCTGCACTTGAAGATGAATGTCTTTTTCTTCTTTTATAAGCAAAAGGCTTTATTTATATTACTTATTATTGATGCATATTTCTATTTCAAAAGAAAATACCACACATAATATGAATCATAGTGTACCATAATGATCAATTATTAAAAATCATAAATAAATGAAGATAAATGCTATAAACAAAACATTCATACAATAACTTTGACAACTGATTTTTTTTTTAAATGACCAAAACCAAGAGCATAACAAAAAATTTGAAAATGATGGATGGATAGTAAAACTTTTTTTTGACAATACAAGAATAAAGAAAATCAAATATGTTGGACTTCTTTTAGTTACACTGTTTAACATGTCTAAAGGTCATTAAAAATTAGGCACAGTGGAAAGACAGCATTGTATGATGAGTAAAAAAAAAAAAAGAAAAAGAGACTATGTACAGGAGTGCTATATGAAATCATCCTCATCATCATCATAATATGCTCCTTCCGCCACCACATCTGCCAAACCTAAGTCATCAGCCTTGTCTACTCTAATATTGGCCTTTGGTTTCTTTTTCTTTTGAGTCTTTGCCTGTTCTCTCCTTTGTCGTTCCTTTTCATGATACAGTGTATTTAATGAAATACCAATTCATTTGATGTCATCAGCAGGCAAGGTTAAGGTTAAATCATGGATAAGTTTTTCTATAAATGCTGAATACAGTTTGCTACTCTCAAAAAATGTTATTTTTGTTTTCAAAGCTTGTTCAAATTGATCAAACTGTTCTTTTGTTTCAGGATACATGCTGTCTATTCCAGATGCATCCCCTACACCAAATAAACCTTTAGCTAATTTTAAATCAGGTTCTTCTTGAATCTTTTGTAGTCTAATTTTCTCAGCCAGCTTTTCCTCTGGTGTCTTCTCAACCTTTTCTTCTTTCTTCTGTTTATTTCGACTTGATCATTCAAGTCTCTAGATAATTGTGCATCTTTAAACACATAATAACTAGAAAAAGCTTATAATAAAGTAAATATGATGTAAGAAATGTGTGGTGTTTGAATGTTGTAATAAAACGTAAACATTTATTTTGTTTTGTTGATGGGACATTGGAAGAATTACAACACACTCAATAAATTAAACATCTTTTGTTTAAATAACTATTTTATTCCATTTTGATTATTTCCTTAGAAAAAAAAATTAATTGTATCAATTTTTATTTAGTATTACACCTAATAGGAGTTAGCTAAACTAAAGCAAAGCCAAAAAAAAGATACGCGAAAAATTTAAAATATTGGTGTGAATTTAAAATGGTGTGAAATCTTTTAGATAAACTTTATTTTTATAATCAGATATTTAAATACATCGCTGTTCTTTGTTATCATGTAATTGTATCACTTCCATCCTATTTCACCTACGTATGATCGCGTCTTACGGTCACTTAACCTGACAAGATGCGCGGTATTTACAACGGTACTTGGATAATAAGTATTAAATGTTTATTTAATCAAACTAAATTTTTTATAAAATATTTTTTTTTTAATTTGGCAGGCGATAAAATTATAGTTACATTTACAAAAATATGCTTTTTGGCAAAAAAATTTAGAACCATTTGGAACCAACATTTTAAGTCTTTTGTTGAACATTGAAGCTGTAAAAAGGTAAATCGTTGAAAATATAATGTAAAAAGCAAACATTAATTGACTTGAGCTCATTAATTTATGTTAATTTAACATTAACTTTCAGTAACTTTAATTTATTTTCTACAGTCATAATGCTACAATTTACCTACATTTAAAGCAAGTTAACAAAACTCTATTTAACATAATAGAATTTAAATACTACTGAACAATGTTTTGTATATTTCATTTAATTCTCATAAATACTTTTTTTTAATATCTGGTCTTTGCCTTTTTTGCCGTGCTTTCCTAACTTTCCTCTCCACAATTTTACCTGCAGCCCGCTAAAAACACTTGTCTATCGAGGTTTGTTTCTTTCTCCGTTTCAGCATATTGCGGGAATTATTCTGGTAAATGTCCTTGAATAGCTGCACAAAATTGTTATTGGGTTTCTTGTATCTTAGATTTTACTCGTATTTAACGCAAATCTCTTATGTTAGGGCACTTGTCTTACGAATTACCAATATATATGTAAAAGTTTGATCTTCTCTACAGATAACAGGCCCTTAATGTTATATTTGATTTAATTCAACATGATATATTTTTATTTATTTATTTGATCATTCAATTCTCTAGATAATTATAAAAATAGCCGACAAAAAGAAACTCATTATAAATCAAATATATTGTGTGAAATTTACGGTGTTTAATTTTAAAAGGAACACAAATTAAAAGAAAATAATTAATGTTGTTATTTTTAGTAGTAAAATCTCACATTTATTCCAGACTAAATAACGTATGGTCTTGTCTCACAGTTAGGTGAACAGAGCAGAGTTTTATAATAGTTACAAGTGGGCAAATAAAGTACGTAAATAAAAGTTATGTTTATTATTATGTTTCACACTATTGATGATTGTTGAGCACTGAAAGTGTATTTATCAAGAGAGGTTGAACGTTTTAGATCAGAATTTATCGTAAAGTGTTGTGGTCAAAATAAATAGAGCCGATGCACAACCAATCGAATCTGTTAAAAGATAAGTGTCTATAATTTGTTTGGGTATATGTGTTGAAATTAGTTGCACAGTATCCTCTGATATATTTAGTGCGGCATTTACTCGATGGTTTAATAACATTCTTTAGTTAGTCCAGTCCGGCAGGTTCTGGTACTTTGTTAAGTTTTAAGCTGTTGATTGTTTTCCCTAAGTCTGTCCGTGTTTTTCATTGTAAAAATCTTTCAATGTGTTGTTGTTCAGGAAGTCGTTATTTGTATGTGTTTTTTTGTCAGTAGCAAGCCTTTGTAGTGTGTAGTCCCTAGAGCCACTCATCTTTGTCAGTAGCGTGTCTCTTCTTTTCCTCCATGCAATGTTTTTATGACTTTGTCATTTAGTATTTCCCTTTTTTCCTCTTTGCTTTCGTCTTTAGCTGAGGAGTTTGAGAAGAAAACTTTGGCAGTTCCTCTCTTGCGGTTAGTAGGGACTCATTGAATACGGTTCAGTTAATTTCGACTTGATCATTCAAGTCTCTAGAAGATGCATAATAACAAGAAATAGCTTTTTATATAGTAAATGTGATGTAAATAATGTGTGGTGTTCAAATTTTGTAATAAAAAGGGAACATTTATTTGTTTTGTTAATGGTCAAGCGAAAGAATTATACCACACTAAATAAATTGAAATGTGTTTGTTTCTAAAACTGTTTTATTCTATTTTGATTTGTATGTTAGAAATACAAATTAATTTTATTAATTTTTATTTAGCATTACACCTAATAGGAGTTATGCTACACAAATGCAAAGCCAGAAATAAATTCGCGCTACTTTTAAGTATTGCGCGCAATGGTGTGAAATCTTATATCTGAACTTCATATTCATCATAAGTTAATTAAATACATCGCTGTTTTCTCTGACTGTATCAAATTCTTGTTGCCTTGAAAATTTTATCGATTCCCATCTATATCAAAAACGTATGATCGCGCCTTACAGTCATTTAACCTGATAATATGCACAGTTTTTAAATCGTTACTACCTGGTTAAAGTAATATTTCAAAAATATGTAAATGTTACTCATAATTAACACTAATTAAAGTATATGTAAATAGCCTTGAGATAATAGTTTAGCACTGAAGGTGTATGGATCAGCCTCAGGCGTAAAATGTGACAGCAAGGAGATTATACATATATATATATATATATATATATATATATATATATATATATATATATATATATATATATATATGTTTATATATATATATATATATATATATATATATATATATATATATATATATATATATATATATATATATATATATCCCCTTATCGCCGACTGTCGCGTTTTCGTGATATACCGATTTAGCGCATAGCATTTGCGCTTAAGGTACATTTATCCTACTGCTGCCGGTCGTTGTGTATTGGGTACATCCAGACGGTTGTATCGGTACCAACGGTCACGTTGTCAAGTTGAAATTTATGACGTCACACTCTCTTGACTCACGCGCATCGTAATTTTTTTTTACTTCGTGAATTCGGCCTACTTACAATAATTATTATTACTAAATAGGTGATCCGTTTTTGCTACAAAAAATACTAATAGCTTTATTATTTACTCTTTTATGTATATGAACAGTATAAATAACATATGCGAATAATTTTGGAAGTTATCTGCTAATTACGGTTAGTCGCGATTTCGCGACATCCGGCAATAAGACATAAAATGGAAATTGGGTGCCAAGCAGGTATATTGAAATACGATGCATCGCCAAGCCGTCATTTATTCAAGTATGATTATAAATAAGTAAGGGATTTACAATATATATAAAAGTGCACTTTAGAACGTTACGGTCTATGTGGTAGGTGAAGTAGAGTTCACCTGTTTCATTGACATTGGCATATGGAGAGAAAGCGATGCTGGAATAATGTGATCATGTTGCTGGGTACAAAATAGTCTTTTACCAAATACTTTCAACGATTCCCACCTACATCAGCAACGTATAAGCGTGTATAACGGTCAAGTGAACTCATCAGTTACTCTGTGTTTACATTGCTGCTTGTTAGAAAAGGTATTTTTAAATTAATAAATTTATTTGCTACACATTTTTGTCAACCCTTTTATGTATGTTTGTTTGATTTTCAAATAAGGAACTTTTATTTTAAAAAACGTAACTTGCATCAAACTAAATAATTGAAAATATATAAAGAAGTAAAAACATGTTTTATAAAATGTTTTAAACTTGGGGATTAATTGACTTGATCTAATAAAGGAAGTTTGGTGGAGATGTAGGGAGGAGCAAATAAGCGGATGATCTTCACTTCGTTCACGCATTCTATACACTGTTAAGACTAAACCTTTTCGGTTTGTTTCTTCCTACGTTTCAACATGTTGCTGGAATTATTTTGTCGATGGTCATTAAAAAACTACAAAAAATTGTTGATTAGGTTTTTTGTATCTCAGATTTTACTCGTATTTTCAAGCAAATCATTACAGCTCTAAAAAATCTCGTATGTGAGGGCACTTGTCTATCGAAGTATCAATATACGTATAAGTTTGAAATCCCCCCCCCCCCGTCCTTCCCCAGTTTACTGGCACATATTATAATTTTATTAATTCGACTTGATCATTTTTTTAATTTATTTTTTACTAACAATTATTTAGCAAATGATTTAAATGTACTTTTTTTTTCGACTTAATCATTCAAGTCTCTAGATAATTAATTTTAAACAAAGCAACAATTACCCAAAAGAAGCTTTATATTATAAAACTAAAATGATGTATAAAATTTATGGTGTTTAAATTTTATAAGAACTTTGAATAATTAATGTTAGAGTTGTTGGTGGTATAATTTCACATTTATACCAGACTTAATATATAATAAGCTATTATTTTCAAAATCTACTTTATTTCATTTTGATTTCTTCTTTAGAAATAATATACATTTTTTCTTACTTAATATTTTTCTTAAGCCAAAAAAAAAGCAACGTGCAGCATTGAAGTAATCCGCGCAATGGTGCAAAATCTTCTAGCGGAATTTTAATTTCATGATATGAAAGTTAAATACATCGTTGTAGTGTGTAATCCCTATGTCCACTCATCTTTTTCAGTAGCAATCCTTTGTAGTGTGTAGTCCCTAGGTCCACTCATCTTTGTCGGTAACAAGCCTTTTCTTTTCCTCCGTGCATTTTTTGTTAGATTGTGATTTTGTATTTCCTTTTTTTTTTCTCTGTGCTCTTCTCTTTATATGAGGAGTTTGAGTGGTCTGTTGTGTCGTACGAATAAGAAAACTTTGACAGTTCCTCCCTATCGGTTACAGTGGGTCATTGAATATGGTTCAGTTTATGTTTTACTTTCTTTCTGTGTGCCTCAGACATATAATTTTCATCGTAGGTTTACCATGCAATGTTGGTTTTAGAATTACAGTTTTCATTGTAGTTTATTTTGACTTGATTATTCAAGTCTCTAGATAATTGTATACTTTAGATAACATATTCACTAGAAAAAGATTATTATGAAGTAAATATGATGTAAGAAATGTGTGGTGTTTAAATGTTGTAATAAAACGTAAGCATTTATTTTGTTTTGTTAAATAGTAAAGTGGAAGCATTATAGTACACTAAATACATTAATAACTTTTTGTTAGAAAAACGATTTCATTCTATTTCGATTTGAACTTTAGAAATACAAATTGATTTTATTAATTTTTATTTAGTATTACACCTAATAGGAGTTATGCTTAAAAAAACAAAGCTAAAAATAAATACGCGCAACTTTAAAGTATTGCGCTTAATGGTGTGAAATCGTATAGCTGAACTTTATAAATTGATAATAAAGTAATTAAATGCATCGCTGTTTTGTCTGTATCAAATTCTTGTTGCCTTAATATTTTATCGAATCTCATCAATTTCAGAAACATATGATCGCGTCTTACAGTTATTTAACCTGATAAAATGCGTAGTTTTTACATCGTTACTACTTTGTTAAAGTATTATTTTAATGTTTTTAAAATGTTACACATAATTGCCACCCATTGAAATATATATAAGTAGCCTTTGGATAATTGTTTAACAAATAGATCAAAGTGTGACACTGAGGAGATTATATATATATATATATATATATATATATATATATATATATATATATATATATATATATATATATATATATATGAGAGCCGGACGTTTTCCAGAAAGACGCTTGACCTAATGCCTTTTGCCCAAGGGCCGATTGCCCGAAAGCGACAAATGCGTGAATGGACACTTGTCCGATGTGTAGGGCGCGATTCGATTCTACTCAATATACGGGATGTAAAACAAAACTATTTAAATGTTGAAACCTTTATCCGATCGCCATGAAACTGTGGGGAGTTGTTAAGAACACGCCTGGGGTGCTTTCTGCAGATATCTTCCTTTAATTTCGCAAGGACGGCGCCCCTGAAGGGTGCGATTTTTCTATGTATACGAAATTATAAAAGTATGGCGCCTACATAAGCTTTAAGGAGCACCCTATAATATTGACATTGTGGCACAAAACATTCGTAGATTAAACTTAGCAATGGGCCGTACTCGTTGCCCCTGCTGTATTGTAATTGGGGGCTCCCGAAAGTGACCTGCTATGTCCCCTACACCTGAACGGTCGACGAAGTGTGTTCTAACTCACTATAACTGAGAATGATTAATGTACATTCCAGGCTTTCATACACCACGCCGTGTGGCGTGCTGGGCGGTAGTGTAAGCAAACCCCTGCCTCGATACATATGATCCAAGAAACGTAGCGCATGCATTTCTTACATTTTAATTATTTAACTTAAGAAAACAAAGTCACTATATTTCCTCCGCGTCAGCATTGAAATGCGTTTTAATTATATTTCGCATCAACATTTACTCGCGCCAATCTATACTTGGAACATGCATCATAGCGGTAACGCTTTGATAAAAATCCTCTTAAATATTTTGTCAGACTTTCTTGTAGCCCCGCGGCAACGTGCGGGGACGAGCACGCTAGAAAAAGATAAATTCTATCCACAAACTGTGAAACTTGCTGCTTTCAAATTTTACTCGCATTTTCAAACGTAGCACTTTATCTAGACGGCGTCTCATGTCTAAAAATAGTGTATGATAGGGCACTTGTTTATTGAGCTACCCCAGCGTAATATAATGTATTTGCTACACATTTTTGTCAACCCTATTGTTTTTCTTTTATAAACAGGGAACTTTATTCGTTAAAGGTTTAAATTGCATCAAAACTGAATAATTGATAATATTAAGAAGTACAAACATGTTTTATAAAATGTTTTAAACCTTGGGCATTAATTGACTTGAGCTTATAGAGGATGTTTGGCAGAGATGTAGGTAGGAAGAGATAGTCGGATCATCTCCACTTCGTTCAAGTAATCTCAACACTGTTAATGCTAAACCTTTTTGGTAACATTAGCTTACAAACTTGATACGCGCTAAATGCTTCAAATTTTTAAATTGAAATTAAAAGCAAGTCGAAGTATCAATATACATATAAGTTTAAAATAACCTACAGTTTACTAGCACATTAATATCATAAATTAATTAATTGGTCTTGATCATTTAAGTCTCTAGCTAGATAATTATACCAAATAAAGCAACCATTAATTAGAAGTAACTTTATATTTTAAAAACTAAAATTTTGTAAGAAATTATGATGTTTATTTTTTAAAAGGACAAAAAAAGCCAATTAAAGCAACCACTGTCCTAAAAGAACTTTAAATTATAAAGCTAAAATCTTGTATGAAATGTATGGTATTTGATTTTTAAAAGAACTT
Organism: Physella acuta; assembly: GCF_028476545.2. Lineage (NCBI taxonomy): Eukaryota > Metazoa > Mollusca > Gastropoda > Physidae > Physella > Physella acuta. Next base: position 992,770 of record NW_026731810.1, read on the forward strand.
TTTAAAGTTAATGTTATAATTATTAGTGGTAAAATTTCACATTTATACTAGACCAATTATGTAAAATGTAATTATTTTCAAAATCTATTTTTATTTCATTTTGATTATAATTGTACACATTCAGCTGCAAATGAGATTAAAAATATTTTAGAATCAAGTTGTATAGCCCTACAAGCAAACACGTTAACATACACATGCATTAACTCGAACATACATTCCTCTTATGAAATTATCTTAATCCTGTTTTAAACTTTATCGCTTTTTCTTCCTCATCTTTTGAATGTAAATATATTTTAACCGACACTCATTTGTTATTATTGAAAAAAGTTTTATTTTTAAAGAAAACTACACTATAAATGGTCGATTACGATTCAATTGTAAACATTAATTAAAGCGGACATTGTCATTTTCTGCTCAACAAGATTAAGTATTCATAATAAGGGAAACAACCCTGAATAACAGAGTTATCTGTCCTGGATGCGAACAAAAAATATTTTTATTGAGGGGGGGGGGGGGGGTTAACACAAACCGTTGTGGAGTTTGTTGCCGCATGTTGTCATGTCCAAGTCCGTATCTGACTTGTTGTCTGTAGACTCGGGTTACGCTACTGCGTCTGAGGGCCATCGATTATGGTATAGGGATTGATAGTGTTTTAAAGCAAATATTTTCAGTGGCAGCGTTGGTACTGTCGAATTCACAAATTATGAATTGCTGAATAGTAGAAAATAAAACAACTAGATAGCGGCGTTAGCGGCGTATGATACGCCGCGGGTCGGCTCGTTACATTATATAAGGTCAGGGTGTCCAGTCATAAACCCCCTGGACAAAAATACTCTGGACAACCCCCCCCCCCCCCGACATAAACCCCCTGGACTCAAACCCCCTGCGACATGAACCCCTTGGACAACCCCCCCCCCCCCACGAGATATAAACCCCCTGGATAAAAACCCCCCAATTGAGGTTTATATAACGGAAAACCATGTATTATGGGAACTGAAAATAATAATTAAAAACAAAATAAACATTAGAAAAAAAACAGTGATTTATTATAACTTTAAAAAGAGAGATTTTGAGCGAATCTTTTACATTATAAAAGGTCATTAATCAATTTAAAGTGTCTAGTTTTAATAATGTTCGATTACAAGAAAAAACACTAAAATAGATAATGATAATTGAATATAAAATTATTACAATATTTTTACATTGCAAATTTAAATCCTAACCTTTATAAAACACATTTGCTAAATGTGCACGTTTCTTTAAAAGTTATACAGGGAGAGGTGGGGAATCTATGCACATTTGCTCTAGAAGTAACGATATATGTTTTCTAAGTTAAGTTATTAACGCTAATTTCATTGAACTTAACCAAAGTTCAAACAATTAGGTTTAACATATTTTTGTATAGTAGTAGCTTGTTTAGAAAATGGTATTAAACAAAATCACAAGTCTATGAAATGTTTTGTATAGACTTCACTACTCTAGGAAATGGTGTAGTACAAACTTCACTAGTCTAGAAAATGGTGTAGTATAAATTTCACTTATACAGAAAATAGTGTAGTACAAACTTCACTAGTCTAGAAAATGGTGTAGTACAAATTTCACAAGTCTATAAAATGGTGTAGTACAACCTTCACTACTCTAGAAAATGGTGTAGTACAAACTTCACTAGTCTAGAAAATGGTATAGTACAAACTTCACTAGTCTAGAAAATGGTGTAGTACAAACTTCACTACTCTAGAAAATGTAGTGTGTAGTCCCTAAGTCTTCTAGTCTTTGTCAGTAGCAAGCCTTTGTAGTGTATAGTCCTTAGGTCCACTCATCTTTTTCAGTAGCAAGCCTTTTCTTTTCCTCCATGATTTTTTTTTGTGAGATTGTCATTTTGTATTTCCATTTTTTCCTCTATGCTTTCGTCTTCACCATTGTAGTTTGAGTGGTCTTGAGTGTCTTCCGAATAAGAAAACTTTGACAGTTTCTCTCTTTTGGTTAGGGGGTCATTGAATATGGTTCAGTTTATTTCAACTTGATCATTCAAGTCTCTAGATAATTGTTTGCATAAAAGCCACACAAAGGACGCTAATAAATGTAAAAAGCTTTTTATAAATTAAATATGATGTAAGAAATGTGTGGTGCTTGAATGTTGTAATAAAACGTAAGAATTTATTTTGTTTTGTTAATGGTAAAGTTTATACCACACTGTAATAATTAAAAACCTTTTTTAAACTATTTTATTCCATTTCGATTATTTCCTTAGAAAAACAAATAAATTTTATTAATTTTTATTTAGTATTACACCTAATAGGAGTTAGCTAATTTAAAGCAAAGCCAAAAATAAATACGCGCGACATTAAAATATTGCGCAAAATGGTGTGAAATCTTCTGGATAAAATTTAGTTTCGTAATCAGATAATTAAATACATCGCTGTTCTTTGTTTTCATATAATTTTATCACTTCCATCCTATTTCACCTACGACATCCTAATCAAACAACAAGCAACACACTTTTACAAGAGAATTAGTTGGGCCAGGAAACACTATATAATAGACATCAAAGATACATTTAGAAACCTACATAATAAACGCATTACACCAAAAGAAAGAAACTCCAGTTTCACGAAATACAAAGTCAAATCAAAATGTTAAAATAACATTTCAAACATGTAAACAAAATATACAAGAAACTGAGAAATACATTTATTTAGATTGTATATTAATATATATTAATATTAATACAAAAAGCAAAGCAAACACTTGCGAAGATATTAAACACCACCAATCAAACAGCCACAACAAATAAAGTAATCACACTTAATTTAATTAACACGACTAGACAAAGAACAGAAGACGAAAACAGACTAGTAGCAACGGCTATTTATAGATCGACTGTATGGCAAATTAGGAATAAATTCAGATATTTTTTTCACAAAATACACGGAGTTAAAAAGGTTTAAAGAAATATTTCAAGCCAAGCTAAGACATAGACTTGGAACTCTCACTTAACTGGCAAAAAAAAATGTACAGGAAAGCAATAAATAAAGTATTAATTTTAATTTAGACAGTCTCAAGCCAAACATCACTCGATCAGCCCTCAAGTAATTTAACATTAGAACTGTCTTCTGTTTCCCAGGTTTTTAAAAGTGCACAACCTGAATGGTAGAAAGAGATACACCCCCCCCCCACACACACACACTTCCCCCACTCAGCCGGACAGGCGGATATTTCAAGGACTGTTTGAGGACTGTACAGATATAGATGTTTGAAAGGGAAGAATGTTTGCTTTGATATGTCTAATTGTAATAACATAACTTTTCCGATTGCTTAAAATTTGTATCATTTTAATTCTATGTAATCACAAATTTATTTCAGCTTTACTTAATAACCCAAATTCTTTAGTCCAGTCCGTCAGGTTCAGGTACTGTTAAGTTATAAGCTGCTAATTTTTTTCACTAAGTCATGTAACTTCCGTGTTTTCTGTTGTATTTGTCTTTCAAGTTTGTAGCTATTCAGGATGTCGTTAAATATTTTAATGTTTTTTTTTGTCAGTAGCATGCCTATGTAGTGTGTAGTCCCTAGGTCCTCTCATCTTTGTCAGTAGCAAGTCTTTGTAGTTTGTAATCCCTGGGCCCACTCATCTTTCTTAGTAGCAAGTCTTTTCTTTTTCTCCACTCATCTTTGTTAGTGAGATTGTCATATTGTATTTCCATTTTTTCCTCTGTGCTTTCGTCTTCACCTTTGGAGTTCGAGTGGTCTTTTGTGTCTTCCGAATAAGAAAACTTTGACAGTTCCTCTCTTTTGGTTAGAAGGTCATTGCATACGGTTCAGTTTATTTCGACTTGATCATTCAAGTCTCTAGATAATTATATGTAACATAAGGCGCTATTAAAATATAAAAATCTTTTTATAAAGTAAACATAATGTAAGAAATGTGTGGTGTTTAAATGTTGTAATAAAACGTAAGCATTTATTTTGTTTTGTTAATGGTAATGTTTTAGAATAATACCATACTGTAATAATTTAAAACTTTTTTCAAAATACTATTTTATTCTATTTCGATTATTTCTTTAGAAAAACAAATTAATTTTATTAATTTTTATTTAGTACTACACCTAATAGGAGTTAACTAAACTAAAGCAAAGCCAAAAATAAATACGCGCGACATTAAAATATTGGGTTTCTTGTAGCTCAGATTTTACTCGTATTTAACGCAAATCTGAGCTCTGAAAAAATCTCTTATGTTAGGGCACTTGTCTTACAAATTACCAATATATATGTAAAAGTTTAAAATTCTCTAAAGTTTACAGGCCCATTAATGTTATATTTGATTTAATTCGACATGATCATATTTTTTTTTTGACTTAATCATTAAGGGTCTCTAGAAAATTATATGAAAAATAGTCAACAGCATTAAACAAGAAGAAACTCATTAAAAACAAATATATTGTTTGAAATTTACGGTGTTTAATTTTAAAAAGAACGAAAATTAAAAGAAAATAATTAATGTTATTAATTTTAGTAGTAAAATTTCACATTTATTCCAGACTAGATATATAAAATCTTATTGTTTTGAAAATATATTTTATTTTATTTGCTTTCTACTTCAGAAAAAAAGTAATTTTTACACAAAAATATTTTCTTTCTTATTAAATAGGAGTTATGCTTAACAAAAGCAAAGCCAAAAAAAAAAACTACGCACAAAATCAAATTGTTGCATGCAAGGGTGTGAAATCTTTTAGCTAGATTTTAAATTAATGATAAGAAAAGTTAAAATACATCGTTGTTCTGTGTGTTTTAATCAAGTGTTGTTTCCACACAGTTAAATAGATTCCAACCTGCAACCTCGACGTATGGTCTTGTCTCACAGTTAGGTGAACAGAGCAGAGTTTTATCATAGTTACAAGTGGGCAAATGAATTATTTAAATTAAAATTATGTATATGTTACACACTATCCTCATCAATTACTGTATTTATACTTAGGCGTTAGATGATTGTTGAGCACTGAAAGTGTAATTGTCAAGAGAGTTTGAACGTTTTAAATCAGCATTTATTATAAAGTGTTGTGGTCAAAAGAGATAGAGCCGATGCACAAACAATGGAATCTATTAAAAGATATGTGTCTATAATTTGTTTGGGTATATGTGTTGAAATCAGTTGCACAGTATCCCAGTATCCTCTGCCATATATATTCTTTAGTGCGGCGTTTACTCAATGGTTTCATAAAATTCATTAGTTAGTCCATTCTGTCAGATTCTGGTACTTTGTTAAATTTAAAGCTGTTGATTATTTTCCCTTACATGTAACTTCCGTGTTTTCCATTGTAAATGTCTTTCAATGTGTTGTTGTTCAGGATGTCGTTTAATATTTTTATGTGTTTTTTTTTTGTCAGTAGCGAGCCTTTGTAGTGTGTAGTCCCTAGAGCCACTCATCTTTGTCAGTAGAAAGTATCTTCTTTTCCTCCATGCAATGTTTTTATGACATTGTGATTTAGTATTTCCCTCTGTTCTTTCGTCTTCAGCTGAGGAGTTTGAGTTGTCTCGTCCGAATAAGAGAACTTTGACAGTTCCTCTCTATCGGTTAGGCCAGGGGTCGGCAACCTGCGGCTCGCGAGTCGCATGCGGCTCTTTTGCTGTCAAGATGCGGCTCTCCAGCTCCTTGTATAAATATAAATAGTTATATTATTTCATTTTAAAAACTCATATCAAATATCATAATGTGAAGAAAAACAACTTTGAACAGAATTAAAACACTTATCAGAGAACATTGAGAATTTGTGCAGTAGAAAGTATACGGACAGCTGACAGCAGCCCAAGTGCCGACTTTTTCGAATGTTTTTAAATGGGAATGTTATTTTATTTAGAATGCATTTCCATATGTGTCAGTAATCATTAATTTGACGTGAGTTACGTAGTATTTTTTTGTTAGCTATTAGCTTCCTACTGTTGAGGACAGAAGCAACCGATACACTGTTATCAAACCGCTATTCAATCCAGTTAGTTCCTAATAGGAGTTGAATGTTAGGGATGGGTAGAGTCGGATTCACCACTCTATCTTTGTCCAGTGTGTTGAGCACGGGAGTATCAAGGGACTTCAGGTAAACTGTGTGCAGGGGTGAGCTGGAGGTTGAGTCCTTTATACCCTGAAGCATGACAGATTCTCCGGCGCACAATGATGCCGACTAGGGTAAACAGTCACACACCATAGCTAACACGGCGGCTACCGTGTCCCGTTGAATCTTTACGGCCTGACGTCATCTTGTGGTCCAGGGACTGCAGACACCACAAAGTATGGTTGAAAACATCTGTCCGGGGCACCACTGACTCAGGTCACCGTCACTGCTTCGTTTGAGGACTGAGGGGGGGGGGGGCACAGGCATTTGACAGCCTAGTGTAAGGGCATAGGAAGGGTTGTGGGGCACAGGCATATGACAGCCTAGTGTAAGGACTTAGAAGGGATTATGGGGCCCAGGCATATGACAGCCTAGTGTAAGGACGTAGGAGGGATTATGGGGCCCAGGCATATGAAAGCCTAGTGTAAGTACGTAGGAGGGATTATGGGGCCCAGGCATATGAAAGCCTAGTGTAAGTACGTAGGAGGGATTATGGGGCCCAGGCATATGACAGCATAGTGTAAGGACGTAGGAGGGGTATCTTAGGGTTGGGTAACACGGACATATGTAGACAGTGACTCACCACACAAGGATGACCCAGTCTACTGTTGGTGATACTTGGGCCTAGAAGAGTTGCACGGGCATATGTAGTGGATGACACACAGCAAGGGTGGCCCAATCTACTGCCGGTGATGTTGGGATGTAGGAGACTTGGGACGGCTCGGGCTTATGTAGTGTATGACACACCGCAAGGGTGGCCCGATCTACTGCCGGTAAGGTTTTCGTCATGGCCTAAGTATACTGCTAGGTTGAACAATCCACCAACTGCCGTTGATGCTTGTGGTCACAGCCTAGGTAGAGGATGACTCTGCTAACAGTTGAGCACTCTATCTACTGCTGGAGATGCTGACTTGAGACGGATTCTGCTGAACAGATGATGTCAACTTGTATCTGTCGCCCACCATCACGGATACGGATGTCTCTCAGAATCCACGCGTGCTTCACGACACGGTTCAGACATCTGTGTTCACCATACAACCGTGTGTGGCTGCTAAACAAAGCTGGCTCAGGTTACCGTCCATACAGCCTGACCGCTGGATACAATTTAGCACCGCACCGACTTCACATAGTCTTGGTTACAGAGTTGAACCACGTTCTCGAGAGATGCACCTCTCTCTCTCTCTCTCTCTCTCTCGTTTGATTACAGGTCGGTTGACATCAGGTTAGACAACTGACTGTCTGACCTCCGTCCAGTTCTCCATAAGCTATAGACAGTACTAAGAACTAAGCCACTGTACACACTAGCGAGAATAGACCTAACTTGATGTGTAGACAGCGCAACACGAAAACAAACAGTCTAGTTCAAATCACGGCTGAGCCCCCAATAATATGATGTGAACACACGGACACGCCTTTCGGGTGATCCGATGCGTAGCGCAACACATACGACAAACAACCACAAACGGGTTACAAAACAAGACTGAATGAAACAAAGGCTCGTTGAAAACTAAAAGATTTTAATAGTATATACACTATCTACACATAACAGTTTAGCCTAAACACAAAATACACAAGCTAGTAAACTAAGATACAGTTGCTAAAAACTAGTCTAAACCTGTACTAACCTTGGGGATCTGGACAAAACTGAGGCCACCATACACGTTTTCATACACCTTATATACCCTTTCATAAACTTGTACAAACCGGACTATTACAACTCACAGCACGAGAACTGAAGAAGGTCGAACGGGACAGGGTACCAAGTACAACAACATTCACCCCCATTCATTCCCCTTCACTCGTTCACTACAATGCACGCTATGCTTCACAGCTGGACAGCTGTAAAATAAATATCGCGAGTTGAGGCACTGATACGTGACGCATGGAATAAATTTGCAGGATGGTACAGTAACGTGGAAACTTGGACATCTGGAGTGCTGATGATCATTAGCAGAGGCGTATCCAGGTTTTCGGTGTAGGGGGAGCGAAAAGAGCAAAAAAAGGCGCCGACTTTTTTAACACATTCTATATACGTTATATATATATATATATATATATATATATATATATATATATATATATATATATATATATATATATATATATATATATATATATATATATATATATATATATATATATATATATATATATATATATATATTTACTAGCTGTATGTCATTACTTCGCTATGATGTAAAATAAATTGAAAGTAGCTCTCTGAAGAAATAAGAAAAAACACACAATCTAGGCCGACAAAACAAAAAGAGTATCAATCTAAACAAAAACAAAAACAAAACAATGAACGTAACACAATCTGTTTTGTAGTTCTTTTAAAAAAAATTCTTACATAATAATTCCTGGGAAATTATTTAAGACAAGTGAAATAGGGGAAATAATCACTCTCTTAATATAAATATGTATATATCTACACATTTAATTACAAATGTCAAAACAAATAAATAATTACCTTAGAATATAATGAAATTGTTTAACACTATTCGCGTTTACAAAATGTTTTTGTCTATAATCAGAATTTAATATATCGTCCTCATAAATGCTAAAGTATTACAGAATAATGAAAGTTTTTAAAATCAGAGTTGGTATAAAACCACGCTTTTCGGTATAATAGAAAAACACTCGGAATAACAGCCTACATTTAAATAAATTCTGGTCTTTTAGTTTAGATCATATATTTGTAATTAAGTACTACTTCTTTGTGTTATTTAAAGATCATTTTTTAACATAGTGATAAGTATGGGTTAGATCACTGCATTGATCACACACGTTTTTACTGGTAATTGCAAAAACAATATTCACAGAGTTTTACGTTTAAAAAGCTAATTTTCTGGCGGCATGGTACTTTGGTACATCATTACGCGTTTTTCTACATGTACTTAACAGATCCGTTCGGGGTGGGTTGGGGAGGGGGGGGGTGGGTTCAACTTCATTCACCACTGTCCGGTCACTTTAGGTCAATTATCCAACCCAGTGTATACCTAGGTGTGACATTAATGTCTCTCTACACAATTGTGGTGGTGAGGTGTGTGTGTGTGGGTGGGGGGATAACCAACTCAGAGTGAACATAGCGTCAGTTTTTATATATGTTTTAATATGTCGTTCTAAACATACATATATATTACACAAATATATATTACACAAATATATATTACAGAAATAGATTTAAATAAGTAGCATTGGTATTATGACAATATATTTTTTTTACAGAGGGGTCCATGGGGGAGGGGGGTTGTAACTGTTTCATATAATTTGTAATCGTAATCACTATCGCCCAAACTGTAAGAATACTACTACTTCATCGTGAAGACGTTGTTGACCTTTTCAAAATTTCCCCACCACTACGCAGTTTGCTGATAAGAAAATTTAAATAGAGGTGCCACATCAGTTGTATTTGTTTCTGTATTGTCATTTTTTTTTAAATCAATCACACGATTCAAACTGTATATATAAAGTAATTATGTGTGAAGTTTTATGTATAACATTTTCTAATTCAAGTATTCGTAAGCAAATACATTATACAGTTGCCTTAAACTTAACACCCATCTTGCCAAGTGGTACTATCCTTAGATGTTTTTTAAACATTACAATGCATCGTAATGGTTTTTTTTAGAATGGCAAACTGATGCAGCTGTTAATACGTGTAGTAAACGTAGACACTACTAGACTAGTACAATAATGCTTAATTGCTGCATGAAAAGAAATCTTGTGATTTACATAGATGTGCTGACCAAAAATATTTTTTTAACAAATATCTTGTTCAAAACTTTGAGTTTAAAAAGTTTCCGAAAAGGCGACACTTTGCTGAAAATGGCCAGAGGGGGAGCGGCCGCTCCCCCTGCTCCCCCCACCCCCCCCCCCCCCTGCGTACGCTACTGATCATTAGGTCAACAAATTCGTGCTAGCAAGAGTTCTTTTACATGCATATAATAAAAAGTTAAGTAAGAAGCCAACTAACAAATACAAATCTAGAGGCGTGCTTGAAACCTCCTAAAACAAAAAGTTATGAGCCAGATTTAAACAAACTTTCATACGGCATGCAAGGTCAACGCTCCCATTGGTGTAACTGATGTAAATATTCACTGATTAAAGTTATATTATTTGATTACTAATTTTATTATTCTAGCAGAGCTAGCTCAAATACTTTAATATGTTTTGTGCGAAACATGCGTATTTTTTTAAAAATATGAATAAATATTATTTCATTTTTAAAGCTATTTATTTAAATTATATATATATATATATATATATATATATATATATATATATATATATATATATATATATATATATATATATATAAAATATATATTATAATATACAACCAATCCTAAATATTAAAACAAAATACTAGTGGCTCTTTAAAAACTGGGAAATTTTGAAATTGCTTCTTTTGGCTCTTCCGTCACCAAAGGTTACCGACCCGTGGGTTAGGGACCAATTGAATACTTTTCAGCTTATTTCGACTTGATCATTCAAGTCTCTAGATAATTACTTCGTTTCCTTGGGCATACTAACTAAAAAAAAGCTTATTATATAGTAAATATGATGTAAGAAATGTGTGGTGTTTGCATTTTGTAATAAAAAGAAACATTTATTTGTTTTGTTAATGTTAAGGGCAAAAGAATTATACCACACTAAATAAATTAAAAATTGTTCGCTTCCAAAATTGTTTTATTCTATTTTGATTTGTATTTTAGAAATAGAAATTAATTTTTATTAATTTTTATTTAGTATTACACCTAATAGGAGTTATGCTACACAAATGCAAAGCCAAAAATAAAAACGCTCAACTTTAAAGTATTGCGCGCAATGGTGTGAAATCTTATGTCATAACTTCAAATTCATCATAGGTTTATTAAATATATCTCTGTTTTTTCCGTCTTTATTAAATTCTTGTTGCCTTAATTTTTTATCGATTCCCATCTATATCAGAAAGGTATGATCGCTCCTTACAGTCCTTTTATATGATAATATGCGCAGTTTTTACATCGTTACAACTTGGTAAAAGTTATATTTTTTTTTTAAATGTTATACATAATTTCCACCAATAGGGCTGGTAAGTAGGTCACCATCCAGTTCTTAGGCTGATGCAGGTTTTATTGAGCCGTAGAACTGGTTGGTGACCTTCTTACCAGCGCTATTGAAGTAGTAAGTAGCCTTTGGATAATAGTTGAGATCAAGAGGGATTACCAATGTACAAATAGATCAGCCTCTGGCGTAAAATGTGACCTAAAGGAGATTATATATATATATATATATATATATATATATATATATATATATATATATATATATATATATATATATATATATATGGGAGCCGGACGTTTTCCAGAAAGAGACTTGACCTAATGCCGTTTGCTTGAAGGCCGATTTCCCGAATGGACACTTGCCTAAATGCGACAAATGCCCGAAAGCCACTGGCCCGAACATACATTCCTCTTATGAAATTATCTTAATCATGTTTTAAACTTTAGCGCTTTTTCTTCCACATTTATTGAATGTAAATATATTTTTACCGACATTCATTTGTTATTATTGAAAATAGTTTTATTTTTAAAGAAAACTACACTATAATTGGTCGATAACGATTCAATTGTAAATAATATATAACGCGGATACTATCATTTTCTGCTCAACAATACTAGGTATTCAGAATAAAGGAAACAACCTTGCATAACAGAGTTGTCGGTCCTGGATACGAATAAAAATATTTTATTAGGGGGGGGGGGGGGGGGGGGTTACACAAACCGTTGTGGAGTTTGTTGCCGCATGTTGTCATGTCCAAATCTGTATCTGGCTTGTTGTCTCTAGACTCGGGTTACGCTACTGCGTCTGAGGGCCATCGATTATGGTATAGGGATTGTTCTAAGATAGATAAAAGTTTTAATTATAAAAATGTTGCTTTAAAAAAAAACGTTTTCTTTTCAATGAAGATTAGAAAATCAATAAATACATGTGAAACAAATCTCAATTCATAATTAAATTAAAACCTATGCGCTGAAAATTAAAATGCATAAAATTATGAGGTTTCAAAGAAATATATTTGAGGTATAGGCCTACTACTTCGATATTTTTTAATTAGAATCTATTACTTTATAAAAGGTCATAAACAATTTAAAGTGTCTAGTTTTGATAATGTTCGATTACTAGGAAAAAAACTAAAATTGATCATGATAATTGAATATAAAATTTTAACAATATTTTTATATTACAAAATTAAATCCTAACCTTGGTAAAACACACATGTAAAATGTGTACGTTTCTTTAAAAGTTATATAGGGAGAGGTAGGGAATGCATAAACATTTGCTCTAGAAGTAACTATATATGTTTTCTAAGTTAAGTTATAAACGCTAATTTCATTGAACTTAACCAAAGTTAAAACGATTAAGCTTCACATATTTTTGTATAGTAGTAGCTAGTTTAGAAAATGGTATCAAATAACTTCACCAATCTGTAAAATGTATTGTATAGACTTCACTAGTCTAGAAAATGTTGAGTACAAACTTTACTTTCTAGAAAATTGTGTAGTACAAACCTCACTACTCTAGAAAATGGTGTAGTACAAACTTTACTAGTCTAGAAAATGGTTTAGTACAAACTTCATTATTATAGGGTGAAGTACAAATGTTAGTCTTGAAAATGATGTAGTACAAACTTCACTAGTCTAGAAAATGGTCTAGTTTAAACTTCACTAGTCCAGAAAATGCTGTAGTACAAACTTCACTAGTCCAGAAAATGGTGTAGTACAAACTTCACTAGTCCAGAAAATGGTGTAGTACAAACTTCACTAGTCTAGAAAATGCTGTAGTACAAACTTCCCAAAATAAAAACACCCAAATTTTCCCGAACAACAACCTGTCAACAGACACCAGCAGCGCGTTTATTTGCTGGCAGATCGAAGCTGTGAACCACAGGACGATCCTACAGTCAGATGAACGTGAGACGATATTCTCGTGTAGCTCATGTTGTGTCTGGACGTTTTACCGTATTTCTGTCTCAATAGGTCCAAGTTCGGTGTTTTTTTATGTCATGTTTCTGCGTCGTAGTAATAGATGATCACTTAAAAGGTTGTTGTTGTAGGATAATGGAAGCTTTAAAGTAAAGTCATATTGACCCCGATTTTGACATTTATTTACATTTTTTTATGGCTTAGCTCCATTTTGAATATTACTTATATCTACAGTTCCTTGATTTCAGATATTCTTAGCACGTGATCGGAATCCGGGACTTCAAGGTATGTTAATTTTATTTTGATTTGTTGCCTCATTTCTGTGAAGAAGTGAGGAACAAACTGTTGAATATACATTCAAAAATTAAACCGTTTATGTAATTTTAGTTTTACTCTCCATTTTCTTTTCTTTCCCCCAATCTCTCACCCTCTCCATCTATGTTCCCTCCATTTCTCTCCGCATATCGTTCCATCTATTCCATCATATCAGTTTTCATTTCCTGATATCCATCATTAAAACGCCATCTACACAGCTTACTGTGTGAATATATCTCCTTGATCTTTTTTTGTCCTGTCCCTAGTAGAAAATTCGAATCTTCAGCGTATGCGACTTTTTCCTTGGCTGTTGTGTTTGGCAGGTAAAATCCATTTATACAGTTTCATGTAATTTCCGTGTTTTCCATTGTAAATGTCTTTCAATGTGTTGTTGTTCAGGATGTCGTTTAATATTTTTATGTGTTTTTTGTCAGTAGCAAGCCTTTGTAGTGTGTAGTCCCTAGGACCACTCATCTTGTCAGTAGCAAGCCTTTTTTTTTCCTCCAAGCTTTTTTTTTGTGAGATTGTCATTTTGTATTTCCATTTTTTCCTCTATGCTTTCGTCTTCACCTTTGATGTTAGAGTGGTCTTTTGTGTCTTCCGAATAAGAAAACTTTGACAGTTCCTCTCTTTTAGTTAAGGGGTCATTGAATATGGTTCAGTTTATTTCGACTTGATCATTCAAGTCTCTAGATAATTGTTTGCATAAAAGCCACATTAAAATCACTATTAAATATAAAAACCTTTTTATAAAGTAAATATGATGTAAGAAATGTGTGGTGTTTCTATGTTGTAATGAAGCGTAAGAATTATTTTTTGTTTTGTTAATAGTAATGTTTTAGAATCATACCACACTATAATAATTAAAAACTTTTTTTAAAACTATTTTATTCCATTTCAATTATTTCCTTTGGCAGTTCCTCTCTAACGGTTAGGAACTCATTGAATACGGTTCAGTTTATTTCGACTTGATCATTCAAGTCTCTAGATAATTGTGCATCTTTTAGTACATTTTATCTAGGAAAAGCTGGTTATGAAGTAAATATGATGTAAGATATGTGTGGTGTTTAAAGATTAACATAAAACGTAAACATTTATTCGTTTTGTTAATGGGAAATTGGAAGAATTATACCACACTAAATAAATTAAACATCTTTTGTTTCAAAAACTATTTTATTCCATTTCGATTATTTCCTTAGAAAAACAAATTAATTTTATTAATTTTTATTTAGTATTACACATAATAGGAGTTAGCTAAACTAAAGCAAAGCCAAAAATAAATACGCGCAACATTAAAATATTGTGCAAAATGGTGTGAAATCTTTTAGATAAGCTTTATTTTCATAATCAGATATTTAAATACATCGCTGTTCATTGTTTTCATATAATTGTATCCCTTCCATCCTATTTCACCTACGTATGATCGCGTCTTACGGTCACTTAACCTGACAAGACACGCGGTGTTTAATACGGTATTTGGATAATAAGCATTAAATGTTTATTTAATCATACTACATTTTTGAAAAAAAATCTTTTTTAAAATTTGGCAAGCGATAAAATTATAGCTACATTTATAAAAAAATGCTTTTTGGCAGCAAAAATTTAGAACCATTTGGAACCCACATTTTAAGTCTTTTGTTGAACATTGAAGCTGTAAAAAGGTAAATCGTTGAAAATATAATGTAAAAAGCAAACATTAATTGACTTGAGCTCATTAATTTATGTTAATTTAACGTTAAATTTCAGTAACTTTAATTTATTTTCTACAGTCATAATGCTACAATTTACCTATATTTAAAGCAAGTTAACTAAACTTTATTTAACATAATTGAATTTAAATACTACTGAACAATGTATTGTATATTTCATTTAACTCTCTTAAATACTTTTTATAATATCTGGTCTTTGCCTTTTTTGCCGTGCTTTCCTAACTTTCATCTCCAGAATTTTACCTGCAGCCCGCTAAAAAACACTTGTCTATCGAGGTTTGTTTTTTCCTCCGTTTCAAAATGTTGCGGGAATCATTTTGGTAAAGGTCATTAAATAGCTCCACACAATTGTGATTGGGTTTCTTATCTCTCAGATTTTACTCGTATTTAACGCAAATCTGAGCTCTGAAAAAAATCGCTTATGTTAGCGCACTTGTCTTACAAATTACCAATATATATGTAAAACTTTGAAATTCTCTACAGTTTACAGGCCCATTAATGTTATAATTGATTTAAATCGACTTGATCATATTTTTTATTTATTTTTTTGACTTGATCATTCAAGTCTCTAGAAAATTATAAAATATTGTCGACATCATTAAACAAGAAGAAACTCATTATAAAACAAATATATAGTGTGAAATTTACGGAGTTTAATTTTAAAAAGAACATAAATTAAAAGAGTTTTATCATAGTTACAAGTGGGCCAATATATTATTTAAATAAAAATTATGTATTATATATTCTCATCAATTACTGTATTTATACTTAGGCGTTAGATGATTGTTGAGCACTGAAAGTGTATTTATCAAGAGAGGTTGAACGTTTTAAATCAGCATTTACCGTAAAGTGATGTGGTCAAAAGAAATAGAGCCGATGCACAACTAGAATCTATTAAAAGATATGTGTCTATAATTTGTTTGGGTATATGTGATGAAATCAGTTGCACGGTATCCACTGTCATATATATTTTTAGTGCAGCGTTTACTCGATGGTCTGATAAAATTCATTAGTTAGTCAAGTCTGTCAGATTCTGGTACTTTGTTAAGTTTAAAGCTGTTGATTATTTTCCCGTTTCATGTAACTTCCGTGTTTTCCATAGTAAAAATCTTTCAATGTGTTGTTGTTCAGGATGTCGTTTAATATTTTTATGTTTTTTTTTGTCAGTAGCACGACTTTGTAGGGTGTAGTCCCTAGGCCAACTAATCTTGTCAATAGCAAGCGTTAGTAGTGTGTAGTCCCTAGGTCCACTCATCTTTGTGAGTATCAAGTCTCTTCTTTTCCTCCATGCAATGTTTTTATGACATTGTGATTTAGTATTTCCTTTTTTTCCTCTGTGCTTTCGTCTTCATCTGAGGAGTTTGAGTGGTCTCGTCGGAATAAGAAAACTTTGGCAGTTCCTCTTTATCTGTTAGGGCAGGGTCGGCAACCTGCGGCTCGCGAGCCGCATGCGGCGCTTTTGATGACAAGTTGCGGCTCTTCGGCTCCAAGCACAAATATTAATAATTATTTTATTTTATTTTCAAAACTCATAAAAATATTGTTCTGCAACACTCGATAATGAATTATATAATCATAAACATAAACATTAAACACTCGATATTTTATTAGAATATTTAGGTACAACCTATTTTCAGTGTACTTCCTATTAAGCTGTTCATCTCGAATTGAAACATTCAACTTCATGGTCGATATTACAAAGAAAATAAACAGCCTAGTGTAAGGATGTATCCTAGGGTTGGGTAACACGGACATATGTAGACAGTGACTCACCACACAAGGATGACACAGTCTACTGTTGGTGATACTTGGGCCTAGGAGAGTTGCACGGGCATATGTAGTGGATGACACACAGCAAGGGTGGCCCAATCTACTGCCGGTGATGTTGGGATGTAGGAGACTTGGGACGGCTCGAGCTTATGTAGTGTATGACACACCGCAAGTTTGACCCGATCTAATGCCGGTGAGGTTTTCGTCATTGCCTAAGTATACTGCTAGGTTGAACAATCTACCAACTGCCGTTGATGCTTGTGGTCACAGCCTAGGTAGAGGATGACTCTGCTAACAGTTGAGCACTCTATCTACTGCTGGAGATGCTGACTAGAGACGGATTCCGCTAAACAGATGATGTCAACTTGTATCTGTCGCCCACCATCACGGACACGGATGTCTCTCAGAATCCACGCGTGCTTCACGCCACGCTTCACTGGTTCAGACATCTGTGTTGACCATACAACCGTGTGTGGCTGCTAAACAACGCTGGCTCAGGTTGCCGTCCATACGGCCTGACCGCTGGATACAATTTAGCACCGCACCGACTTCACATAATCTTGGTTACAGAGTTGAACCACGTTCTCGAGAGATGCACCCCTCTCTCTCTCTCTCTCGTTTGATTACAGGTCGGTTGACATCTGGTTAGACAACCGACTGTCTGACCTCCGTCCAGTTCTCCCTACGTTATAGACCAGGGGTCTCCAAACTACGGCCCGCGGGCCAGATGCGGCCCGCGATGTCCTCTCATCCGGCCCGCGGAGATCTTTTTGTCCACGGAGAAAACGTTTGTTGGTGATGGCTGAGGAACTTTGCCCAGAAAAATCGAAGACATACCTGGAAGAAACTGGCCCCCAAGTTGAAATTTAATGGTTAATGTGGCCCTCGGACTGAAAAGTTTGGAGATCCCTGTTATAGACAGTACTAAGAACTAAGCCACTGTTCACACTAGCGAGAATAGACCTAACTTGATGTGTAGACAGCGCGACACGAAAACAAACAGTCTAGTTCAAATCACGGCTGAGCCCCCAATAATATGTTGTGAACACACGGACACGCCTTTCGGGTGATCCGATGCGTAGCGCAACACATAAGACAAACAACCACAAACGGGTTACAAAACAAGACTGAATGAAACAAAGGCTCGTTGAAAACTAAAAGATTTTAATAGTATATACACTATCTACACATAACAGTCTAGTCTAAACACAAAATACACAAGCTAGTAAACTAAGATACAGTGGCTAAAAACTAGTCTAAACCTAACCTGTACTAACCTTGGAGATCTGGACAAAACTGAGGCAATCACACACGTTTTCATACACCTTATATACCCTTTCATAAACTGGTACAAACCGGACTATTACAACTCACAGCACGAGAACTGAATAGCTCAAATACTTTAATATGTTTTGTGCGAAACAGCCGTATTTTTTTAAAAATATGAATAGATATTATTTCATTTTTAAAGCTATTTATTTGAATTATATATATATATATATATATATATATATATATATATATATATATTATATATATATATATATATATATATATATATATATATATATATATATATATATATATATATACATATATATATATATATATATATATATATATATATATATATATATATATATATATATACAACCAATGCTATATATTTAAAAAAATACTAGTGGCTCTTTAAAAACTGGGAAATTTTGAAATTGCTTCTTTTGGCTCTTCCGTCACAAAAGGTTGCCGACCCCTGGGTTAGGGACCAATTGAATACTTTTCAGTTTATTTTGACTTGATCATTCAAGTCTCTAGACAATTACTTCGTTTCCTAAGACATACTAACTAAAAAAAGCTTATTATATAGTAAATATGATGTAAGAAATGTGTGGTGTTTGCATTTTGTAATAAAAAGTAAACATTTATTTGTTTAGTTAATGTTAAGAGCGAAAGAATTATACCATTATAAATAAATTAAAAACTGTTTGCTTCCAAAATTGTTTTATTCTATTTCGATTTGTATAAATAAATAGAAATAGAAATTAATTTTTATTAATTTTTATTTAGTATTACACCTAATAGGAGTTATGCTACACAAATGCAAAGACAAAAATAAATTCGCGCTACTTTAAAGTATTGCGCGCAATGGTGTGAAATCTTATACCTGAACTTCATATTCATCATAAGTTAATTAAATACATCGCTGTTTTCTCTGACTGTATCAAATTCTTGTTGCCTTAATATTTTATCGATTCCCATCTATATCAGAAACGTATGATCGCGCCTTACAGTCATTTAACCTGATAATATCCGCAGTTTTTACATCGTTACTACTTGGTTAAAGAAATATTTCTAAAAATGGAAATGTTACATATAATTGCCACTAATTAAAGTATATGTAAATAGCCTTTGGATAATAGTTGAGCACTGAAGGTGTATTGATCAGCCTCAGGCGTAAAATGTGAAAACAAGTAGATTATATATATATATATATATATATATATATATATATATATATATATCCTTTTTGTAATATATATATTATGTATATATATAATATATATATATATATATATATATATATATATATATATATATATATATATATATATATATATATATATAATATATATATATATATATATATATATATATATATATATATATATATATATATATATATATATATATATATATATGGGAGCCGTACGTTTACCAGAAAGACACTTAACCTAATGCCGTTAGCTCGAAGACTTATTTCCCGAATGGACACTTGCCCGATTACGACAAATGCCGATAGCTACTTGCCCGATTTGTCCAGGCAGGGCGCGATTCTACTTTTCTTCAGTATACAGGTTGTAAAAACAAAAGTTGATTCCGGTTTAACACCGTTGGGGAGATGATAAGAACACTCCAGGGGAGCTTTGTGCAGATATACTTTTTTTTTATTTCGCAAGGGCGGTACCCATGAAGGGTGCGAGTTTTCTCTATTGATAAAATCCTCTTAAAATTTATTCGTCAGACAACGCACGGGGACGAATACGCTAGAAAATGAAAATTCTATCCACAAACTGTGAAACCTACTGCTCTCAAATTTACTCGCGTTTTTAATTATAGCACTTTATCTAGGCGGCGCCTCATATCTAAAAATATTGTATGATAGGGCACTTGTGTATTGAGCTACCACAGTATATCTAAGTTTGAAGTTAGCATTACCTTAGTTTACAAGTCCTGCATAATTTTATTAAGCAGTTCTTTTTTTTTCTTTTTTAACATCAAAATCGATTTAAGTTTAAAAAGAAGTTAAAACAATATTTTATTAATGTGTATAATAAAGTTAAACATGTATACTGCACACAATACATTTTTTAAATTTAAATTTTTACTTTAGATATAAAACTTTATTTTTATTAGGTTTTAGTTATTTAGACACATAATACACACAAAACCAAAGAAAAAATATATCCATTCAATGCTAAAAGATTAAGCGCAATGGTGTAAAATATTACATCTTATCATTATAAGGTGCAGGCCCATATATGCATCGTTGTCGCTTGTGTCTTAATCAATATTCTTTAACCAGATACTTACAACGATTCCCAACTACATAAGCAACGTATAAGCGCGTAAAACGGTCAAGTGAACAAATCAGTTACTCTGTGTTTACATTGCTGCTTGTTAGAAATGGTATTTTTAAATTAATAAATTGTATTTGCTACACATTTTTGTCAACCCTATTGTTTTTCTTTATACGTTAAAGATTTAAATTGCATCAAAACTAAAAAATTGAGAATATAAAGAAGTACAAACATGTTTTATAAAATGTTTTAACCTTGGGCATTAATTGACTTGAGCTTATAGAGCACGGGTTCCCAACCTGGAGGTCGCGACCTGGGGTCGCGAAGGGCCTTCTGGGGGTTCGCCAACTGGTATACTAAACCTAAGTAATGAGAAACAAAACATAAATATTTAAAAGAATATCTGAAATTCGGCTTTACTAACATTACAGGAATTCAAATAGAGCAGAAGCAAGGCGTAGGCTTACTGTGCAAAGTCGTTCTCAGTCACGAGTTTATAAAATCTTCAAAACTAAAACGTCATTTGAGACGAGTCATTCGGAACACACCAAAAAAGATATCGTGTTTTTTCGTCGGCATGAAGCTAGTTGCAAACGTACGTCAGAGACTTGATCGAACAGGAAGTTTTCACCAAGGAAATACAGCATTAGCGCAAGCATCAAATGAAGTCGCGATAGAAAATGCCAAGCAAAAAAAAACACATACACACAATAGGAGAAAATCTCATCAAACCCTGCATGTTGAAGATGGTGAAGTTATTTCTTGGGGATTCCAGTGCAGTAAAGATGCAACAAATATCTCTGCCTAATAATACTACCCAGCGGCTTATAGCCGACGTGTCCGTAGATATTAAATAACAAAATTTTAATGAAATCAAGCGTTCACCGTTGTTTGCTTTTCAAGTTGATAAATCAACAGACGTGAGTTCGTGTTCGCAGTTGCTGGTCTTTGTCTATATTCATTCAGATGATAGCAAAGAAGAGTTGCTATTTAGTGAAATAGCATGGAGAAAATAAATACATTTTTAAAAAAAAACTGGAAGATTAAAGTTGGTTAAAACGGCTGTGGGGGTTTGTACTGATGGTGCGCTATCTAGGTTTAGATCAAAATCGGGCATTCAGAAAACAGAAAAGATTTAACCCCCTAACCACTGCGTTATTTACCAGTAAGCCCTTGTCATCAAGACTCCACTGCTAGTAACAGTCGGACATTATATTTAATCTGGAGCAAAGACATTAATATAGATCACGAGGTTCTGCTTTTCTACACTACAGTACGCTGGCTGTCAAACGAATTGTTGTGAATAGTGTTTTTGAATTAAAATCTGAAATTAAATTGTTCTTGGAAGTGCAAAGGAAACAAGACCTTTTGGTATACTTAAAACGACATAGAGTGGTTGGAGAGAGTATCATACCTAGCATATATATTCAAACATCAACGTAAGCTCAACCTGAAGCTTCAGGGAAAATGAACGAGGATTATTACTTTCTATGATGATTTCGGGGCATTTTTATCAAAGCTGCAAAATTGGCGAAGAAAATAAATCTTGGAAATGTTGTACATTTGAGAAACTCTGCAGTGTGGTAGATGAATCTGATTGTGAGATAATTAAAATTTTGAAAGAAGCGATTTCTGGGCATCTTGGATCTCTTGAAAACGAACTGCGGCGCTATTTCTCTGAGCTGAAAGAAGAAGAATCTGCATTGACGCATTACCAATTCTCTACTTCCCTTGATGTTGCCAGCATTTCCGATGAATTACAAGATGAATTATTTGATTTGCAGAATGATTCCGCCTAAGATGAAGAACTGCTCACACAATTTTGGTGTATTATTTACCATTCATACCCAAAAGTAAAATTTATTGACTTTTCAAGAATAGCCTTTCAACAATATTCTCCGATTAAAAACAAAATTAAGAATTAAATTGAATGTTGATAATGACATAGGTTGGCGTTAACAATAACTTAACCGCGAATGTTTAGTAAATAGCATGCAATTTTACTCATCGTATTAAAACAGTTATTAAGAGTAGTTCATATTGAAAATCTTGTAGAAAATCTTATTTTAGTGCTTATTAATTTCCATACTAAATTCGGCTTTTTAATTTTATGGGGGTCGCGGGTCACTTACTTTTTTAAAAGGGGGTCGCCACTCGAAAAAGATTGGGAACCACTGTTATAGAGGATGGTTGGCAGAGATGTAGGGAGGAAGAGATAGTCGGATCATCTCCGCTTCGTTCGAGTAATTTCAACACTGTTAATGCTAAACCTTTTTGGTAACATTAGCTTACAAACTTGATACGCGCTAAATGCTTCAATTTTTGAAAATGGAAATTGAAAGCAAGTCTGTCGAAGTATCAATATACATATAAGTTTGAAATCCCCTACAGTTTACTAGCACATTAATACTATAAATTAATTAATTTCTCTTGATCATTCAAGTCTCTAGCTAGATAATTATACCAAATAAAGCAACCATTAAGTATGAGTAACTTTATATTATAAAAACTAAAATTTTGGAAGAAATTATGATGTTTACTTGTTAAAAGGACAAATAAAGCCAATGAAAGCAACCACTGTCCTAACACAACTATAAGTTATAAAGCTGAAATGTTGTATGAAAATTATGGTGTTTGATTTTATAAGAACTTTTCAAAATTAATGTTATAATTATTAGTGGTAAAATTTCTTTTTAACTTAAAATTAGTTATTAATCATGAGTTAAGCTACACAAAAGCAAAGCTAAAGCTTGTGAGGACTGATACAGATTTACAATAGTAATATTTCTTTCTTACTTGTAGCCTACTTTCATTTATTTAAGATGGTTTACTTATACATAAATCTAATACAAAACGTCTAAATATAAAACAAAATTTCAAAAATAAAAAAAAAACCAACCTGAAAATGCAAATGTGTAATTAAATGATGATTCAAGGGTTTTATTTTCCCTCGGCGTGGTGGGTGAGGGGGGGGGGCGGGGTAGAATTTGGGTTTTTAAGTAGAACTGAAATAAATGTGTGATTACAGAGAATTAAAATGATACAAATTTTAAGCAATCGGAAAAGTTATATTATTACAAAGAGACACATCAAAGCAAACATTCTTCCCTTTCAAACATCTATATCTATACAGTCCTCGAACAGTTTTTTTTATTAATTCAATTGTTTTAATTATTTAAATCAGTAATAATAATTTGTTTGATCGTTTTACACAGCAGTAAAGACATGAACATCAATTGCATATATAATAATCAAAGGGAGAAAATAAAATGGCATTATAACTAGACTTAAATAAGGTGTGCAAACTAGGTTTCTCTTGACTGCTTAGTTTACTGTGCTCCGTCCTTAGCTGCGGAGTCAAAAGTTTACATTGTAGTCATACATGGACAGAAATAGAAACGACCTTGGGAGAAGTGTCTCTGTAATACTCATACTGATCTATCATTCCAAAAATCTCCATGACATAAAATTGACCCTTGGCAATGAGGGCACGCTAACTTGAAATATCCGCCTGTCCGGTTGAGTGGGGGGAAGTGTGTGGGTGGGTGGGGGTGAGGTGTGTATCTCTTTCTACCATTCAGGTTGTGCACTTGTATAAAACCTGGGAAACAGAAGATTGTTCTAATGTTAATTTACTTGAGGGCTGATCGAGTGATGTTTGGCTTGAGACTGTCTAAATTAAAATTAATATTTTATTTATTGCTTTCCTGTACATTTTTTTCCCAGTTAAGTGAGAGTTCCCAGTCTATGTCTTAGCTTTGCCTGTAATATTTCTTTTAACTCGGTGTCCGTGTATTTTGTAAAAAATATATCTGAATTTATTCCTAATTTGCCATACAGTCGATCTTTAAATAGCCGTTGCTACTCGTCTGTTTTCTTCTTCTGTTCTTTGTCTAGTCGTGTTAATTAAATTAAGTGTGATTGCTTTATTTGTTGTGGCTGTTTCATTGGTGGTTTTTAATATTTTCGCAAGTGTTTGCTATGCTTTCTGTACTAATAAACAATCTAAATACATGTGTTTCTCAGTTTCTTGTGTATCTTGTGTTTGACATGTTATTTTAACATTTTGATTGGACTTTGTATTTCGTGAAACTGGAGTTGTATTAAAAATCAGGCTGTATGTCACTTCCCTTTCTTTGGTGTAATGCGTTCATTATGTAGGTTTCTTAATGTATCTTTAATGTCTATTATATTGTGTTCCCTGGTCCAACTAATTCTCGGGTATAAGGATGTCGCTTGTTGTTTGATTAGGATGTCGTATATCTTTTTTTTTGTGTCTTCCCCAATAATGCTTTTGTTTCCTTGGAATATTGCTAGCGTTCCTTTATAATTATAAAAGCTGCCTATGTCATTTTCCCCATAGTGTGGTGTTATGATTTTTAATTTTAAAATGCCCTATGTAGTATTGTGCTAATGGATGATAATGTGGTTCTATCCTTATTCTATCCAGATGTTTTAATCGGAAGGTGTTTATTTTAGTATGAATGTCGCGTAGCCCTATACCTCCATATAATTGTTTTGTATTAAGGTTTTGTGGCTAAAGTTTCTAATCGTGTTTTTGAAAATAAACTCTCTAATGTGCTTGTTCGTTTTTTTAATAAATGAGTTGGGTATTGTAGAGTTCGTTGCTACGAAAATTATTTTTGGAATGATAGATCTGTTTACTAATGCAGCTCTGGCAAAAATGGTTGTAGTGCAGTATTGGTATTTTTCCAGATTGTGATTTATTTTATTTTTCAGTGTGGCCCAATTTTCATGGTCGTTTTTTGTGGAATCGCTGGTATAGGTTATTTCATAGATTCTGAGTTTGTCAGTTATTGTTATGTCTATGTGATAATTATCGTTACCTTTCCATTTGCATATACCCATTACTTTTGATTTTTCTGCGTTTATTTTTCCCCCGCTTTCTTTCTCAAAGTTGTTGAATTTTTTTATTACAGTCTGTATTGCTTTTTCTGTTTGTACTAAGAAAGTAGTGTCGTCTGCGTATGCAAGTATTTTCTTGCCTACCGGGTTTGGAATGTACAGTCCTTTAATCGAGTTGTCCTGTCTAATGTTTTCTAGTAGGGGTTCTAAGCTAAGGATGTATAGTAGGACAACCTTGTCTAACTGATTTCTGTATGTGAAAAGCGCTTGTAACACTGTTGTTTATTAATATATGACTATGTATTTCGACTTTTTTTTTTTTTTACATTAAGATGTTTATTACAAGAACAGTACAAATGATGAGAATCATGATGAAGTGTACAACCTGACTATAAATATCTCAGTTTTCTCCTGAACATGATGATAAACACATTTTTACAAGTTTGTGATTAAGTTCAAAATGAAAAGGAAAAAAAATTATATATATAATAGAACTAAGCAAATTCAGTTGTTTCTGTGGTGCCATTCGATGATACATTTGAGTCTGTCTTTGCCTTTTTCTTCGGACTTTCATCTTCTGCATCTTCACTTTCTTTTTCATCTACAGATCGCTTTTCTGCTGTTGTTTCTTCTGTTTTTTATTCTGTCTCTTCTGAGCTAGCATTTTCATTTGTATTTTCTTCTGAATCTTCTGTTTTTGTGTTTTCTTCTGTTTGTTCTTCTGCTTCAGCATCAGCCTCATCAGCTTTGCCTTTCACATCTTCAACTGTCTTTGCTACAATTGGATCTGTGGTCTCTTTTGTTTCTGACTCAACAGCAACATCACCCTTTGTTCCAGGCATTGTAAAATTGCGTGGTTTTCAGCGGACGACGACAGAAACGCTGTTGTTCCTTCCACGACAAAGAACGAGATGCGAACGAAACCCAGCCGCAGGCTTCACCCAGACTGTATGTATTTCGACTTGATTATTCAAGTCTCTAGATAATTGTGAAACGTCGTGCACAATAACTAGAAAATTTTTATTATAAAGTAAATATGAAGTAAGAAATTTGTGGTGTTTAAATTTTGTTATAAAAAGTAAATATTTATTTGATATATTAATGGTAAAGCAGAATAATTATACCAGACTAAATAAATTAAAATCTGTTAGTTCTAAAACTGTTTTATTCTATTTCGATGTGTATTTTAGAAATACAAATTAATTTTATTAATTTTTATTTAGTATTACACCTAATAGGAGTTATGCTACACAAATACAAAGCCAAAAATAAATTCGCGCTACTTTAAAGTATTGCGCGCAATGGTGTGAAATCGTATATCAGAACTTCAAATTCATCATAAGTTTATTAAATATATCTCTGTTTTGTCCGTCTTGATCAAATTCTTGTTGCCTTAATTTTTTATCGATTCCCATCTATATCAGAAAGGTATGATCGCGCCTTACAGTCCTTTTATATGATAATATGCGCAGTTTTTACATCGTTGGTAAAAGTTTTATTTTAAAAAAAAAATGTTATACCTAATTGCCACCAATAGGGCTGGTAAGTAGGTCACCAACCAGTTCTAAGGCTAATGCAGGTTTTATTGGGCCGTAGAACTGGTGTGTGACCTACTTACCAGACCTATTGAAGTATATGTAAGTAGCCTTTGGATAATAGTTGAGCACTGAAAGAGTGTTGATCAAGAGGAATTACCAATGAACAAATAGATCAGCCTCTGGAGTAAAATGTGACAATAAGGAGATTATATATATATATATATATATATATATATATATATATATATATATATATATATATATATATATATATATATATATATATATATATACAGGGTAGGGGACCCAGACATTTTTTTTAGTTCCGCCACTGACCGTAAGACGCGACCATACGTAGCTGATACAGGTAGGAAGTGATAAAATTATATGGAAACCAACATTTGATTAAGATGGAAAGGTGTATTGATCAAGAAGGATTACCAATGTACAAATAGATCATATACATATTTATGTATATATATATATATATATATATATATATATATATATATATATATATATATATATATATATATATATATATATATATATATATATATATGGGAGCTGGACGTTTTCCAGAAAGAGACTTGACCTAATGCCGTTTGCTCGAAGGCCGATTTCCCGAATGGACACTTGCCTAAATGCGACAGATGCCCGAAAGCCACTTGCCCGAACATACATTCCTCTTATGAAATTATCTTAATCCTGTTTTAAACTTTAGCGCTTTTTCTTCCACATCTTTTGAATGTAAATATATTTTAACCGACATTCATTTGATTATTATTGAAAAAAGTGTTATTTTTAAAGAAAACTACACTATAAATGGTCGATTACGATTGAATTGTAAACATTATATAAAGCGGATACTATCATTTTCTGCTCAACAAGACTATTTATTCAGAATAAGGGAAACAACCTTGCATAACAGAGTTATCGGTCCTGGATGCGAACAAAACATATTTTTATTGAGGGGGGGGGGTTAACACAAACCGTTGCGGAGTTTGTTGCCGCATGTTGTCATGTCCAAGTCCGTATCTGGCTTGTTGTCTCTAGACTCGGGTTACGCTACTGCGTCTGAGGCCATCGATTATGGTATAGGGATTGTTGATAGATACAAATTTTGATTAAAGAAAAGTTTTTTTTAAATACAAAGTTTTTCTTTTCAATGAAGATTGAAAAATCAATAAATAAATGTGAAATAAATCTCAAATCATAATTAAATTAAAACCTATGATTATGAGATTTCAAATAAATATATTTGAAGTATAGGCCTACTACTTCGATATTTTTTAATTAGAATCTATTACTTTATAAAAGGTCATAAACAATTTAAAGTGTCTAGTTTTGATAATATTTGATTACTAGGAAAAAAACTAAAATTGATCATGATAATTGAATATAAAATTTTAACAATATTTTTATATTACAAAATTAAATCCTAACCTTGGTAAAACACACATGCAAAATTTGCACGTTTCTTTAAAAGTTATATAGGGAGAGGTAGGGAATGCATAAACATTTGCTCTAGAAGTAACTATATATGTTTTCTAAGTTAAGTTATAAACGCTAACTTCATTGGACTTAACAAAAGTTCAAACGATTAAGTTTCACATATTTTTGTATAGTAGTAGCTAGTTTAGAAAATGGTATCAAATAACTTCACCAATCTATAAAATGTATTGTATAGACTTCCCCAGTCTAGAAAACGGTGTAGTACAAACTTCACTAGTCTAGAAAATGGTGTGTTACAAACTTCACTAGTCTAGAAAATGGTGTAGTACAAACTTCACTAGTCTAGAAAATGGTGTAGTTCAAACTTCATTAGTCTAGGAAATGGTGTAGTACAAACTTCACTAGTCCAGAAAATGGTGTAGTACAAACTTCACTAGTCTAGAAAATGGTGTAGTACAAACTTCACTAGTCCAGAAAATGCTGTAGTACAAACTTCCCAAAATAAAAACACCCAAATTTTCTCCAACAACAACCTGTCAACAGACACCAGCAGCGCGTTTATTTGCTGGCAGATCGAAGCTGTGAACCACAGGACGATCCTACAGTCAGATGAACGTGAGACGATATTCTCATGTAGCTCATGTTGTGTCTGGACGTTTTACCGTATTTCTGTCTCAATACGTCCAAGTTCGGTGTTTTTTATGTCATGTTTCTGCGTCGTAATAATAGATGATCACTTGAAACGTTGTTGTTGTAAGATAATGGAAGCTTTAAAGTAAAGTCACATTGACCCAGATTTTGACATTTACTTACTTTTTTTTTTATTGTATTTTTGGCTTAGCTAAATTTTGAATATTTGTTATAGCTACAGTTCCTTGATTTCAGATATTCTCTGCCAGTGATCGGAACCTGGGAATTAAAGAAATGATTCACTTTTTCTCCCGACCTCATATAAAGGTAGGGCCTATGTTAATTTTATTTTGATTTGTTGCCACATTTGTGTTAGGAATTAAGGAATTAAGGAACAAACTGTTGAATATACATTCAAAAATTAAACCCTTTATGTAATTTTAGTTGTACTCTCCATTTTCTTTTTTCCCCATCTATCTCCCTCTCCATCTATCTCCCCTCCATTTCTCTCCGCATATCGTTCCATCAATTCCATCATATCAGTTTTCATTTCCTGATATCCATTATTTTAAACGCCATCTACACAGCTTACTGTGTGAATATATCTCCTTAATCTTTTTTTTTTGTCATGTCCCTAGTAGAAAATTCGAATCTTCAGCGTATGCGACTTTTGGCAGTTAAAATCCTTTTATACAGTTTCATGTAATTTCTGTGTTTACCATTGTAAATGTCTTTCTATGTGTTGTTGTTCAGGATGTCGTTTAATATTTTTATGTGTTTTTTGTCAGTAGCACGACTTTGTAGTGTGTAGTCCCTAGGCCCACTCATCTTTGTCAGTAGCAAGCTTTTGTAGTGTGTAGTCCCTAGGCCCACTCATCTTGTCAGTAGAAAGCTTTTGTAGTGTGTAGTCCTTAGGCCCACTCATCTTTGTCAGTAGCAAGCTTTTGTAGTGTGTAGTCCTTAGGCCCACTCATCTTTGTCAGTAGCAAGCCTTTTCTTTTACTCTATGCTTTTTTTGTGAGATTGTCTTTTTATATTTCCATTTTTTCCTCTATGCTTTCGTCTTCACCTTTGGGGTTGAGTGGTCTTTTTTGTCTTCCGAATAAGAAATCTTTGACAATTCCTTTCTTTTAGTTGAGGGGTCATTGAATATGGTTCAGTTTATTTCGACTTGATAATTCAAGTCTCTAGATAATTGTTTACATAAAAGTATGCAAAGGAACGCTATTTAATATAAAACGCTTTCTTATAAAGTAAATATGATGTAAGAAATGTGTGGTGTTTGAATGTTGTAATAAAACGTAAGAATTCTTTTTTTGTTTTGTTAATGGTAAAGTTTTAGTATCATACCACACTGTAAAAATTAAAAACAGTTTTTTAAAAATATTTCTTTCCATTTCAATTATTTCCTTAGAAAAACAAATTTATTTTATTAATTTTTATTTAGTATTACACCTAATAGGAGTTAGCTAAACTAAAGCAAAGCCAAAAATAAATACGCGCAACATTAAAATATTTCGCAAAATGGTGTGAAATCTTTTGGATAAACTTTAATTTCATAATCAGATAATTAAATACATCGCTGTTCTTTATTTTCATATAATTGTATCACTTCCATCCTATTTCACATTCGTATGATCGCGTCTTACGGTCATTTAATTAACCAGACAAGATACGCGGAGTTTAATACGGTATTTGGATTATAAGCATTAAATGTTTATTTAATCATACTAAATTTTTTGTCCACTTATCTTTGTCAGTAGTAAGCCTTTGTAGTGTGTAGTCCCTAGGCCCACTCATCTTTGTCAGTAGCAAGCTTTTGTAGTGTGTAGTCCCTAGGCCCACTCATCTTTGTCAGTAGCAAGCTTTTGTAGTGTGTATTCCCTAGGCCCACTCATCATTGTAAGTAGCAAGCCTTTGTAGTGTGTAGTCCCTAGAGCCGATCATTTTTGTTAGTAGCAACTCATTTCTTTTCCTCCGTGCATTTTTTTTGTTAGATTGTGATTTTGAATTTGCCTTTGTTTCTTCTGTGCTTTTCTCTTTATATGAGAAGTTTGAGTTGTCTTTCGTGTCGTCCGAATAAGAAAACTTTGGCAGTTCCTCTCTAACGGTAAGGGACTCATTGAATACGGTTCAGTTTATTTCGACTTGATCTTTCAAGTCTCTAGATAATTGATTGAATTGTCTTTTCTAAGACTCTACTATCAAGTAGAAAAAAGTTTTTAATTTTTAGCGTAGGTTTACCTTGCAATGGTGGCTTTAGAATAACAGTTTTCATTATCGGATTGTAGTTTATTTCGACTTGATCATTCAAGTCTCTAGATAATTGTATATAATTACGCACATATTTACTAGAAAAAGTTTTTAATGAAGTAAATATGATGTAAGAAATGTGTGGTGTTTAAATGTTGTAATAAAACGTAAACATTTATTTTGTTTTGTTGATGGGAAATTGGAAAAATTATACCACACTAAATAAATTAAACATCTTTTGTTTAAAAAAAACTATTTCATTCCATTTCGATTATTTCCTTAGAAAGACAAATTAATTTTATAAATTTTTATTTAGTATTACACCTAATAGGAGTTAGCTAAACAAAAGCAAAGCCAAAAATAAATACGCGCAACATTAAAATATTGCGCAAAATGGTGTGAAATGTTTTGGATAAACTTTAATTTCATAATCAGATAATTAAATACATCGCTGTTCTTTGTTATCATATAATTATATCCTTTCCATCCTATTTCATCTACGTATGATCGCGTCTTTCGGTCACTTAACCTGACAAGATACGCGGTGTTTAATACGGTATTTGGATAATAAGCATTAAATGTTAATTTAATCATACTAATTTTTTGAAAAAAAATCTTTTTTTTTAAATTTGCAACCGATAAAATTATAGTTACATTTATAAAAATATGCTTTTTGGCAACAAAAATTTAGAGCCATTTGGAACCCACTTTTTAAGTCTTTTGTTGAACACTGAAGCTTTTAAAAGGTAAATCGTTGAAAATATAATGTAAAAAGCAAACATTAATTGACTTAATTTAACCTTTAATTTCCGTTAATTTAAATTTATTTGCTACACTCATAATGTTACAATTTACCTACATTTAAAGCAAGTTAACTAAACTTTTATTTATCATAATTGAATTTAAATACTACTGAACAATGTTTTGTATATTTCATTTAATTCTCATAAATACTTTTTTATAATATCCGGTCGTTGCCTTTTTTGCCGTGCTTTCCTAACTTTCCTCTCCACAATTTTACCTGCAGCCCGCTAAAAAACACTTGTCTATCGAGGTTTGTTTCTTCCTCCGTTTTAAAATGTTGCGGGAATCATTCTGGTAAAGGTCATTAACTTGCTCCACAAAATTGTTATTGGGTTTCTTGTAGCTCAGATTTTACTCGTATTTAACGCAAATCTGAGCTCTGAAAAAATCTTGTATGTTAGGGCACTTGTCTTACATGTTCTCTAAAGTTTACAAGCGCATTAATGTTATAATTTATTTAATTGGCCTTGATCATATTTTTATTTATTTTTTTGACTTGATTATTCAAGTCTCTAGAAAATTATAAAAACTAGTCGACAGCATTAAACAAGAAGAAACTCATTATAAAACAAATATATTGTGTGAAACTTACGGTGTTTAATTTTTAAAAGAACAAAAATTAAAAGAAAATAGTTAATGTTATTATTTTTAGTAGTAAAATTTCACATTAATTCCAGACTAGATATATAAAATCTTATTATTTTGAAAATATATTTTATTTTATTTGCTTTCTACTTCAGAAAAAAAATTATGTTTACACTAAAATATTTTCTTTCTTATTAAATAGGCGTTAAGCTACACAAAAGCAAAGCGAAACAATAAAAAATAAACCGGGAGTGATCTCCCCAAAACTTTCTCGAATATCTATATATATATAATTCTCTTCTGGGAGACGATAGAAAACAAGCTGTAAACGAGCTCCCTACCATCCCCACCCCTACATGGTCTTAGTGAGCTGTGGTTCACGCTATGTTTACCTTCGTGGAGTCAGGTTTAGTGACGGCTATTAGGGGCATATAATTTAGTTTGAAACGATTTTAAACGTTGGGGGGGGGGGGGGGGGGAGGAAGGGGGGGTTATGGTCCTTAACGAGCTACTTATAGTGTTTTAAAGAAATATTTTCAGTGTCAGCGTTGGTACTGTCGAATTCACAAATTATGAATTACTAAAAAGTAGAAAAAACAACAACTAAATAGCGGCGTATGTTATGCCGCGGGCCGGCTCGTTTTTATATAAAATAACAGGGGATGGGAACTCGGGATATAGACATGATTTTTAATCCATTTTAAATACTTAAAGTTTTAAAAATAGAATAAAATCTCGTAGACAAAAGAATTGCACACCAAGTGAACGCCAAATAAAAAAGTGCATAATAGTGCGCAATATTATTAGTACTTTAAAAATTTACATTAGTTTTTTGAGAAATCGGAAATAGCGTAAATTAGTACTTCCGGTCAACGAAAATTACTCAAAATTTGACAGAAGGTAGAAAATTAGATCTTTTACTTAAATGTGAAATTTCATTTATCTATCTGAAATAGTACTCAAGTTATAGGTTTTTGAAAAATTCAAAGTAGAAAAATTACCACTTCCGGTTATCGGAAATCGCTCAAAAGTTGATACGGATTAACGATTTTGATAAAATACTTATATATGAAATTTCATCAACCTAGCTGTAACGGTACTCAAGTAATCGTGTTTACATACACACACACACACACAGACACACAGACAGACACACAGACATACGGACAAGATTGCAAAATTATGTTTTTCCGTATCAGTGAGATGTAAAACGTCGAGATTTGTAAAAATCTCGTTTTTTTTTTTTTTTTTTTGCACGATTACAAGACTTTCTCTATAGGCTACTTCGTATATACGAGAAAGTAAAAATATACGCGCAACATCAAATTGTTGCGTGCAAGGGTGTGAAATCTTCTAGCTGAATTTTGACGTAATGATTAGAAAAGTTAAAATATATCGTTGTTCTGTGTGTCTTAATCAAGTGTTGTTTCCACACAGTTAAATAGATTCCAACCTGCAACTTCAAAGTATGGTCTTGTCTCACAGTCACGTGAACAGAGCAGAATTTTATCATAGTTACAAGTTGGCAAATGAATTATTCAAATAAAATTATGTATTATATATTCTCATCAACACTGTATTTATACTTCAGCGTTAGATGATTGTTGACCACTGAAAGTGTATTTATCAAGAGAGGTTGAACGATTTAGATCAGCATGTATCGTATAGTGTTGTGGTCTAAAGAAATAGAGCCGATTCACAACCATCCGAATCTGTTAAAAGATAAGTGTCTATAATTTGTGTGGGTACATGTACTGAAATCAGTTGCACAATATTCTCTTCCATATATTTTTTTTAGTGCGGCGTTTACTCGATGGTTTGATAAAATTCACTATTTAGTTCAGTCCGTCAGATTTTGGTACTTTGTTAAGTTTTAAGCTGTTGATTATTTTCCCTTTCATGTAACTTCCGTGTTTTCCATTGTAAAAATCTTTCAATGTGTTGTTGTTCAGGATGTCGTTTAATATTTTTATATGTTTTTTTTTTGTCAGTAGCAAGCCTTTGTAGTTTGTAGTCCCTAGGCCCACTAATCTTGTCAGTAGCAAGCGTTAGTAGTGTGTAGTCCCTAAGTCCACTCATCTTTGTCAGTATCAAGTCTCTTCTTTTCCTCCATGCAATGTTTTTATGACATTGTGATTTAGTATTTCCCTTTTTTCCTCTGTGCTTTCGTCTTCAGCTGAGGAGTTTGAGAAGAAAACTTTGGCAGTTCCTCTCTAACGGTAAGGGACTCATTGAATACTGTTCAGTTTATTTCGACTTGATCATTCAAGTCTCTAGATAATTGATTGAATTGTCTTTTCTAAGACTCTACTATCAACTAGAAAAAGGTTTTTATTTTTCAGCGTAGGTTTACCTTGCAATGTTGGCTTTAGAATTACAGTTTTCATAATCGCTTGCTTGTAGTTTATTTCAACTTTTTTTTCTTTCTTTCAGTTTTATTTTAAACGTATACACCACACACAACTGCTTAGGTTTAAGTTTGAACTTGATGAATAGCTTTTGTGAAAATTAGCTAGTTAAAAATGATTGCACACGGTTGATAAATTTTCTGTGCTCTGTTCTAAGATTCTTATAAGTGCTTAGGGTTGATTTTAATTCAGCACTATTTAACTTGGAAGTTGAAGAACTTCTAGTATCAACTTGTGGTAATACACATTCTGTGATATTCTCTAGGAATTCTGAGTTTGTACTTTCTTTTATTTCTTGTTTAAGAACATTCAAATCATTATAAGATACTTCATCCAACCATTCTTGCTGAGATTTCTGTAATGCCTTACTGTTTTTATGCACCAGTTTATTATACAAACGACCATCCTTTAATTCAAGAGGGGTTTGGTTTGAAGCATGAATACTTTGAGCCTCCAGAACACTATAAATTTTGTCACAACTCCCTTCTGTAAGAAGGGCAGCAGAAAGTTTTATTTCTACAGGCTTGGGTGATGCATGCTCATCATAAACAATTCTTTTTATTTTTTTTCTCACACAAACCCTGGCCTTTTTTCTAATAGTTTGAGAACATGTATCCCTTCTTACCATGTTTGTAGATTTGATAGAACACTGTATTACATTCAAGTGTTCCTTAGGAACACATTTCTTGTTTATCACAGCTTGTATTCTGCTTGTTTACATATGAGTACTTCTCTCAAAAGAACATTGCTTTCGTCCTACACTAAAGTCTCTCAGATACATAGAAGGTCTATTGAAGAGGAATTGATCAAAACAAGACATATCCACTCTCTCGTTCAAATCTTGACCTCTTGGTCCTCTAGTTGATGTAACAATAGGTACTACTTTGGAAGGTCTCATTATTGCCACAAATTCATGTAGCTCTGTGTAACAAGAATGATCAGAATATGGCATAATAAAAAAAATTTCTTTCATTTACAAAAGGAACCTTTACACCTGTAAAAATAGCAGTTGGAATTATAGCAATAATAGGTGTCTCATTATTTAGTAGTTTATCAACACTGGAGTTATTTTATTTGATGAGATGGTCCATAATCTACTTTTCTTTGAACACATAAAGGATGTAGTAAAAACATTGGTAGAAAAAAGTATTTGGCAAATCCTGTAACTATCAGGTGAAACTGTTATAGATTCATTTAAAATAGTGCCTAGCTTTGCCAGCATGGATTCTTTGCCCAAGTTATGAACACCTATAACAACTTGATGATTGGAATGCTGTTTTATAATGTTTAGAATCTCATCAAAGCATTGATCCCTACTGGGGAAAATACACTTTGGACTACAAAATGTATTATCAATAAACATCAAATCTATTTTTTCAGCCAAATGACGGCAGTCTTGAAGGACATTGTAGGAAACTCTAAAGTCCCCAGTATAAAAGACACTGCCGAAATCTCCTTGAAAGTAAAACATAACTGCTCCTGGACAGTGATTAGCATCAAACGCTGTAACAGTAAAGCTTTGTGAGGAACAAATTTGTATTGTTTTTTTCTTGATTAAGTGGAAGAACCACTAGCAAATCTGTGGGAAGCTGATATTTCAATTCCAAGAGTAATGCAGTGATTTCAGAACAATAAATTGTCTTTCTCCATGATGGTGTTAACCCAATGGTATGATCACCATGAAGATGAGTCAAAAAATGAATGTATTTGTCACTACTACCTTTATATTAAAATAGTCAACTGCTATTCTAGTTCCAGGAATTAAGTGCCCATTCATTGTGAGTATAAGTCAATACAATAAAACAGCATGATATTGAATGAAGTGAAGCTCTTTTTCCTTTTATTTAACTCGCTTACTCTGTTGTCATAGATTGAAACTGCCGAGCAAAATTTCGAGCACTTCTAACTCGGCACGAGGGTCTAGACCCCATGACAATGCAATCTGATGAGTGTTGGGAAATTGCACGAAAAGCGAAATGGCGAGGCGGTAAACTGCGAAATATACCTTGTTTTTTCGAGGGGAAAAAAGTATACCCGCATGCCGAAACGTCATTTAAGGTCAATACCTCGGTGAATTATTTTTCGCTCGGTTTATTTCAGTTTATTACGACTTTTTTTTATTTATTTATTTTTTATTTTTATTTATTTTGTTTTAAGTTTACACAAGTTTATTTCGACTTTTTTGTTTGTTATTTTGATATTTATTTCATCATTGAAAATCTGGTTTTGTATGTCCTCCTTGAAGAAAGTCATAGTCTATTTTCAAAAAAAGTTTCCTCAATAATTAGAATTATAAAAAGTATTAGAACCAGTTTTTATACTAGACTTGGTGTTTATCTTTCCATGCTATAAAATTACAGCAGCAAATATTTACATATTTAAGGACTAGGTAGTTTATTACACTACAAAAACATCAAGTACCTGCACTTGAAGTTGAATGTCTTTTTCTTCTTTTATAAGCAAAAGGCTTTATTTATATTACTTATTATTGATGCATATTTCTATTTCAAAAGAAAATACCACACATAATATGAATCATAGTGTACCATAATGATCAATTATTAAAAATCATAAATAAATGAAGATAAATGCTATAAACAAAACATTCATACAATAACTTTGACAACTGATTTTTTTTTTAAATGACCAAAACCAAGAGCATAACAAAAAATTTGAAAATGATGGATGGATAGTAAAACTTTTTTTTGACAATACAAGAATAAAGAAAATCAAATATGTTGGACTTCTTTTAGTTACTCTGTTTAACATGTCTAAAGGTCATTAAAAATTAGGCACAGTGGAAAGACAGCATAGTATGATGAGTAAAAAAAAAGAAAAAGAGACTATGTACAGGAGTGCTATATGAAATCATCCTCATCATCATCATAATATGCTCCTTCCGCAACATCTGCCAAACCTAAGTCATCAGCCTTGTCTACTCTAATTGTGGCCTTTGGTTTCTTTTTCTTTTGAGTCTTTGCCTGTTCTCTCCTTTGTCGTTCCTTTTCATGATACAGTGTATTTAATGAAATACCAATTCATTTGATGTCATCAGCAGGCAAGGTTAAGGTTAAATCATGGATAAGTTTTTCTATAAATGCTGAATACAGTTTGCTACTCTCAAAAAATGTTATTTTTGTTTTCAAAGCTTGTTCAAATTGATCAAACTGTTCTTTTGTTTCAGGATACATGCTGTCTATTCCAGATGCATCCCCTACACCAAATAAACCTTTAGCTAATTTTAAATCAGGTTCTTCTTGAATCTTTTGTAGTCTAATTTTCTCAGCCAGTTTTTCCTCTGGTGTCTTCTCAACCTTTTCTTCTTCCTTCTGTTTATTTCGACTTGATCATTCAAGTCTCTAGATAATTGTGCATCTTTAAACACATAATATCTAGAAAAAGCTTATAATAAAGTAAATATGATGTAAGAAATGTATGGTGTTTGAATGTTGTAATAAAACGTAAACATTTATTTTGTTTTGTTGATGGGACATTGGAAGAATTACAACACACTCAATAAATTAAACATCTTTTGTTTAAATTACTATTTTATTCCATTTTGATTATTTCCTTAGAAAAACAAATTAATTGTATCAATTTTTATTTAGTATTACACCTAATAGGAGTTAGCTAAACTAAAGCAAAGCCAAAAAAAGATACGCGAAAAATTTAAAATATTGCGCAAAATGGTGTGAAATCTTTTAGATAAACTTTATTTTTATAATCAGATATTTAAATACATCGCTGTTCTTTGTTATCATGTAATTGTATCACTTCCATCCTATTTCACCTACGTATGATCGCGTCTTACGGTCACTTAACCTGACAAGATGCGCGGTATTTACAACGGTACTTGGATAATAATTATTAAATGTTTATTTAATCATACTAAATTTTTTATAAAATATTTTTTTTTAAATTTGGCAGGCGATAAAATTATAGTTACATTTACAAAAATATGCTTTTTGGCAAAAAAATTTAGAACCATTTGGAACCAACATTTTAAGTCTTTTGTTGAACATTGAAGCTATAAAAAGGTAAATCGTTGAAAATATAATGTAAAAAGCAAACATTAATTGACTTGAGCTCATTAATTTATGTTAATTTAACATTAACTTTCAGTAACTTTAATTTATTTTCTACAGTCATAATGCTACAATTTACCTACATTTAAAGCAAGTTAACAAAACTCTATTTAACATAATAGAATTTAAATACTACTGAACAATGTTTTGTATATTTCATTTAATTCTCATAAATACTTTTTTTTAATATCTGGTCTTTGCCTTTTTTGCCGTGCTTTCCTAACTTTCCTCTCCACAATTTTACCTGCAGCCCGCTAAAAACACTTGTCTATCGAGGTTTGTTTCGTTTTCCGTTTCAGCATATTGCGGGAATTATTCTGGTAAAGGTCATTAACTAGCTCCACAAAATTGTTATTGGGTTTCTTGTATCTTAGATTTTACTCGTATTTAACGCAAATCTCTTATGTTAGGGCACTTGTCTTACGAATTACCAATATATATGTAAAAGTTTGAACTTCTCTACAGATAACAGGCCCTTAATGTTATATTTGATTTAATTCAGCATGATATATTTTTATTTATTTATTTGATCATTCAATTCTCTAGATAATTATAAAAATAGCCGACAAGAAGAAACTCATTATAAATCAAATATATTGTGTGAAATTTACGGTGTTTAATTTTAAAAAGAACAAAAATTAAAAGAAAATAATTAATGTTGTTATTTTTAGTAGTAAAATCTCACATTTATTCCAGACTAAATAGATAAAAAAAATTATTTTGAAAATATATTTTATTTCATTTTGATTTCTACTTTAGAAAAAATTATTTTCACACTAGAATATATTCTTTCTTATTAAATAAGAGTTAAGCTACACAGAAGCAAAGCGATAATAGTTTAGCACTGAAGGTGTTCGGATCAGCCTCAGGCGTAAAATGTGACAGCAAGGAGATTATACATATATATATATATATATATATATATATATATATATGACGTCACACTCTCTTGACTCACGCATCGTAATTTTTTTTGACTTCGTGAAGTCGGCCTACTTACAATAATTATTATTACTAAATAGGTGATCCGTTTTTGCTACAAAAAATACTAATAGCTTTATTATTTACTCTTTTATGTATATAAACAGTATAAATAACATATGCGAATAATTTTGGAAGTTATCTGCTAATTACGGTTAGTCTCGTTTTCACGACATCCGGCAATAAGACATAAAATGGAAATTGGGTGCCAAGCAGGTATATTGAAATACGATGCATCGCCAAGCGGTCATTCATTCAAGTATGATTATAAATAAGTAAGGGATCTACAATATAGTCTTCGCCTATATATAAAAGTGCACTTTAGAACGTTACGGTCTATGTGGTAGGTGAAGTAGAGTTCACCTGTTTCATTGACATTGGCATATGGAGAGAGAGCGATGCTGGAATAATGTGATCATGTTGCTGGGTACAAAATAGTCTTTTACCGAATACTTTCAACGATTCCCACCTACATCAGCAACGTATAAGCGTGTATAACGGTCAAGTGAACTCATCAGTTACTCTGTGTTTACATTGCTGCTTGTTAGAAAAGGTATTTTTAAATTAATAAATTTATTTGCTACACATTTTTGTCAACCCTTTTATGTATGTTTGTTTGATTTTCAAATAAGGAACTTTTATTTTAAAAAACGTAACTTGCATCAAACTAAATAATTGAAAATATATAAAGAAGTAAAAACATGTTTTATAAAATGTTTTAAACTTGGGGATTAATTGACTTGATCTAATAAAGGAAGTTTGGTGGAGATGTAGGGAGGAGCAAATAAGCGGATGATCTTCACTTCGTTCACGCATTCTGTACACTGTTAAGACTAAACCTTTTCGGTTTGTTTCTTCCTACGTTTCAACATGTTGCTGGAATTATTTTGTCGATGGTCAATAAAAAACTACAAAAAATTGTTGATTAGGTTTTTTGTATCTCAGATTTTACTCGTATTTTCAAGCAAATCATTATAGCTCTAAAAAATCTCGTATGTGAGGGCACTTGTCTATCGAAGTATCAATATACGTATAAGTTTGAAATCCCCCCCCCTCCTTCCCCAGTTTACTGGCACATATTATAATTTTATTAATTCGACTTGATCATTTTTTTAATTTATTTTTTTACTAACAATTATTTAGCAAATGATTTAAATGTACTTTTTTTTTCGACTTAATCATTCTTTTTTTTTTTTTTTTTTTTTTTTTTTTTTTTTTTTTTTTTTTTTTTTTTCTTAATCATTCAAGTCTCTAGATAATTAATTTTAAACAAAGCAACAATTACCCAAAATAAGCTTTATATTATAAAACTAAAATGATGTATAAAATTTATGGTGTTTAAATTTTATAAGAACTTTGAATAATTAATGTTAGAGTTGTTGGTGGTAAAATTTCACATTTATACCAGACTTAATATATAATAAGCTATTATTTTCAAAATCTACTTTATTTCATTTTGATTTCTTCTTTAGAAATAATATACATTTTTTCTTACTTAATATTTTTCTTAAGCCAAAAAAAAAGCAACGTGCAGCATTGAAGTAATCCGCGCAATGGTGCAAAATCTTCTAGCGGAATTTTAATTTCATGATATGAAAGTTAAATACATCGTTGTAGTGTGTAATCCCTATGTCCACTCATCTTTTTCAGTAGCAATCCTTTGTAGTGTGTAGTCCCTAGGTCCACTCATCTTTGTCGGTAACAAGCCTTTTCTTTTCCTCCGTGCATTTTTTGTTAGATTGTGATTTTGTATTTCTTTTTTTTTCTCTGTGCTCTTCTCTTTATATGAGGAGTTTGAGTGGTCTGTTGTGTCGTACGAATAAGAAAACTTTGACAGTTCCTCCCTATCGGTTACAGTGGGTCATTGAATATGGTTCAGTTTATGTTTTACTTTCTTTCTGTGTGCCTCAGACATATAATTTTCATCGTAGGTTTACCATGCAATGTTGGTTTTAGAATTACAGTTTTCATTGTAGTTTATTTTGACTTGATTATTCAAGTCTCTAGATAATTGTATACTTTAGATAACATATTCACTAGAAAAAGATTATTATGAAGTAAATATGATGTAAGAAATGTGTGGTGTTTAAATGTTGTAATAAAACGTAAGCATTTATTTTGTTTTGTTAAATAGTAAAGTGGAAGCATTATAGTACACTAAATACATTAATAACTTTTTGTTAGAAAAACGATTTCATTCTATTTCGATTTGAACTTTAGAAATACAAATTGATTTTATTAATTTTTATTTAGTATTACACCTAATAGGAGTTATGCTTAAAAAAACAAAGCTAAAAATAAATACGCGCAACTTTAAAGTATTGCGCTTAATGGTGTGAAATCGTATAGCTGAACTTTATAAATTGATAATAAAGTAATTAAATGCATCGCTGTTTTGTCTGTATCAAATTCTTGTTGCCTTAATATTTTATCGAATCTCATCAATTTCAGAAACATATGATCGCGTCTTACAGTTATTTAACCTGATAAGATGCGTAGTTTTTACATCGTTACTACTTTGTTAAAGTATTATTTTAATGTTTTTAAAATGTTACACATAATTGCCACCCATTGAAATATATATAAGTAGCCTTTGGATAATTGTTTAACAAATAGATCAAAGTGTGACACTGAGGAGATTATATATATATATATATATATATATATATATATATATATATATATATATATATATATATATATATATATATATATATATGAGAGCCGGACGTTTTCCAGAAAGACGCTTGACCTAATGCCTTTTGCCCAAGGGCCGATTGCCCAAAAGCGACAAATGCGTGAATGGACACTTATCCGATGTGTAGGGCGCGATTCGATTCTACTCAATATACGGGATGTAAAACAAAACTATTTAAATGTTGAAACCTTTATCCGATCGCCATGAAACTGTGGGGAGTTGTTAAGAACACGCCTGGGGTGCTTTCTGCAGATATCTTCCTTTAATTTCGCAAGGACGG
This sequence comes from Physella acuta, assembly GCF_028476545.2. NCBI lineage: Eukaryota > Metazoa > Mollusca > Gastropoda > Physidae > Physella > Physella acuta. The sequence continues at coordinate 1,035,800 of NW_026731810.1, forward strand.
CGCCCCTGAAGGGTGCGATTTTTCTATGTATACGAAATTATAAAAGTATGGCGGCTACTTAAGCTTTAAGGAGCACCCTATAATATTGACATTGTGGCACAAAACATTCGTAGATTAAACTTAGCAATGGGCCGTACTCGTCGCCCCTGCTGTATTGTAATTGGGGGGCACCCGAGAGTGACCTGCTATGTCCCCTACACCTAAACGGTCGACGAAGTGTGTTCTAACTCACTATAACTGAGAATGATTAATGTACATTCCAGGCTTTCATACACCACGCCGTGTGGCGTGCTGGGCGGTAGTGTAAGCAAACCCCTGCCTCGATACATATGATCCAAGAAACGTAGCGCATGCATTTCTTACATTTTAATTATTTAACTTAAGAAAACAAAGTCACTATATTTCCTCCGCGTCAGCATTGAAATGCGTTTTAATTATATTTCGCACCAACATTTACTCGCGCCAATCTATACTCGGAACATGTATCATAGCGGTAACGCTTTGATAAAATCCTCTTAAATATTTTGTCAGACTTTCTTGTAGCCCCGCGGCAACGCGCGGGGACGAGCACGCTAGAAAATGATAAATTCTATCCACAAACTGTGAAACCTGCTGCTCTCAAATTTTACTCGAGTTTATAAACATAACACTTTATCTAGACGGCGTCTCATATCTAAAAGTAATTTATGATAGGGCACTTGTGTATTGAGCTACCACAGCGTATCTAAGTTTGAAGTTAGCATTACCTTAGTTTACAGGTCCTACATAATTAAAATTAGAAGTTCTTTTTTTCGACTAAATATTTGTCAATAAATAATTAAATAACATCAAAAATCGATTTAAGTTTAAAAGGAACTTAAAACAATATTTTATTTTTGTGTATGGTAAAGTTAAACATGTATTCCGCAAACAATACATTTTTTTAATTTAAATTTCTACCTTAGAAATAAAAATGTATTTTATTATGTTTTAGTTATTTAGAAACATGATGCACACAAAACCAAAGACAATTGAATAAAAAAAAACTGTTTGAGGACTGTATAGATATTTTTGTCACTTATGTCTTAATTAATGTTCTTTTACCAGATACTTACAACGATTCCCACCTACAATAGCAACGTATAAGCGTGTATGATCCGTTACTTTGTGTTTACATTGCTGCTTGTTAGAAAAAGTATTTTTAAATTAATAAATTGTATTTGCTACACATTTTTGTCAACCCTATTGTTTTTCTTTTATAAATAAGGAACTTTATTCGTTAAAGATTTAAATTGCATCAAAACTAAATAATTGAGAATATAAAGAAATACAAACATGTTTTATGAAATGTTTTAACCTAGGGCATTAATTGACTTGAGCTTATAGAGCACGGGTTCCCAACCTGGGGGTCGAGACCCCCTTGGGGGTCGCGAAGGGCTTTCTGGGGGGTCGCCAACTGGTATACTAAACCTAAGTAATGAGAAACAAAAAAAAATATTAAAATAAAAATATTAAACTGAAAGCATAAACAACTTTAAATAGGATTAAAAAACTCATCAGAGAACAGTGAGAATAGGTGAGGTAGAAAGTAAAAGGACAGCTGACAGCCGCTTTGGCACCAGGCCCAACCCCACAGCCGTGCTGTAGCCAGACCCGTGGCGACTATTCCATGCTTGCCACTGCTGAAGAGCCGACTTTTTCGAATATCGTTAAATGGGGAATGTTATTTTATTCAGAATGCATCCCTCTACCGAAGTATTTTAGTTATTAGTATCCTACAGTGGAGCCAGGTACTGGACCGTGGGGAACAAGTAGTGTGGAAGATAAGCACTGTGAGAACCGAAGGACAGAAGCGACCGATACAGTTATCAAACCTATATCTAAGCCAGTTAGTCAGAGTTGAGGGCTACTTGGCTATGTGAGACACCTCCTGAGCCAGTGGTGTCCGTAAAGAAAGAAAAAACAAAGTTATTGGTTTCTAAAGTGGATTGGGATTGTCCTATAGTTATATTATTTGATAACTAACTTAATCATAGCAAAGCTAGCTAAAACGATTTTTTTGTGCGAAACATGTTTTTCTATGAATCAATATTAGTTCATAGTGGTTCTTTAAAAACTGGGAAATTTTGTAAATTGTAACTTTGGCTCTTTCGTCTCAAAAGGTTGCCGACCCTGCTGTATGTGAAAAGCGCTTGTAACTGTTGTTTTTAAATAAATGACTATGTATTTCGACTTGATTATTCAAGTCCCTAGATAATTGTTAAACGTCAGGCACAATAACTAGAAAATTTTTATTATAAAGTAAATATGATGTAAGAAATTTGTGGTGTTTAAATTTTGTTATAAAAAGTAAACATTTATTTGATATATTAATGGTAAAGCAGAATAATTATACCAGACTAAATAAATTAAAATGTGCTTGTTCTAAAACTGTTTTATTCTATTTCGATGTGTATTTTAGAAATACAAATTAATTTTATTAATTTTTATTTAGTATTACACCTAACAGGAGTTATGCTACACAAATGCAAAGCCAAAAATAAATACGCGCATCTTTAAAGTATCGCGCGCAATGGTGTTAAATCTTATATCTGAACTTCATATTCATCATAAGTTAATTAAATACATCGCTGTTTTCTCTGACTGTATCAAATTCTTGTTGCCTTAATATTGTATCGATTCCCATCTATATCAGAAAGGTGTGATCACGCCTTACAGTCATTTTATATGATAGAATGCGAAGTTTTTATATCGTTACAACTTGGTAAAAGTTATATTAAAAAAAATGTTATACATAATTGCCATAATTGGTAAGTAGGTCACCAACCAATTGTAAGGCTGATGCCGGTTTTATTGAACCGTAGAACTGGTTGGTTACCTACTTACCAGGCCTATTGAAGTATATGTAAGTAGCCTTTTGATAATAGTTGAGCACTGAAGGTGTATTGATCAAGAGGGAGCTGGACGTTTTTCAGAAAGAGACTTGACCTAATGCCGTTTGCTCGAAGGCCGATTCCCCGAATGGACACTTGCCTAAATGCGACAAATGCCCGAAAGCCACTTGCCCGAACATACATTCCTCTTATGAAATTATCTTAACGAGCCGGCCCGCGGCATAACATACGCCGCTATTTAGTTGTTTCTAATTTTCAATAATTCATAATTTGTGAATTCGACAGTACCAACGCTGACACTGAAAATATTTCTTTAAAACACTATAAGTAGCTCGTTAAGGACCATAACCCCACCCACCCCCCCCCTCCCTCCCCCCCCTCCCCCCCCCCCCCCTACGTTTAAAATAGTTGGCTCTGCTTGTAAACATTTAGAGTGAACACAGCTCACTAAAACCATGTAGGGGTGGGGAGGTAGGGAGACCGTTTGCAGCTTGTTTTCTAACGGCTCGAAGAGGAGAATTATATATATAGATAATGTTTTAAAATTTAGCGCTTTTTCTTCCACATTTATTGAATGTAAATATATTTTACCCGACATTCATTTGATTATTATTTAAAAAAGTGTTATTTTTAAAGAAAACTACACTATAAATGGTCGATTACGATTCATTTGTAAACAATATATAAAGCGGATACTATCATTTTCTGCTAAACAAGACTAGGTATTCAGAATAAGGGAAACAACCTTGCATAACAGAGTTATCGGTCCTGGATGCGAACAAAAAATATTTTATTTGGGGGGGGGGGAGGTTTACACAAACCATTGCGGAGTTTTTTGCCGCATGTTGTCATGTCCAAATCTGTATCTCGCTTGTTGTCTCTAGACTCGGGTTACGCTACTGCGTCTGATGGCCATCGATCATGGTATAGGGATTGTTCTAAGATAGATACAAGTTTTGATTATAAAAATGTTGCTTTTTTTTAAAAAAAAAACACGTTTTTCTTTTCAATGAAGATTGGAAAATCAATAAATAAATGTGAAACAAATCTCAATTCATAATTAAATTAAAACCTACCCACTGAAGTTTTAAATGCATAAAATTATGAGATTTTAAAGAAATATATTTGAAGTATAGGCCTACTACTTCGATATTTTTTAATTAGAATCTATTACTTTATAAAAGGTCATAAACAATTTAAAGTGTCTAGTTTTGATAATGTTCGATTACTAGGAAAAAAACTAAAATTGATCATGATAATTGAATATAAAAATTTAACAATATTTTATATTACAAAATTAAACCCTAGTCTTAGTAAAATACACATGCAAAATGTGTATGTTTCTTTAAAAGTTATATAGGGAGAGATAGGGAATGCATAAACATTTGCTCTAGAAGTAACTATATATGTTTTCTAAGTTATAAACGCTAATTTCCTTGTACTTAACCAAAGTTCAAACGATTAAGTTTCACATGTTTTTGTATAGTAGTAGCTAGTTTAGAAAATGGTATCAAATAACTTCACAAGTCTATAAAATGTATTGTATAGACTTCACTAGTCTAGAAAATGTTGAGTACAAACTTTACAATTCTAGAAAATGGTGTAGTACAAACTTTACTATTCTAGAAAATGATGTAGTACAAACTTCACTAGTCTAGAAAATGGTCCAGTACAAACTTCACTAGTCTAGAAAATGGTGTAGTACAAACTTCACTAGTCTAGAAAATGGTCTAGTACAAACTTCACTAGTCTAGAAAATGGTGTAGTACAAACTTCACTAGTCTAGAAAATGGTCTAGTACAAACTTCACTAGTCTAGAAAATGGTTTAGTATAAACTTCACTAGTCTAGAAAATGCTGTAGTACAAACTTCCCAAAATAAAAACACCAAATTTTCTCCAACAACAACCTGTCAACAGACACCAGCAGCGCGTTTATTTGCTGGCAGATCGAAGCTGTGAACCACAGGACGATCCTACAGTCAGATGAACGTGAGACGATATTCTCATGTAGCTCATGTTGTGTCTGGACGTTTTACCGTATTTCTGTCTCAATACGTCCAAGTTCGGTGTTTTTTTATGTCATGTTGGTGCGTCGTAATAATAGATGACCACTTGAAACGTTGTTGTTGTAAGATAATGGAAGCTTTAAAGTAAAGTCACATTGACTCCAATTTTGACATTTATTTACTTTTTTTTTCATTTTTTTTTTTTGGCTGAGCTAAATTTTGAATATTAGTTATAGCTACAGTTCCTTGTTTTCAGATATCCTCAGCCGGTGATCGGAATCCGGGACTTCAAGGTATGTTCATTTTATTTTAATTTGTTGCCTCATTTATGTGAGGAAGTGAGGAACAAACTGTTGAATATACATTCAACAATTAAACCCTTTATGTAATTTTAGTTGTACTCTCCATTTTCTTTTTTTTTACACAATCTCTCACTCTCTCCATCTATGTTCCCTCCATTTGTCTCCGCATATCGTTCCATCAATTCCATCATCATATCAGTTTTCATTTCCTGATATCCATCATTAAAACGCCATCTACACAGCTAACTGTGTGAATATATCTCCTTAATCCTTTTTTTGTCCTGTCCCTAGTAGAAAATTCGAATCTTCGGCGTATGCGACTTTTTCCTTGGCTGTTGTGTTTGGCAGGTAAAATTCTTTTACACAGTTTCATGTAATTTCCGTGTTTACCATTGTAAATGTTTTTCAATGTGTTGTTGTTTAGGATGTCGTTTAATATTTTATATGTTTTTTGTCAGTAGCACGACTTTGTAGTGTGTAGTCCCTAGGCCCACTCATCTTTGTCAGTAGCAAGCCTTTTCTTTTCCTCTATGCTTTTTTTTTTGAGATTGTCATTTTGTATTTCCATTTTTTCCTCTATGCTTTCGTCTTCACCTTTGGGGTTGAGTGGTCTTTTGTGTCTTCCGAATAAGACATCTTTGACAATTCCTCTCTTTAAGTTAAGGGGTCATTTAATATGGTTCAGTTTATTTCGACTTGATAATTCAAGTCTCTAGATAATTGTTTGCATAAAAGCAACCCAAAGAACGCTATGAAATGTAAAAAGCTTTTTATGAAGTAAATATGATGTAAGGAATGTTTGGTGTTTACATGTTGTAATAAAGCGTAAGAATTATTTTTTTTTGTTTTGTTAATAGTAAAATTTTAGAATCATACCACACTATAATAATTAAAAACTTTTTTAAAAAACTATTTTATTCCATTTCTATTATTTCCTTAGAAAAACAAATTGATTTTATTAATTTTTATTTAGTATTACACCTAATAGGAGTTAGCTAAACTAAAGCAAAGCCAAAAATAAATACGCGCAACATTAAAATATTGCGCAAGATGGTGTGAAATCTTTTGGATAAACCTTAATTTCATAATCAGATAATTAAATACATTTCGGTTCTTTATTTTCAGATAATTGTATCACTTCCATCCTTTTTCACCTACGTATGATCGCGTCTTACGGTCACTTAACCTGACAAGATACGCGGTGTTGAATACGGTATTTGGATAATAAGCATTAAATGTTTATTTAATCATACTAAATTTTTGTCCACTCATCTTTGTCAGTAATAAGTATTTGTAGTTTGTAGTCCCTATGTCCACTCATCATTGTAAGTAGCAAGCCTTTGTAGTGTAAAGTCCCTAGGTCCAGTCATCTTTGTTGTTAGTAGCTAGTCATTTCTTTTCTTCCGTGCATTTTTTTTTCGTTAGATTGTGATTTTTTATTTGCCTTTGTTTCTTCTGTGCTGTTCTCTTTATATGAGGAGTTTGAGTGGTCTTTTTTGTCGTCCGAATATGAAAACTT